>NC_081182.1:148717392-149032462 GCF_029867415.1 Vicia villosa
TGTCACAACACTCCAAAACCCCCGAGTATACATAACCGATTTGAATACCCGTTATACCAAAACCACCGACTTTAAGTTTTGAAATAACCCTTAGTAGTTTATTCTAGCAGTCGGCACCGTCTTAGATACAAACTACGCAGAGAGTCGATGAATATAAGTGTATGATCCTCATAATAATTATGTGTTCAACTATAAGAAGAAATGTGCCTACTAAGTAAGGTGATCCTCACAAGATCATTTAACCTAACGGTCGCAAATCTCATATACAAAGAATTTAAAAACTCACTGTCGATTGGTTCAGAAGTCATCTGGTAATGAACTTGGTAGGAAGGACTATTGTCCGATTCCCCACAATCTACAAGTGAATGCTAAGGAGTATACCACATATTGTGCCAGAACTCCATGAGAAGGATCATAGTCACTAACCGACTACTCTGCTATGTGCGTGTCAAGATAATGGGCTTAATGTGATTGCGCGCGAATGAAAAGGGTGAAACATGATGACAAGTCAAATAGGTCGAGCTATAATGGCATGATTCGGATTGGTATGCATGCTGGGAGTTGTTTGGTGTTGTTACTATAGGTTTATTGCTAAGATTCATTACTTCCGAATAAGAACACTATGTAGCTAAGTATGACTGAACGACGTGGTGGAAGTGTGTTTCATTTATCTTTATCTTCTTATTTTGCTTGAGGACAAGCAAAGGTTCAAGTCTGGGGGAATTTGATAACACGATTTTATATCGTATATTTAGCCTAAAATCCATAGATATTTATAGCATTTTCCATTTATTATGTCAGTTTATTATGATATTACGCGTGTATTTGCTTTGTTTCAGGTTTTACACTTCAATTACGACTATTTGCGAAAAGGAAAGAAAATCGAGCTTAAATGACCAATATTTATGCTTAAGAGACGAAAAGGGGTGCTGAAACGAAAGAGGGGTGCGATTAGGACCCAAAAGGCCCAAAAGAGCAATCCAGCCCACGAAGGAAGCAACCCAGGCCACACTAGTAAGCAGAGACGCACGTCTCTGCCACCTCAGCAAAGGGGAGACGCACGTCTCCACCTCCCTAAAGAATCTCCACTTGAGACGCACGTCTCAAGTCAGTCAAGGCCACTCCCTGAAGAATAGGAGACGCACGTCTCCAAGTCCCGGTCTGCAAAAAGTCCCGTTTTTCACGCAAAGCAACTGCAAAGCCTCACCTATAAATAGAGGCAGCCACTTCAGTCCAAAGTGTCCGATTTCCTGCCAACGAAGTGCTGCCGAAATTGTACCGCGAACTGCTTTTCATTATTCTGTTTCCATTTAACCTTCTATTTTCTCACAACGATTTCTACATTGGAAATTGTTGTGAACTTTTCATAGATCTAGCCTTACGTTAGATTTATCGCTTTATTTTCCTTGTTTTTATTTTCTGCCATTTAAATTCCGAAGAACGATCCAGCCAAGCTGTGGTGGAAGTTCGATACTTGAAGAATTATTTGCCATTTATTTAATTCAGGTTTTTATTTACCGCTTTTATTTATATTACTATTGCATGATATATCTATATTATATGCCATTTAATATGCTTATTATTATGAACAAAACCGATTTATGCATGTTTAACCGTATTAATATGTCTGGCTAAAATACTAAAGGTATCGGTATGTAAAGTAAGTTAACCGTAGGGATCCGAAATAAATTGGCTTGATTAGGTTTTATTAATTATCACTTATTTTTGGTTTATATGTCTAGTTTAATTAGTAAGTCTTAAAACCAATAGAGCGAAAGTTTGAGGGATTAGGACGGTCAAAGGTTAAAACCAATAGAGCGAAAGTTTGAGGCCTTTAACTGGATAGTAGACATAGGACATTAGTTTTAAGGATGGCGAAAGCGTATTAAAACTAATTGGAACTTATTTATTTTCAAAAATTGTTTTTACACTCGAGCGGGATAGCGAAAGCGTACGTTAGGGGTATTAGCTTGCTCCGAGTCAACAGAGCGAAAGTTTGAGATTAGGATATTTAAATAGATAACAACCTCGTAAAATAGGCATTTTATTAATTACATTGTTTTCAAAAAGCTCTTCTAAAATCTAATGGGATGGCGAAAGCGTACATTAGGATTAGGATAGTAGTCTAAATCAACAGAGCGAAAGTTTGAGACGAGGATTTTTAATCAATTGGAATTAGTAAAGATTTTTAATTTAATTATGTAAAAGCCAATGAACCTTCGGATTACCTTTAGTTAAACGAAATACATACTGATACCTGTCTTTCATTATTATTCTTTATTTTCTCACAATCACTTTCCCTTAGGAACAATCGAAAATTTTAGTACTCCTAGCTTTACATAGTAACCTTAGATAACGGTAGATCGATTCATAGTCCCTGTGGATTCGATATCTTTTAAAACTACACGACACGACTGTGCACTTGCAGTTATCAGATTTATAGACACGTAAAGTCGCGATCAGTACAACGCATTGTTGTTCTTATAAGAAAAGTTCGGGTGGTTTTTCCATCCAGGGTTGTACGTGTTAGAATAAGGGTTTCCTTGAGCGTAATTTACTTGATCAGATGGGACTCCAGTCAAGAGTTGGCATTCAGCAACTACATGCCCAGTCAATCCACAAATCTCGCAGTTAGGTGCTACAGCGGCAGCGGTGGCTGAAGGAGTGATGGTTAAATTCTCGATCTTTTGAGTTAAAGCATCTACTTTAGCGTTAACGCGGTCTATACCACTTATTTCGTACATTCCTCCTTTGGTTTGTGCTTTCTCTAGAGCAGCTCGTTCTCCACCCCATTGGTAATGGTTTTGTGCCATGTTCTCTATGAGTTTGTATGCTTCATCATGGGGTTTGTCCATTAATGCTCCGCCAGCAGCGGCATCTATAGTCATTTTAGTGTTATATAGGAGACCACCATAGAAAGTATGGATGATCAGCCATGGTTCGAGTCCATGATGAGGGCATATTCTAAGCATGTCCTTGTAACGTTCCCAAGCTTCGAAGAGTGATTCGTTATCTTTCTGGGTAAATCCGTTGATTTGACCTCTAAGCATAGTAGTTTTGCTAGGCGGAAAATATCTCGCTAAGAATACTCTCTTCAATTCGTCCCACGTAGTTATGGAATTGGAAGGCAGGGATTGAAGCCACGCTCTAGCTCTATCTCTCAAGGAGAAAGGAAAAAGGCGTAATCGAATAGCTTCGGAACTAACGTTGTTGGCTTTGATAGTGTCGGCGTATTGCACGAACACGGATAAATGGAGATTGGGGTCGTCTACAGGGCTTCCAGAGAATTGATTCTGTTGAACAGCTTGGACCAGCGAAGGTTTTAGTTCGAAATTGTTTGCCTCAATCGCAGGTGGTGCGATACTTGAATGCGGTTCAGCGCGCGAAGGAGCGGCATAGTCTCTAAGAGGACGAATAGCAGCCATCTCTAACTTCGGGATAATTTGATTGATTTGATCAGTAAGAGTCAATTCCTGATTAATCGGAATTTCTGCTACTTCGGGAAGATTGCGAGCTCGACGTTTGACGTTAATGAAACGTTCGATCTCGTTAATTCGTTGTATTAAGTCTCCTCCTTCTGAACGAGTATTTGGCATACAATCGTTCAAAAAGAAAGGGAAGAATTGTCCTAGTCTCTACGGTGTAACAGTGAGTTACGATATCGACTTAAATAGTCCCCGGCAACGGCGCCAAAAACTTGATCGCGACTTTACGTGTCTATAAATCTGATAACTGCAAGTGCACAGTCGTGTCGTGTAGTTTTAAAAGATATCGAATCCACAGGGACTATGAATCGATCTACCGTTATCTAAGGTTACTATGTAAAGCTAGGAGTACTAAAATTTCGATTGTTCCTAAGGGAAAGTGATTGTGAGAGAATAAAGAATAATAATAAGAGACAGGTATCAGTATGTATTTCGTTTAACTACAGGAAATCCGAAGGTCCATTGGCTTTTGCATAATCAAATTAAAAATCTTTACTAATTCAATTGATTAAAAATCCTCGTCTCAAACTTTCGCTCTGTTGAGTCAGACTACTATCCTAATCCTAATGTACGCTTTCGCCATCCCATTAGATTTTAGAAGAGCTTTTTGGAAACAATGTAATTAATAAAATGCCTATTTTATGAGGTTGTTATCTATTTAAATCTCCTAATCTCAAACTTTCGCTCTGTTGACTCGGAGCAAGCTAATATCCCTAACGTACGCTTTCGCCATCCCGCTCGAGTGTAAAAACAATTTTTGGAAATAAATAAGTCCCAATTAGTTTTAATACGCTTTCGCCATCCTTAAAACTAATGCCCTATGTCTACTATCCAGTTAAAGACCTCAAACTTTCGCTCTATTGGTTTTAACCTTTGACCGTCTTAAGCCCTCAAACTTTCGCTCTATTGGTTTTAAGACTTACTAATTAAACTAGACATATAAACCAAAAATAAGTGATAATTAATAAAACATAATTTAAGCCAATTTATTTCGGATCCCTACGGTTAACTTACGTTACATACTGACACCTTTAGTAATTTAGCCAGACATATTAATATGGTTAAACATGCATAAATAAATTTGGTTCATATTAATAGGCATATTAGTTGGCATATAATATATCATGCAATAATAATATAAATAAAGGCGGTAAATAATAAACCTGAATTAAAATAAATCTGAATTAAATTGAATCTTGAAGTACTCGAACTCCCACCACAGCTTGGCTGGATCGTTCTTCGGAATTTAAATGGCAGAAAATAAAAACAAGGAATTAAAACGACAAATCTAACGTAAGGCTAGATCTACGAAAAGTTCACAACAATTTCCAGTGTAGAAATCGTTGTGAGAAAATAAACGGTTGAATGAAAACAGAATAATGAAAAGCGGTTCGCGGTACAATTTCGGCAGCACTTCGTTGGCAGGAAATCGGACAGATTGAAGTGAGATAGCAGGTCCTATTTATAGGAGGGGATTTGCAGTTGGAATCCGTGAATTGAGGGACCTTTTTCTGACTGGGACTTGGAGACGTGCGTCTCCGATTCTTCAGGGAGGCAGCTGACTGACTTGAGACGTGCGTCTCAAGTGGAGATTCTTTAGGGAGGTGGAGACGTGCGTCTCCCCTTTGCTGAGGTGGCAGAGACGTGCGTCTCTGCTTACTAGTGTGGCCTGGGTTGCTTTCCTTCGTGGGCTGGATTGCTCTTTTGGGCCTTTTGGGTCCTAATTGCACTCCCTTTTTACTTCAGCACCCAATTTACGTCTTTTAAGCATAAATATTGGTCATTTAAGCTCGATTTTCTTTCCTTTTCGCAAATAGACGTAATTGAAGTGTAAAACCTGAAACAAAACAAATACACGCGTAATATCATAATAAATTAACATAATAAACGGAAAATGCTATAAATATCTATGGATTTTAGGCTAAATATACGATATAAAATCGTGTTATCAGCCAGCATCCTCACTTGGAGCGTGATGATATACTTGTCCGCCTTGCGGGGGAAAAGTATGCATAACGGGCTGTGGAGAAGCCATGACAGCAGATCTCGGTATCTTAGCATTCTGTTGTGCGAAACCCATTGCCGTTGCTCTTGGAACTTCAAATTCCAGAGGTTTGTAACCCTCCGGTGGACGCATATCCATGGTGACTTTTGGAGCTTCAGAAGCTGGAGGTATGTACCCTTCTGGAGTAAAGTTATACGGCATGCCCCAAGGTCGATCAGGCGGCATGGTATACTGAGGAATAGGAGTAGAAACAATCTCGGAAACCACAGTCCTTTGTGGTTCTTCTGGCGTTGGTCGATTCTGCGCAACTACCAGGGCTTCTACCATACTATTGAGTCTTTCAACAGTACCTTTGAGAGTATTAATCTCTTCTCTGAGTTCTTCATTCTCTTGCTCAAAGTCTTCCATTCTTTTCTTGCGACTTGAACGAGTGTTGTATGGATGAGACAGCTTGAAAGTCTTGGTTCACCTCCTTCTCCTCCTCTCTTTCTGGAGAAAGGAAAGTGACTGTTAGATCCGCGACAATTCTCGTGTCAGTGCGTACGACTAAAGCGATGCATGATATGCAATTAAGTTATTATTTTTCAAGGAAACACCATAATTACGTTATGAAACATCAAACTTTATTAATTAAGCGAAAACGCCGTTTTTACACACTTTGAAAATGGAAATACAGAGAAACTGAGAGAAAGGACTCTAAAACTTTGATGATGAGCCGACTTCACGTTCTAACATCTTCTTCTGTTTCTTAAGCTGAGCGTTCTCTGACGTGAGCTGATCGATGATCCAGGAAGCAGGAGGGATATGATGAGAAAGTGATGATTGTGTCACTTGTCGATCGAGAACTTCAAGTAACTCATCCTTCCTTCTTAGGATGTTTTGAATCTCAACATTTTCCATGTTGACAATTCGATACTTGTTCCTCCAAGCATTCCTTTCTTGGCATACCTTGTTTAATGCCGCTTGCAGTTTTTCAACATCGGTGGAGAAAAGGTAAATTGGTTCCCTTAGGGGAATAGGTTCTTGATGTTGATATGGCATCCTGAGCTTGAATGCTCTGACGCGTACCCATTGAAGGTAAGGATCCAGGGAGATGCAAAGATGTTTTCCTAACAATCTTCTCCCTTTTGTGTGAACAAGACGCCAGGCTTGGACAATTTCCTTCTTCAGCATGTTGTCATGATCATCGATGTTCTTGAAGAACAGACCCTCCAATTGGATGTTACTTGGTATATTTTTCATGGGATAGCCGTATTGACGACGGGCTAAAGCTGGATTGTAACTGATCCCTCCCTTAGTTCCAATAAGGGGTACGTTGGGAAAACTTCCGCAACTGAAGATGATCTTGGTTTCGTCGTTGTCAGGACTACACCAATCAATGTCCGTATGAGTGAGAGACATGATTTTCTGTGACCAGTAAAGGCCATCCCTCATGTTCCAGAAAGTGCTAGACTTTGGCAGGTGCGAAACGAACCATTCGTATAACAACGGTACGCAGCATGTGATTAATCCTCCTCGCTGCAGGTTTCTTGAATGCACAGAGTGATAAGCATCCGCAATCAAGGTTGGAACTGGATTTCCAATTAAGAAGATCTTAATTGCATTGATGTCGACGAAATCGTTAATGTTAGGGAACAAAAACAATCCGTAGATAAGCAAAGCCAAGACTTCTTCAAAAGCGCTCATATCTTGGATGCTGACGAAGTACCGAGCTTGATCAAACAGGAATTTGGAGGGCAATCCTTGAATTCCTCCTCTACTCACCATATGAGTTCTGATGTCGACTACGTTCAAAGGAGTAGTTGCAGCAATGATAATGTCGTCAGGATTCTTTTCCAAACCGGAGTACGGATCTTGCGCGTACACGGGTATTCCAATCAGACGAGAGTACTCCTCTAACGTAGGCATGAGCTGATAATCTGGAAAGGTGAAGCAGTGATACGTTGGATCGTAAAACTGTACCAAGGTGGGAAGGATCCCAACCACCATGTTGGTATTGAGCAAAGGCAGAAGTTTTCCATACTTCTCCTTGAAAGCCTGGGGGTTGACCACCAGTTTTCCGAGCTTTCCCAGTTCCTCGACCTGGGGAATCTTGAAGGTGTATTTCCTAGCTCTCTTTCTTCCGTAATCCATGGTATAGATCCTTAAGTCCTTTCTCCGTTTCTCTCTTTTTATGAAGTTCAAAACGTTCGTTATTTAGTTTCCTTGAAAAACGACTCGAAAAAGACTCTTTTTGTTTTTAGTTGTTTATTAATGAATGCATGAATGCACACACAAGAGTTTTAAACAAACATGGCGTTGAAGGGTATAGTGGTCATGAAGTCCAAACGCAATCCCCGCCCCAATGGTAAACTAAGGTTAAGGATTTTTGTACCTGTAGAACGGGTTCTAGGGGTCTCAGAGTTTTTGCTCAACCTTAAAGATACGTTGATTGGTATCTATAAGAGAGTTTTCTCTGAGTGTAGTATCTGCGTGACAATTACTTCCGTAATCACCGCTCTACGTCCTAAAAAAAGGCTTTAAGTGGGGTTAATGTGTTTCTAGGTCCTCCTGGTACAAATCAGTCTCGGAATGCAGTGGCGCAGTTAATCACAACCAGCCAGGCAAATCCCAAGAGTAGACTTGGAAACCAAGATTAGAGGGCCTTCACCGGGAAGACATCCTCCATCCTATCTTATGTTGCACTCAAATCCGGGTATAGGATTTCTCACCACAAGGGGGAATCAAGCCCTTTCCCGATACAGAATAAACAAAGTAAACAAATATATATGCAACAATCACATGATATGACACAGAGGTTAGGCAGGACCTCTCTTGTTTGAGGGGGAATTTGGCATCCCTAATTCCTCATTGGGGCTGGACCAGCAACAGGTCAACCATTGGTTTGGATGAAAAACCAAGGTTTTTAACACTTATATCCCCAGCAGAGTCGCCATTTTTTCTGTGGTGTCGTTTTCTTTACCTCCCCGTTTCACTTGGGAGGACGGCACGCTAAACCCTTCACGCGAAATTTGGAAGGAGAATGCGCCCGTGGTGGGATGAATTTTGTTTCAGTTCTTCCTACGATATCACACGAACTTTCTTATTGGTCCTACGAGTAGGAAAGGGAAAAAAAGATCTCAACTAAACCCTAGGAGTTTGCTAAGTGTGGGGATTTCACCTAGACTAGAAATTCTGGAGTCCGGGGGGTCGGTTATACATAGGGAAGTGTTTAAACACCCTACATATCTGTAGTACTCTACAGGAACCTTCTCTGTGTCATTGTGATTGTGTTTGCTGCTAATGATTGGGAAAGTTTCTCCTTTGTGTCAGGAGAGAGAATTGAATTGATTAAAGAAAGACAGACAGATAGACAGACTGACTATTTTTGGTATTTTATCAGCTCGCTGAGATTCCTTGTGAACCTCATGCCTACATATCCCTAGCGGAAGTCAGAGCTTAATGTAGTTCGGGGAACTAACTAGGGAAATTACTTGTTTTTGGTGCCTTGCTTGAAGCTCAAGGTTGAAGCTTGGAATTAAATCTCTGTTTACAGTAAAGAGACATGAAATCATCTTTACAGAGAGGTATTTGTACTATTCTACCACAAACATTTAAAAGTGACAGAAAAGCTAAAAAAAATGATGTTTCATTAAGAGGGGAGTCTACTTGGTTGATCAAGTATGACAGCCATCGTGCCTCTAAAATGAAAGAAAGATGCTCATCCAAATTAGGGAAAGTGTACAAGTCTGGGGATGTGCCAGAGCATGTCTTTCAGAGTCCTAAATGGGAGACTTTGAATGAAATTGAAATTGAAATGTTTGTTTGTTTGAATGTGGTAGAGTAGTAAAAATATCTCTCTATAGAGATAAGCTATGTCTATTTACTATATGAAAGATTTGACTTTAGCTGGCTTGAATGAGGCCCAAGCTTGAGGCTTTTTGATTGATTTTATTGATTTATTGAAATGATAACTCTACTGGGGAGTATTTAAACTAAGGATTTTTTGGTGTTCTGTACGAAGCCCAGAATTGAGGCTGACTCTACTTAGGGAGACTCTATTTGGGGAGATTATCTCCTAAGAGAATGAATCTTTGATTTTTTGAAAGACTGATTTTGGAGGCTAACCCTTTCCAGGGGTTTTGACTCAGCTGGAGAAATTGTCTGTTAAAATACTGACTTTATCATGTTTTTTGGAGGCTGACCCTTTCCAGGGGTCGTGGCTCTTTTTGATTAATTGACTTTGGAGGCTAACCCTTTCCAGGGGTTTTTATTGAAATGATGGATTGATTTGGAGGCTAACCCTTTCCAGGGGTTTTGACTCTTTTGGTGAATGGCAGAAAGATTATCTAGTGGAGACTTCTTGTTTAAAGCCCAAGATGAAGGCTGACACATGCTGAGGATGATCAAACGTGGATCCTAGACTCTGCTAAGGAAGATTGATGAAGATAAGGGTGACAGAGACTGTCCATGTCTCTCATTCCAAAAGGTGTACTCAATGCAAAATTGAGACAAACTTGGCTTGTTAAAAGTCTGGTTTAAATTGGAAGAAAACTCACCAGGGTAGGCTAAAAGGTGACTAAAGACCTGTTCCTATGTTTATAAGAAACCTGATGGGTCCTTGTATACAAGCTCAAGAGGAAGCTGGAAATGCTTTTAAGAAGCCTGTGGGTCCTTGTACAAAGCCCAAGAGGAGGCTAATCGAGGGTCCTTGTTATAGCACAAGAGAAAACTATGTAGTTTTGAACTTATTTTGGCTCTAAGCAAATGGGTAAGAGGTTTCACCGGGAATAATTCCTCTTTGGGTGGATGTGTCCTATATTTTTGGATTCTAAGGTTTTTGCCAAGATGTTTCACCGGGAATAATTCATCTTGGGGGTTTGAACTACAGATCTCTAATTAGGAAAGAGCCTTCACCAGGAAGACATTCTCAATCCTAGGTCATATTCCTATAATATATATATATAGTTAAACTGTCCTAGGGTTTATACTCAAACGTAGTTCTAAACTAATATATATGCACAGTTTATATTTGACAGTAATTTAAATAAAGACTGTAAATTGAAAGCTTGTAAAGCCTAACCTGGATGGAGTGGAGGCCTTTGAAGAAGTATGTACAAAGCTTTACCAGCAATTGATGGATAATAGTTGAATATATATATGATAAACAGTTAATGGTTTTTGAAAACAGAAGAAGTGAAGATGGACAAAGGTCACATAGGTACCTGAAGAGCTTCACCGGGAATAATGCCCTTCAAATACCAGAAGAATGTTTTGAAAACAGAAAGAAGATTTTGAAAATACAGTTTTGAAAACAAGCTAAGAAGAGAAGGTGTTTGGGACTTACACTCTATTAGAGGCCCAGTACTTTATAGTACTGGTGTAAAATTAGTTTTGAAAATGATTTGAAATAATATAAGGTTTTGTTGTTTGAAAACCTTAATTATTCGATTTATTCGGAGATTGAAAACAGTTTTGAAAATTGACAGAAAGTCAACTTAATTAAGGTAAAGAAAAAAGATCTATGCCTAATTAAGACCTGAATAATTAGGGTTTTATCATAAACTTTATTTATAAAAATAATTAGGTTAAAACAAAATGAATATATGCATTTAAAGTATTTAAGAAAACACTTAAAACATACTATTTTAAACCTAATAAAAATATATGAAATAAATAATATTTTTATGATTTTTTTGATTATTCATAAAATAGATATATTAAATAACAAGTGTGTGAAAAATGAAGTGAAAATGATTTAATTTGATAGGTTAATTAATTGTGTAAAGTTGTGAAGAAATCAAATGGGAAAAGTGATAAAAAATAAGGTTTTGTCACCTAGAGGGATTGAACTCACGCCCTCCAAGTCACACACCCAAAACCAAACCACTGGGCCAGCGCGCGCATGGTGATAGCAAACTGACTCCTTTGCAACTCATATGTTATTCAAGTGTATAGAAGCAAAAAGAAAATAAAATCAAAAGGTCTGGGGCGAGGGGGATTCGAACCCCAGACCTTGGGCACGCGCAACACACAAACACTCTTTACCACTGGGCTATCACGTTTTAGTCGTTTATGAAACAGGTATCATTCAAAATAAAATAAACTCAACCCTGAATTTGAAATTTGCGCGCCACCACCATTGTCATCTTCAACCTCAAGTTCTCAGATTTTGAATTTATGAACTTGCTCATTTCTCAACCATTTGCAAAGATGTAAAGATGAAACTTATTCTAAATTCACTCATGATTCTAAATATGTAACTAACATAAATTTATATCAACTATATCTAACTAATTTACCAGAAATCGTGAAGAACCCTAAATTTTGAAAATCAAATTAAATGACTATACTGAAAGATAAATGAATGATGATAGAGGGTTTTCAATCCTCTGATGATGCTTAACAAGATAGAATCGAGCTTTATCACAAAGAGTGCTTAAATTAAAGAGGTAGAGTTCAGAAACTTACCTCTGAAAATGGAGGTCGTGAGGATGATAGAGAGCACCTGGGCTTGTATGAATGATCCCAAAAGCTTCCTTGTGGTTCAGTGATGCTAACTGAATGCTTGTTGTAACCTCAATCCTCCTGAATTGTTCTATGGACCTCCCTCGATTTGAGCTTCAAGTGAACATGGAGGGTGATGATTCTTGAGTTACAGATGAGCTGCAGCCATCTGAACAGCTTCACTACCTCCTATGGAACATGCCTGGATGCTTAGCTTGATTGGAAACCTTCTGAATTGCACTATGGACCTCCAACTGCAACTGCTCCAAAGTGAGAGCAACAATGGTGTTCCTCCACTTACAGAAGTGATCCAGGTGCTTGGATCACCTCAAATGACCTCCCTTGAGATGTTAGAATGCTTACTTTCCAAAGATGAGCTCTGGTTTGAAGAAAACGATTCTTCTTGCCAAAGAACTTTGAAAAACAATAAGCATGAGAAGAGAAAGAGAAAGCAAGGAATTGAGTTGCTTTGGTGTGTTTTTCTACTGAAGTATGCTCCCCTATTTATAGGTAAATGGTTCAGTACTGATTGAGAGAGTGAGCTTGCTTAATGAGAGAGTTTTGGTTTCTTAGCCAAGAAGAAAATTTGAAAAGATCCTAAATGCAATGATGCATTTTCGGGCTAGCTTCCCCAACCATTGATCTTGTATGATCCAAGGGAACATTTCTGATTCAGAGGAGAGTTCTAATTGGCTTAGAACAAGATTCCTTGATGATTCATCATTTGCCATAAATTCAAAAATGCAATCATTACATAATCACATGCCTTTGTTTTTGGGAATCTTCTCTAATCCTTATGCAATGATGAATTTGGATGTGTGGTATGGTTTCAGATGTATTAGAGGTCGTGTAGCATCACTTAGTGAAGCAAAATGCACAAAATTGCAAAGTTTCAAATTGTACATGACCTATAATTTCACTTCATGAGGCCAACTTTGAACAAGCATAACTCTTAGCTCAAAATGAATTTGGAGAAGGTTGAACACAATTTGGAAAGCCCTAAACATCTACTTCAAATCATTAGTTTGGAGTTTCTTCAGAATCCTTTGGCAAATTTGTGAAAAATGAGGCCAAAGTTGGAAGAAAACTAGGTTAAAACACTTAGAAAAATTTCTAAGTGTTTATGACCTAAAACTCCAAAATTTCCAAAACTCTTAAACGATTGACCTTTTGAAAAAAGTTCCTTTGTAAGATGTTGTTTTATTTTGCAAGATCTACAACTTTCATGTTGGAAGTTTTTTGAGTTGTGTAGGTGAAATTTTGAGTTCTCACCATGCCTTAAAAAACCCTAATTCCCGACTTTTTGCTCCTTGATGAATTTCTTTGGTCAAATGACTTTAATATCCATATATTGATGATATTGATCCTTGAAAGTCATGGTTTGACCAAAAATCTCAAAAGTCAATGGTGATCCCATACAGTTGACTTTTTCCAAATAAGGTGAGATTTTGGACTTTTGTGTAGAAACAAGATCTTCTCCTTAAATGAATGATGTAAAGGGATTATATTGAGGTAATAGAGACTCTTGGATCATGTCTTGAGTTTTAGATCCATGCCCTGATTAAAAGTCAACTATCTTGGGGAATTAGGTCAAAAACCCTAATTGTCGACCAGAGGACAATGATGACTGTAGACTTTGAATTGAGGTGTAATGTCCAGTGGATCTTGTCATATGAGTTATTTGAAGATGATTGATGTCTTTGAATGGTCCCCTAGGGCTTTTTAGGGTTTCCCAAAAGTGTTCCCTGATTTTAGTCCTTGATAAGGCTCCAAACCCTGGTTTGTTGATCTGAGTAATTCTGTACTTAGATGACTGGGTGTCTAATCAATCATAGGTGAAATAATGAAGCTCTTGAGTCTCATGATTGTGTTAGAGACTAATCCTCCTATTGATTGATCCTTTGCCTGAGTTTTCTTGTCTTTGAACACCCTCGATTGAATGTCAGACTGCTCTGGGTACTTACTTTGACTTGATGAAAATCCTGAAGATATGTCATCTCAGGGGGGTCAAAAATTAGGGTATGACAATTAACTCCTAGTACCATCCCATGTTTGGTTCTTTGACCTCATGCTCGTGACGCTGGACCTTTGAACCTATGTGTACCATGTTTGTATTACCATGTTTGCAATACCATGTTTGCAATACCATGTTTGCGTTACCATGTTTGCATTACCATGTTTGCTTTTCCATGTTTGAATATGTGGCATCCATGCATCCATGCATTCATACATTCATTAAAAAACCCATCTTTTTCCATAAAAACATGATTTTTCCAAAAATTTAGAGAATTTTCTTTGCAAACTTTTAAGGATTAAGTTATGGAAGGGGTAAAAAGGCATACCAAAAAGTACGGTTTCAAAGCGCCTGATGTGGAAAAACTGAGAGAGTTAGCATCTTCTGTACAAGATCCTTCCGGTTTTAGGAAAAGTTATGGAAAGCTTTTGCCTATCTTGAACACTCATGTTGATGAAGGACTTCTCAAAACTCTGGTTCAGTTCTATGATCCCGTCTACCAATGTTTCACCTTTCCAGACTATCAGTTGGTACCAACCTTGGAAGAATATGCCAATCTTTTGGGTATTCCCGTGTCTGACAAAATACCTTTCAATGGTTTGGAAGCCATTCCTAAGTCACCAGTCATTGCAGCAGGTATCCACTTGAAGAAATCTGAAGTAGAGAGTAATTGGACTACCAAAGGAAACCTCCCGGGTTTAACTTCACACTTCCTAATGAAGAAAGCCTTTGATTTCGTCGAAACTGGTAGCATGATAGCTTTTGAAGCTATACTAGCCTTGCTCATCTATGGGTTGGTTCTGTTTCCCAATGTCAACGACTTTGTTGATATCAACGCCATAAAAATCTTTTTGAATGGAAATCCTGTTCCGACTTTGCTTGGTGACATGTATTTCTCTGTCCATCATAGGAATCGCCAAGGCGGTGGAATCATTGTATGTTGTGCACCTCTGTTGTTCAAATGGATTGTTTCACACTTACCTGAGTCTCCTATCTTCACGGAAAACCGAGAAGGTTTGCGTTGGCCTCGAAGACTTATGTCTCTTACTAATAATGATATTCATTGGTATACCTTGGCTCGCTGTGGTGCAGAAACCATTGATAATTGTGGAGAGTTCGCCAACGTACCCCTCATTGGTACATAAGGAGGAATTAACTACAATCCGGTCCTAGCCCGACGACAACTCGGGTATGCAAATCAGCTAAACCCATTGGTCTCGCAGTGGAATGCTACTTTTGCCGAGAAGGGGAGGATCCTCAAAGGTTGAAGACTAGAATGGTAAGAGCTTGGTATGACGTCCGAAGGAAAGAAAAAGGTGGGGCAAGAAATTGCATTGCCATGGACGCCTACACCTATTGGGTAAAGAAAAGAGCAAGGGAGTTTCAAATGCCTTATGATTATGAAAAACCCATGTTCCCTGTGATATCTCAACTACCCAACATTCCCATTGATACTATAGAGAAATACCAAGAGACTCTAGCCAAGATGAGGTTAGAAAAAGACGCTTGGGAAGAAAAGTTTCGTAAAACTGATGTGGAAAACAGAAAGTTGAAGAAGCGAGTGAAAGATCACGAAGAAACCCTCTACTGTCAAGATGGATGGCTCATGAGTAAAGATGAGAAGATCCGTCAGAAAGACGCTGCAATCAAGAGGTACATCAAAGAAAGCAAGAAAAAGCTTGAAGGCTCAACAAGCAACGCTCCAACTCCTGACGATTGGAAGAATGTTGTTGACAAGCTAAGGACCGAAAAGGCCGAATTGAAAGCTCACTATGGGAAAGAAATCCTAAAGCTCAAGCTGCACAACGCATTTGGTTCTTCGTCTGATGAAGATGCTTAGGATTGTTTAGCTTTTTACTTATCATTTGCTTCTGTAGGAGCTATGCTCCAATGTTGTAACATTTTCCCATAATTTCAATAAAATCACAGTTTGTGTTCCAATGTTTGCAAGAAAATAATCTTTAAAATATTTGGAAAAAATCATAAACTTCTTTTTTGCATACATCATTCTGCATATCGAGTCTGTTGTCTAGAGTTTTATCTTTTGGATTTTCCTCCATTAGATCGTCAAGCTGTCGCGTCTCAAAGTTTCTCGACCGCGCTCGCAATCAGATCACTGATACAATACTCGTTCAAGCAGAAGAAGAGTAATGGAACACTCTGAACAAGAGAATATTGAGCTCCGTGGTACAGTTGCCACCCTTCAAGAAAAGTTGGAAAGTCTCACTACTCTGGTTGACTCCTTAATGGCCGCACAGAATCAGCCGCCGCCACCCAACAGTCAAGCAACAGTGACATCTGAAGCCACTACTCCAGTCTCTACAGTTGCATTCAGCATTCCATCTTTCTCCATGCCAGAAGGTTGGGGCACGCCTTTCAGCTTTGGTACGGGTTTTCGCCATAATTTCTCTGGGATTCCAACATCCACAACTGAAGCACCCGCTGCACAAAGTTCACTGTTCACTCCAAATCAGGGGGTAGTTTTTTCTCAGATCACTATGGCACTCTCTCAACCCACTATGACAGTTGCGACTCCTATGGTTCACACTGTTCCTTATGAAGGCAATGAGATTTATCATGATCAAGGTGATAGCACAAATCAGCGAAACCTTATGGAAGATCTCCAAGAGCAGTTTAACAAGATACAGCTAGAAGTTAAAGCTATTCGTGGGAAAGACTTGTTCGGGAAGAATGCCCAGGAACTATGCTTAGTTCCCAGTGTACAAATACCTGCTAAATTCAAGGTCCCAGACTTTGAGAAGTACAAAGGTAGTTCTTGTCCACAAAGCCATCTTGTGATGTATGCTAGGAAGATGTCTACTTATGCAGATAATCATCAGTTGCTCATCCATTACTTTCAAGACAGTTTGACTGGTGCCGCACTGAAGTGGTACACAGGTTTGGATAGCACTAACATTCGAACTTTCAACGACCTAGATGAGGCCTTTGTCCGACAATACAAATACAACTCGGATATGGCTCCAGACAGAGATCAGCTTCGATCCATGACTCAGAAAGATCATGAAGCTTTCAAAGAATATGCCCAACGATGGAGAGAAACTGCTGCTCAGATTAATCCACCGTTTAAAGAGAAAGAGATGACAAAGATCTTCTTGAATACTCTCAGTCCATTTTATTATGAACGCATGATTGCTAGTGCTCCAAGTGATTTCACCGAAATGGTAAACATGGGGATGCGTCTAGAAGAAGGAGTCTAAACCGGACGTCTAACTAAAGAAGGTGGATCTTCAAGCGGAACCAAAAAGTTTGGAAGTGGTTTCCCAAAGAAGAAAGAAAAAAGTGTTGACATGGTATCCCAAGGAAAGCCAAGAGCAAATGTCAATCGTCAACGACAGATTGCTGCTATCGCACCAGCCGTTAATACAGCACCGAATCCGGGATTTATTCCGCAATTTCAACAACAACGGCCTCGACAACAGGCTCAACAGTTTAACAACAATCAGAATCGTGTGCAAAGAGCTCCACAGTTTGATCCAATTCCAATGACCTACACAGAGTTGTACCATGCTTTGATTGAAAGAGGTCTGGTTCAAACTAGAGCACCACCACCAGTACCTGAGAAACTACCATGGTGGTACAAAGCTGAGATCTCGTGCCCTTATCATCAAGGAGCACCTGGCCATGATCTCGAGCATTGCATAGCTTTGAAACATGAAGTTCAGAGGTTGGTTAGGTCAAATCATCTCTCTTTCAGAAATTGGAATCCTAATGTGCAAGCAAATACGCTCCCCAATCATGGAGGGCAGGTTGTAAACATGGTGTATGAATGTCCTGGTCCATACCGAATCTATGACATCAATTTCTCAAGAGCAGATTTGGTACAAATGCACGGTACTCTCTGTCAAGGGCAGAATTTTCGCCAGCATCACTACGGTTCCTGTAGCATATGTTGTGTAGATCCTCATGGATGTTCGATTGTGAGAAGAGATCTCCAAGTTCTGTTGGATAATGGTACTGTTCAGATCTACAGAAATAGGAATGAAGATGAAGTTAACATGATAGGATGTTATCCGCATGAGCATTTAGTCTCAGATATCAACTCGGAAATGCCTAAAGTTATCGTTCCTCATTTCAACATGCCTGAGCGCATAGAAGTTACTTACAACAAACCAAGGGTTCCTGTTGCTCCTTTGATCATTTGTCTACCTGGACCTGTTCCTTATGACTCTGACAAGGTAGTTCCATACAACTATAATGCAACAATGATAAAGAATGGACAAGAAGTTCCTTTACCTACTTTTTCATCTGTCGTAAACATCGCTGATGTGAGTCGCGTAACAAGAAGTGGACGTGTGTACACTCCACTACCTCCAAAGCAACCCGTTGCTCCTGCAACCAGGCAAAGTCCAGTTGATACACCGGTGGGGAATCCTGTGGAAACTTCTATCAGTAATACAAGCACTGATGTTGGCCAATCCAGTGGAACCAATGTCAATCCAGACTTTGATGAAATTTTGAAGCTTATCAAAAGAAGTGAATACAAGATTGTGGATCAGCTTATGCAGACTCCTTCAAAGATCTCAATACTTTCATTGCTGTTGAATTCAGTGGTGTAGTAGTCAAAGCATTTGATGGATCGCGAAAATCTGTTATCGGCAAAGTCAACCTTCCCATGACAATTGGTCCACATACATTTCAAATCACCTTCCAGGTCATGGACATTCAAGCTGCTTATAGCTGTCTGTTAGGACGACCATGAATCCATGAAGCAGGGGCAGTAACTTCTACGCTCCATCAAAAGTTAAAATTTGTAACAAATGGAAAATTGGTAAGAATAAGTGGGGAACAAGCCTTGATGGTGAGCCATTTATCCAACTTCTCTTTCATGAGTGCTGATAATGAGGAAGGAACGCAGTTCCAAGGTCTCTCTTTAGAAGAAGAATCTTCCAAAAAGAAAGCATCAATCTCTTCTTACAAAGAGGCAGTAAAAGTAGTGAAAGATGGAACTACCACTGGCTGGGGGCAAGTTGTGATCCCTACCAATAATGAAACCAGAACAGGACTCGGATGTTCACCAACGTTCTCAAACTGCACCAAGAAGGATGAAACCCTTCGTCCGATCAAAGAAACATTCATTAGTGGAGGGTTCCTTAACCCGATTCCTCAAGAGGTTAATGTCCTTATTGAAGAATGTATCGAAGTAGGTCTGCCCGATCCTGAAGAAGAATGGAAATGTTATCTTAATGACTCGGGATACATATCTCAGGAAGAACCGTATGCACCGTTCTATCCTCCTTCTGAGAAAACCAGAGGCAAAGTCAAAACAAGTGCCAAAGAAACTCCGCCTATTCCTGCAGAGGTCTGGGACACCTTGGGACAACCAAGTGGCAAATATGATTATATGGTGAAATATACTGCACCTGAAAGTTCAAAGATTGCGATTGAAGACATCCAACCAACTGGATGGGGAGATTCCTTTGAATATAATAGTCAACCAGAAGAGGCCTACAAATACTCTCAATTTTCTCAGCAGCCTGAAATTACTGAAGATTTCGGCTTCAACGGATCTACCAAGATTTATAATTCCGAAGATGGTTATTATCACATAAATGCAATTTTTGAAGATGAAGGGGAAGATGGCCCCGCAGTTGACTTGGAAAGTGTCTCTGACAATGAGTCTCTTCATCCTGAGGACTGGGAATTACATCCTGAAAATTCTGAAGATTGTGACTCATCTTATGCTCTTCAAGAAGTAGAAGAAGACCGTTTCAACTCTACAAAGAACAAGGGTGACAAACCAGGACCTTCAAATCCTGCTCGACCAGCGGTCAATATCAATACTGAAGATAATTCTGAGGAGAATTTTCCTTAATACATAATACACAGAGGAGTTCGTTGCTATTGGAAAGCTGTTGACGTTCCGAATGTTGTTCGCCGCTCAAAGTAATCACCTCGCTGTTATTTTGACCTCTTGCCTGGCCCAAAGCAGAGAGATGTTTTATAGGGCTTTGCTTTTAAATGTTCAGCCCAAATAACTTTGTGTATAGGGCTTTGTTTTAAAAGTTTCCCTCTTTGTCCTGCCCAAGACAAATGAGTTTGTGTTTAGGGCTTTGTTTCAAAAATGAATCATAAATAAAGTGTCATTTTGAATTCCCTACGCTATGTGTTTTATTTTTGCTTTTTTCTGGAAATGGTAATCCTAAAAAACCCAAACAAAAAAAAACTTTTTCAAAAAAAATCTGCATACACTCTTGCATTCATAAATTTTCTAAAACAAATATAAATCATATGTGCAGATTAACTATTGATAAACCCATTGAATGCAATAACCCCATGCCCTCTCCCAACTTTGAGTTTCTTGTGTTCGAAGCCGAAGAGGAGGAAGAAGAGGAGATCCCGGACGAGATCTCTCGATTACTTAAGCACGAGGAAAGAGCCATTCTGCCTCACAAAGAGCCTTTAGAAAAGATCAACTTGGGTTCTGAAGAAGACAAAAAAGAAGTGACCATTGGATCGCTGCTTGATGCTGATATCAAGAGTAAGTTGACAGACCTTCTCAAAGAATATGTTGACGTGTTTGCCTGGTCCTACCAAGACATGCCTGGGTTGGATACCAATATTGTTCAGCATTACTTGCCATTGAAGCCAGAATGTCCGCCAGTTAAGCAGAAATTGCGAAGGACTCACCCTGATATGGCTAACAAGATCAAAACAGAAGTTCAAAAGCAACTCGACACAGGTTTTCTTCTCACCTCCGAGTATCCTCAATGGTTGGCCAACATAGTGCCAGTTCCGAAGAAAGATGGCAAAGTTAGAATGTGTGTAAACTACCGTGACTTGAGCAAGGCCAGTCCAAAAGATGACTTTCCATTACCACATATTGACATGCTGGTTGATAACACCGCTAAGTTCAACGTCTTTTCTTTCATAGACGGGTTCTCTGGTTATAATCAGATCAAGATGGCTCCCGAAGACATGGAGAAGACATCTTTCATCACCCCATGGGGTACCTTTTTCTACAAAGTGATGCCGTTTGGATTAAAGAATGCAGGCGCAACTTACCAAAGGGCAATGACTACTCTCTTTCATGACATGATGCATAAAGAAATTGAAGTTTATGTGGACGACATGATAGCCAAGTCCAGCACAGAAGAAGAACATATTGAATACCTTTTGACGTTGTTTCAACGACTAAGGAAATATCAGCTTCGCTTGAATCCTAACACATGTACTTTTGGGGTTAGATCTGGAAAACTCTTGGGTTTCATTGTCAGCCAAAGAGGTATTGAAGTAGATCCCGACAAAGTCAGAGCTATTCAAGAGATGCCTGCACCAAAAACTGAAAAGCAAGTAAGAGGATTTCTCGGACGATTGAACTATATCTCCAGATTTATCTCTCAAATGACTGCTACTTGTGGGCCAATTTTCAAGCTTCTCCGCAAAGATCAAGGGGTTGTATGGACTGAAGATTGCCAGAAAGCGTTCGACAGTATTAAGGAATACCTGTTAGAACCACCAATATTGATTCCTCCGGTTGAAGGAAGACCACTAATCATGTACCTTACCGTGTTGGAAGAATCCATGGGTTGTATGCTTGGACAACAAGATGAAACCGGTAAGAAGGAGCATGCCATCTATTACCTGAGTAAGAAATTCACAGATTGTGAGTCTCGTTACTCCATGCTCGAAAAAAAATGTTGTGCTTTGGCTTGGGCTTCAAAATGTCTCCGCCAATACATGATCAATAATGGATCCAATCAAGTACGTCTTTGAAAAGCCTGCATCAACAGGAAGGATTTCCCGATGGCAAATGCTGTTATCCGAATATGACATCGAGTACCGTGCTCAAAAAGCCGTCAAAGGAAGCATTCTCGCCGATCACTTGGCGCATCAGCCAATTAATGAATATCAATCTCTCAAGTTTGACTTTCCTGATGAAGATGTCATGATGAAAGATTGTGACGAACCGTTACCTGAAGAAGGTCCTGATCCTGGATCAAGATGGGGCCTAATTTTCGATGGAGCAGTTAACGCTTTTGGCAATGGAATTGGGACAGTTATCATCACTCCCAAGGGTACTCATATCCCATTCTCCGCCAGATTACTATTTGATTGCACCAACAACATCGCAGAATATGAAGCTTGTATCATGGATCTCGAAGAAGCCATTGACTTAAGGATCAAGATCCTCGACATATATGGAGATTCAGCCCTTGTGATCAACCAAATCAAAGACAAGTGGGAAACTTACCACCCTGGCTTGATTCCTTACAGAGATTATGCAAGACGGCTGTTGACTTTCTTCAACAAGGTTGAATTGCATCATATACCTCGAGATCATAATCGAATGGCAGACGCCTTGGCTACTCTATCTTCCATGTTCAAAGTCAATCACTGGAACGATATGCCTAAAGTCAGAATTATGCGCCTTGAAAGGCCCGCTTATGTGTTTGCAACTGAAGCAGTCATCGATGATAAACTGTGGTTCCACGACATCAAACGCTTCCTTCAAACTCAAGAGTACCCACTTGGGGCATCAAACAAAGATAAGAAAACTCTAAGGAGACTTTCTAGCAGTTTCTTCCTGAACGGAGATGTGCTATACAAAAGAAACTTCGACATGGTTTTGCTCAGATGCGTGGACAGACACGAAGCAGACATGTTAATGCATGAAGTGCATGAAGGGTCCTTTGGAACTCATTCAAATGGGCATGCAATGTCCAAAAAGATCTTAAGAGCAGGATACTATTGGTTGACAATGGAATCTGACTGTTATAAACACGTGAAGAGATGTCACAAGTGCCAGATCTACGCAGATAAGATCCATGTGCCACCGAATCTACTCAACGTTCTCTCATCTCCGTGGCCTTTTTCCATGTGGGGTATCGACATGATCGGAATGATCGAACCGAAAGCTTCAAACGGCCATCGTTTCATCTTAGTGGCAATTGATTACTTCACCAAATGCGTCGAAGCAGCATCTTACGCCAACGTTACAAGACAAGTGGTTGTGAGGTTTATCAAGAACAACATCATTTGCCGATATGGTGTTCCCAGCAAGATCATTACTGACAATGGTTCAAACTTGAACAACAAGATGATGAAAGAATTGTGTGAGGAATTCAAGATTGAGCATCATAACTCTTCTCCTTACAGACCAAAAATGAACGGCGCTGTCGAAGCCGCCAACAAGAACATTAAGAAGATTGTCCAGAAAATGGTCGTCACTTACAAAGACTGGCACGAAATGCTGCCATTTGCTTTACATGGGTACCGTACTTCAGTGCGTACTTCAACAGGGGCAACCCCTTTCTCTCTAGTATACGGCATGGAAGTTGTGCTCCCCGTAGAAGTTGAAATCCCAATATCCCATCAATGAGAGTCCTCATGGAGACTAAGTTATCAGAGGCTGAATGGTGTCAAAGCAGATACGATCAGTTGAATTTAATCGAAGAAAAATGTATGACTGCTCTATGCCATGGACAGTTGTACCAAGCAAGGATGAAACAAGCTTTCAACAAAAAGGTTCGACCTCGTGAATTTCGAGAAGGCGACCTCGTGCTTAAAAAGATCTTGTCTTTTCAACCAGATTCTAGGGGCAAATGGTCTCCTAATTACGAAGGCCCATATGTTGTCAAAAGAACATTTTCTGGCGGCGCCATGACTCTTGCAACCATGGATGGTGATGAACTCCCGCATCCTGTGAATGCTGATGCAGTCAAGAAATAATTTGTCTAAAAAAGACAAAAGAACAGCTCGGTAAGTCGAAAACCCGCAAAGGGCGACTTAGGAAAAAATGAGCGTCTCGGTGGACTGAAAACCCGAAAGGGCGGTCCAGGAAAAAATTAGAGACAATAAACAGAAAAAAATTCATCCTGGTAGATTGAAAACCTGAAAGGGCAATCTAGGCAAAAATTAGGGATTCATGACAAAGTAACTGCATCAGTCCGTACTTCGTCACCTGAGGAGTCTTTTTCATCAAAGGATCTACAATCAAATCATCGCCAATCTGAAGCAACAAGCACAGTTGGAACTCAAAGTTGTTAGGGAGAATAGTGGTTATTGCTTTCAATGTAGCCTTTTCCGCATATTTACCATTTCCAACTTTTGTAAATACTCTATGGAATCACGCCTTTAGCTGGTTACCATCCTATTAAATAAATTTGAGCCTTGTGCCCATTTGTTTGCAATTCTTGATTTCTTCTAGCTTGCAAAATGACGCTTTAATTGTGTTATTCACTTTTGAAAGAAAAAGAAAAAATAAGTTTTAAATGAATTTACTTTTCTTTTTCAAAATAAAAGCGAAACTTTCCTTTGAGTTATGAACAACAGAAGGAACATCAACAACTATCTCCATAGGATGAACCAAAGATTATCCTTCAGAACTGTTCTTTTCCTCAAAAGAGATGATGAGACAATGGTATTCTTATCCCAGGAAAGAATTCTTAAGCCAATCGCCCCTTGAGGCAGGGAAGCTCTTTTATCCCTAGTGAAGAAGATCTTTCATCTCCAATGAAGAAGTTCTTCCATCCTAGTAAGAAAGATGCTTTTCTTCCCCGAAGAAGTTGAAAGCATGCAACACCATTCATCACCCGTGTTATCTACACCGTGTTGAAGAATATTTGCCAAGTATCTGGTTGTATTGCGACGTCGGTCCTTCTCCAGTACATGCTTCTTTGTATGTCAGTATCGTCAACATGCATGCAACACTCATGACATTCATCATTCATACATATTTGCATCATTTATGCATTCTTGCATTTTTCAATGTATGCTTTAAAATCACTTGTTTAGGATATATCTATCCTCAAAAAAAAAATAAAGGGAAAAAAGAAAAAAAGAAGAAGAGGTATGGGCGTGTCATCTCTCCAAGTAGGTCGTCACCCATAAGCAAAAAGAACATATTCTTTCTCCAGTTCCCCACTGAGATCATCCCTCGTGGAAGAAGGTTTCTTTAGTTTTTCCTCTCAAAACGAAGGAGAAAATCCCCAATTGAGTTCATCCCTCATTGGGTACAAAGTCTTGTTTGACTGTTTCTTTCCAATTCATTCTTTGATAGAACCTTGTCTTTACCAAAGATTCAAGTTCCGATTCCTCAAACAGAGTCGTGAAAAATAGAACCATAAGCAATAGCCTTATCATCTGAGCAGCTTATGTCTCTTTCAAAAGACTTTTCCTCTCTAGGAAATCAATCATGAAGACCATGTGACAATCAGGGCCTTATTACTGTTCACAAGGCTGAATATCCGGTAATTTCCCTAGCAAAGTCTCCAGAATCATTTTATCACTCGGCTGATAATTGATCTTGTCTTCAGAACCGCTATCACGAGGCTGGTAGTCGGTAACCTTTTTGTTCTGGTTATATTATTAAATATGTCTATCACCATGCTGATAGTCGGTAATATTAACCGAACCTTTGAAACTCTTTTTACCATGTCAAGTCTATCACCATGCTGGTAGTCGGTAATACAGTTTCATACCTTTCACCTTCGCATTATTAACAAGTCTATCCCTGTGCTGATAGTCGGTAATGTTGATAGGTAAGCTTTTCTTACAAAGCTATCATTCCCCGGTGAAGCATACACTTGCTTTCCCGAAAAGAAAAACGGATTCTCTTCCTAAGACGGATTGAGGCATCCTTCCCGATCTTTTGTCCCCAGTGGAGTCAGTTCTTGATATCCCCTCGGTAAAAATATCCTTGCATCATTCGCAATTTTGGTATCTTAGGTCCAAAATTTGCGTCTTCTGATATTTAAGTCTCTTCCACCCTATCAAAACGAAGATTTTCAATCTTCATATCTCAGGTTGAAGAAACTTAAATAGGGGCATCTGTCATACCCCAATTTTTGACCTAAGATACCACCTCATATCATCTGCATATGCATCATTTGCATCTCTAACAAATTGCATAGCTTGTGTTTGCTACTTGTGCTCAGCAGGGTTTAATCAAGAAATCACTCATCAGTACAAGCAACAATCAGTTAGGGTTTTGTTTTCCCTTCATCTCAAAAGAACCATCTTCCTCAACAATCAACATTTGGTCCTCAAAGATTCATTTCAAACAAGCTCAGAGACTTTGAATCAACCAGATTAGGGTTTTGACTGAAGATAGCACACCCCTGACTTTTGCTCAGGATTTGACCTAATGACTTGAGACATGACCTCAATACCCCAAGTACATCATTTTGACCTAATCTATTGGCTCAAGACATCCCCTACACAGGGACTGATCAATAGTGAAATTTCAAATCATCAGATTAGGGTTTTTGAACTATCAGGGACTGAAATCAGGGATTACATTTGAGAAACCCTAAAAAGCTCTAGGGGATCACTCAAAGGTTTTAATCATCTTCAAATAATACCTATGACAATATCCAATGGAAATTGTATCTCAATTCAAGATCCACAGTCATCAATTTCATCAGGTCGACAATTAGGGTTTTTGACCTAATTCACCTGAACAACTGACTTTTTAATCAGAACATGGTGCCACAACTTAAACCATGGCTCAAGGTCCTCCAATAAATCAACATGATCCATTCATACCATTCATTTGGTGAGGATAGTTTGGTTCATTTGAAATCTCCAGAAACACGATTCGTCTGAAAAAGTCAACTGTACAAGATCACCATTGAGTTTTTGGAAATTTTGGTCAACCATGACTTTTGAAGTTTCAAATCATCAATATATGATATATGAAGTCATTTGTTCAAGGAAAATCAAGAAAATCAATCAAGAATCAAAAAGTCAAAAGTTTGACTTTCATGCTTAGAAAATTTTCTAAGTGTTTTTCAATGGTTTTTTCCAAACTTTGGAAGGGAATAACTCAAAATTTCACCTTCAAACTGAAAAAAACTTCCCACATGAAAGTTGTAGATTTTGATCCAATAAACAACTTTGTCACATAAAATGTTTTTCCAAAAGATCAACCATTTAAGAGATATGGAGCTTCAAAGTTGGTATCTTTTGAAAAATACACTTAAAATCTCACTTTCTTCAAAGTTCATGGCTCTTTTTCACCCATTTCCTTAAAGGTCTTGAAGAAACTTTCAACAAGGGTTTTGAAGTACATAACATGAGCTTTCCAAAATGTCCAAGAGCATGAAAAAAATATTGAGTGGAGCCATGGTTTTGAATTTTCTCATTAGAGGTCATTATGCATGAAATTTCAAACCATTTTCACTAAGTTTCAACACTATATGACCTATAATGCAAGTAATGATGCATCAATGCAATAATTGAGAGATATTTTCTGATTTGAAGATCAGAATGGAAGGAGATAAGAAGCTTGGAAGTTTAACCATGGTTAAGTCATTTTAACCATTTTGCATTTAATGTAAAAGATTCCATTCTATCTCTTAAGCCAAATCATCACTCTTTGATCCACTTGCAAAGGCTTTGCATTCAGAAAGCTTGGCCTATAAATAGAGGTCATTTCCACTCTTCAAATCACACCAAAACCTCACAAATCATAGGTTTTCTCTTTCTTTCTTAGAATGCAAGTTTCTTAAGTTTTAAAGAGGTAGAATTTCCAACCTCTAAACCATTGAAGTTCTGGCCAAGATGGTGGTTCCAATAACTCATAAACATCATATGTGATGTGTTTGATCCACTCACACACCCCAAAAACACCTAAATTCCAAAATCACTACCTCACTTCCATATATGCATAAAGAGAGCCTTATCATGCCAAAATCAGTTCCAGACCAATTCTGTCCAAGCTAATCATCCAAACACATTCCATATACCATATGTGAGCTATCCCAACCATCATCCATGACCTGTAACCTCTGAATCTTCAAATTCGATTCACTCTTGAAGCTATTGCAGATCGGGTACCATGACTATGCTCAGATGAATTCAGGTTGTTCCAAGCATCCTGACACCTTCCATAATCATCATTGAAGCTATCCAGATCATTACAAAGCATCTGTAACACCTCCAACTCAGAATTCAATTCTCAGTTTGGCCGTTTTTGAGGTAGGTGCACTTGAACTTCAAACTCTATCATACATGCATCATAAATGAAATATTGCTTTGCCATCTTGTTTCTGCACCATCACTGAATAATAACCCTCAATCAATTGCATCATATCATGATCTTACACAATTTCAGATTGAATCATAGAATTAGGGTTCTTCACGATTTCCAGAAAATTAATGATCTTAGAGTGAAAATAAATGAAATTAAAGATCACCATCATGTTCCTTATGAAAAATCGAGCAAGATAGGCTATTCACTTGATCAAAACAATTCAGTTTTAAGAAAATTCAAATTCAAATTGGGGTTTGTGTTCTTGGCGCCATATTTTTGAAACTGAAGTTTGGAAATTGATTCAAAATATATTTAATTCGTTGCAAGTGTTAAACAGACCACGCGCGTGGTCCAGTTGGCTAAGCTTTTGAGTAGTAACCTCCAGGTCACGAGTTCAACACTCATAAGGACCAAAACCTCTTTTTTACCACTTATTTTCTTCATTTTCTTTACAACTTCATCTAATTAATTGACCAATCAAAATTAATCATTTTTACTTCATTTTTTTTACACTCTTTATTTAATATATATTTTATGAATATCCAAAAAAATCACAAAAAAAATATTTATTTAATGTGTTTTTATTAAGTTTAAAGTGACTTGTTTTTAAATGTTTTTAATAATTTAAAAATAGTTTTTTTTTCACTTAATTTTCAAAACTTAATCACTTGTAAATATTTTGTGATCAAACCCTAATCACTTAGGTCTTAATTAAGCATAAAATTTGTTTTTATCTTAATTAAGTTGACTTTTGTCAGAATTCAAACTGTTTTAAAACAAACGATCAAAGTTTTTCAAAACAATAAACCATTTCTTTTTGGTTTTCTTTTCAAAAAACTCTTGATCAAATCTTTTTGGATTGATCAATTGATTTTTAAAACAACTGGGCCTCTCGAATATTAGAGAGTATAAGTCCCATTCCTTTTTCTTTGTACAATTTTTCTTTAAAAACTTCTTTCAAAACTTTCAAACTGTTTTCAAACGACGAAACCTCGCGCTGTTAATAAAACAATCAACCATGTTTTGTACATACACCTTTTTGTACATACCTCGATCAATTTGATTTTTAACCTCGAATAACAAATCAAAAACGAAGGTTTTCTTTAAATCTTCCCAAAAATACGATGGGCCTCCATGTAGGTATAAGTCCCGAGCCCTTTTGTAAATACTTGTTTACATAGCTTTTGAATAAACTCAATGGGCCTCTCCCCGAGTATAAGTCCCGAGCCCCGTGTATACAAACGAATCATCCTTACAGGTATATTTCCTTCATAAACTCCATTGTATACACACACCTTGTCCTATATAATTGTTCATAACTGTTCATACTTGTTCATATTTGTTCATGTACTTGTTCATATTTGTTCGTACTTGTTCATATTTGTGATCGTGTTATATATACTTGTTCAACTTAGTACAACACTAGGTTCCCCATAGCCTCCTATTGGGCTTCGTGCAAAGAATCTCCCTTAGTTTAGGTTAGGACATAGAGTATGGTTTCCCGGTGAAATCTCTCTAAGAGCTCAAACCAACTATACCATGCCTCCTATTGGGCTTCGTACAAACGACTTGTCCCTCCCATAGCCTCCTCTTGGGCTTACAATGCAAGGACCCTCGATTGTCCCTCCCATAGCCTCCTCTTGGGCTTACAATGCAAGGACCCTCGGATAGCCTCCTCTTGGGCTTCGTACAAGGACCCACGGGCTTCTTATAAGCATCCCCATAATCCAAAACAAATACCCTAGGAGATTAGACATTTATCATCTCTATGATAGGAGTATCTCATCTATATCATCACAAACAATCAATCAATCAAATTTCTTTTTTGCCTAAAGGCTGGCTAATCAATCAAACCTTTTGCCA
The DNA here is from genome assembly GCF_029867415.1 of Vicia villosa. Lineage (NCBI taxonomy): Eukaryota > Viridiplantae > Streptophyta > Magnoliopsida > Fabales > Fabaceae > Vicia > Vicia villosa. Next base: position 148,747,242 of record NC_081182.1, read on the forward strand.
CCAGGCTGGCTGATTAATTAATGTTTTTGCCACAAGGTTGGCTTCGTCGAAACTTTTGCCACAAGGCTGGCTGATCAAAACTTTTTGTCACAAGGCTGACTTCATTGAAAGTTTTAGCCACAAGGCTGGCTAAACAAAAAATCATCTTTATCATTCTAAGCGCCATAAGTGGCACAGCCCAGGGCTTATAATGAAAAGATTTCAAACAAAATCAAACAGATGTATGTGATGATATAGATTAGATACATCGAACATTGAGATGACATTTGTCTCTTTTCCTTTGCTTCCACTAGCATAAGTGGGAACTACGATTGCTCTGACTTTCTCAACATCCCTTTGAGAATACGTAGGCACAAGGTCGTATCCTTGGCGAGCAAAACTTCTCCCTCAAACCACTCAAACCTTAGCACCCGTAGACCTCGAGCTACAAATGCTCTGATTCCCTCTAAGGGATATGTATGCAGAGGATCGCGATGATCTTTGCGAGCATAATCGAACAAACACTTAGTTTCCCACCTATTTCACAACAGAACCTCCACAATAGCATAGAATGAAAAACATAACAAAGAAGCCTATAGAGTACTATATATACGTTGGGTGCTAATACCTTCCCTTCGTATAACCAACCCTCTTACCCAAGATCTCTCCCCCACTTTTAAGGTTATTGCAGCTTTTTTCCTTTTCCTACTTTGGAAACAATAAAAAGTTTGGTCGTGACAAAAACAAAGAAAAATATTTTTCTTGAGCACTCGAGCCCAAAGAAGGCATCAGGTTTCTCATCCCAACAAACGATGATTTTTCCCCGCGACAACGCCCTCGTGAGATGCATGCTTCTTTACTCTGATTTACGCAAATGTATGCCTTATTTGTTTAGTATAGAATTGGGGGTGTTACATAGTGGTATCAGAGCACGGTCGGTTAGTTGGCCAGGTCATTTATGTCTTCCTATCCCTTTTGTATTGGATTTGTGTATCTTACACGATCGATACTGTTTGTTTGTCGGTCGTTGGATGTCTTAGGACAATGGCCGCAGGAAGGAAAGTCGACATTAATGTTGAGGCGGGGATGAGGTGGACTGATGCGATTGGACAAGTGCCGCAAGAGAATGCCGATTACGGAGGAAAGGATGAGTTATGTGCTTTTGGAGACTTCCTAAGGTGCAATCCACCGACTTTTGAAGGAAAGTATGGAACGGACAAAGCACATGCATGGATGAGAGAAATGGAAAATATTTTTCAAATCATGATTTGTACGGATGTACAGAAGGTGCAGTTGGGTACTCACATGCTGACGAAAGGAGCTGACGATTGGTGGAGTAATACTGTACGGAGATTTGAAAGAGAAGGTATTGAAGTCACTTGGACTCCTTTTCGTGATGCATTTTTGGGAAAACTATTTTCCATAAGATGTGCGTGGGAAGAAAGAAGTGAAGTTTCTAAAATTGAAACGAGGAAGAGGACAATCCAGTGAAAGACCGTATGATATCAAGAGGAAACAATCTGGTTTTGGCAAGAAGCTAAGTGGGGGAGGGACTCCTACTCCACTTAAGTGTTTCAAATATGGTGTTGAAGGTCATCGTGTCGCTGAGTGTAAGAAAGAGGTTGCTACTTGTTCCAAGTGTGGCAGGTCAGGCCACATAGCTGCTAATTGTAGAGCGGGTTCGAGGGTGACTTGCTACAACTGTGGGGAGCAAGGTCACATTAGTACCAAGTGTGACAAGCCGAAGAAGGAACAATCGAAAGGAAAAGTACTTGCGTTGTCTGGTGCTAAGACCACTACTAAGGATAAGCTAATCAGAGGTACGTGTTTTATTATTGATAATGGTGCAACGTATTCATTTATTTCTTTGGATTGTGCTAAGAGATTGAATCTTGTGTTATCTGACATGCGTAGAAGTATGGTTATTGATACACCTGCTATGAGTTTTGTTTCTACTTCTTATGTATGTTTGAATTGTCTGTTGAGTATCTTTGGTAGAGATTTTGGGAATTGATTTAATTTGTTTTCCGCTAGAACAAGTTGATGAGAATTTTGGTATGAACTGTTTGGAGTTGAAGCAAGTAATTGTAATCTTAAGAGGGATTTTGGATCTTGGTGTTTTAAGTAATTTCGGGTACAAATTCTGAAGGAACACTATTATGGTTTAGTAACAATGGTTTGTGTTTCATTATGATTGTCGAATGTCTATTGACAAATTGAGTACTTGATCACCCTTAATCTATTGTTGATAGAAGATGAGATCGTATTGGACAAGATAAATTTCCCTTACTAACTCGGTATTGTGTAAAGCGACTAAGGAGAAGTTGACGAGTCGAATTGAGGAGTTGTTGAGAAAAGTTTCATTTGTCTAAGTGTATGGTCGTAGAGCTACACTTGTTTTGTCGAATAAGAAAAAGGAATGTCCTATGAGGTAGTGTTTTGAAGATGTTTTGATTCTAAAAGTGGCGATGAACATACTGAACATTAAGGATTGTGTAATGGATGTTGAAAGAGAATAAGTTTGTGCAGAGCCTTCTGAATGTGAGTTTTGGTTGGAAGAAGTGAATTTTCTTGGATATGATATCCGAGATGAGGTGAGTTAATGCAGATATCGACAAATGGTAGTTTATACTTCAAGGTAATTTTTAGTTCATGAGAAGAATTATTCGATGTATACATTGGAGTTGTATGCCGATGTGTTTGTTTTGGAACATAAGAGACATTATTGTTTGGATCAAGAATTGAGGCGCGTAGTGACTACAACAGTTGAGAATGAAGTAAAGAAGATGGTTAGATTCTTGAGAGATTAGGATTTTGGTTTAAATTACCATCTTGGAAAAGAGAACGTTGTAGCCGATGCATTGAGTAGGAAATCATTGCATATTTCTATGTTGAGGATTCAAGAGTTGAAAATTGTTGGAACAATTTTTGAGATTTGAGTTTGGTTGTGAAGCGACGTCTTCATGTGTTTAGCTTAGTATGTTGAAGCCTATGTCTGGTGTTCTTAACGAGATTAAAGAGAGTCAGAAATTGGATTGCAATTGGTTGACGAGATGACATTGATTAATCAAGGTAAAGGTAATCACTTTCGGATTGACAAGATTAGAGTCATGAAAGGTCATGATCGAGTTTGCATTTCTGATACTTCGAAGTTGGAAAAGATAATTTTGAATGAAGGACATTGTAATGGTTTGAGTATACATCATAATGCTACTAAAATGTAACAAGATTTGATGTAAACGTTTAGTGGTAAATTATGAAGGGGGATATAGCGGAATTGTGTATTTGAGTTGGATTTCTCAGAAACCGTTTAGTTGGTGCAACAGTTATCTATTCCCGAGAGGAAGTGGGATCGTATTTCTACGGATTTTGTTCCGGGTTTGCCGAGAACGTCGAGTAATTGTGAATTGATTTGGATTATTATGGATAGACGGAAAAATGTGTTCATTTTATTCTGATAAGGATGTATTAATTGATGGAAAGACTTGCTAAGTTGTACACCGAGAGGATTATGTGTTTGTATGGTATTCCGTCAAGTATTGTTTTGGATAAAACTCCGAAGTTTTCTTTTGGATTTTGAAGAAGTTTGCGGAGTGATTTGAGATTAGAAGAGAAGGTACTTGAAGGTTGAATGAAGGATTTGTACTTGGGGTTAGTTGCTTGAAGAGAATTTTCGAGGACGAAAATCTTTTAAGTGGGGGAGAGTTGTAACAGCCCAATTTTATTAGATATTTTATTTATTAGGTTATTTGTGTGTTTTATTAATTATTTGTTTATTTAATTATTATGTGGTATTACTAATTAATTGAAATATCTAATTATATGCATAGTTGTGTTTTATGGTTTAATTAGGTTATTAGTAGTATACTAGGTATTGGGCCTAATTAATAATTGGATGGGTGGGTAATAACATAACTAAGCCCATTAAGAGAAATATAGTAAGAAGAGGAAAACTAGGGTTTTAGAGATAACACAATTTGGGGAAGAGAAGAGAAAGAAGAGAAGAGGAATAGAAGAGGATTGTGAGATTCTTGAAGATTGGAGGAGTTGAATAGAGGTAAGGGTTTGAATCCAAGTTCTTATAGGTTTATATGAATGGGTAATATTGTGTATGCTTTCTATTAATCAATTTCATGAATTTAGAAAATGATAGGGTTTATGTGAAATCAAGTGGATTTATGGTTTATTCATGTTTAATGTGTTGTATGAATGACCCATGGTTAGAAACATGTTTAGGAACCTTACATATGTGCAAAATTCGTTTTCAATTGATGTAGGGATTGTGTATGGGTTAATGGATGTTGTATGAGGGGATTAGGGGAGAAAAATGGCGAAATATGAGTTTTCACGCAGCCTGGGTCGACCTATGCAGAATCCGAGTCGACCTAAACAGTCCATAAAGCCAAAAATCTATTTTTCCTTCAGTTAGGTCGACCTAGAGGAGTTTTGAGTCGACCTAAATGAGTTTGCGTCGACTTAGAGGTTCAATTTTGAGAAGATCTTGTAAAGACCATAACTTTTGATCCGTAACTCTGTTTTATGCGCCGTTCGAAGCGTTAGGAAGCTAATGAGATTATCTATATGATAGGATAGAGTTGGTTGATGTTGAATGGTTTAATTTTAATGTTAATATATGGATAACATGTTATTAGTTATGTGTTCATTATGAATTAATGACTTGTGGCTAATATTCATAGATGTTTTAAGTGACGTGATATCCATGATATGTTGGAATGAATATATATATATATATATATAAATATATATATATATATATATACTATTTGAATGTATCTTGTTGATAATGATCATTTAAATGTGTATGCATCAATATGTGGATTGAATAATGATGATACTTGAATTGAATACTTGTGATTGATTGGTGTGTGTTGAGTGATGCATTATTTGGCATTGAAGTCATGTTGTGTATATGGTGCAATGTTGGAAAGATGTGATTTTGTAGTTTAAGAGATAGAGAGATCGTCTTAAATGCATGAGTCTTGTTTTTTTGCACACTTACACAAGCATGAGTCTTTGAAAGTGGCAATGTCGGGTAATCTCGCGAAGATTATTTGCTTGTCCCAAATATAACGCCGAATGGGATTTGAAAGCTTAACGCCGTATGGAGCTTTGAGGTGGTTATCTAGTCTATATAGGAAAGACAATCGGCATGACCGGAAATGATAACGGATGGGATCCACATGCATATCGCATTGAGTCATACTTGAGTCGCACGTGTCGGTGTGAAATGTTGTTGTTGGTGTGATTTATGTGATATGAATTGTGTGGAATGATGTTGGTGGATATGCATATAAGTGGATTTGTGATTCATTAGTTGTTGTGTTATGAATTTGATATATGTGATTGAAACATATGTGATGTAGATGTGAATTTATATGTACTAATGATATTTGTATATATGTGTGGATATGTGAATCATGTTTGATTGAGGATGATACATGGGTAAGAGAGGTGATTACATATATACTTGTAGTATTAATGATACGATTCCAATGATGTAAATATATTCTATGATGTTTTGTGAAATGGGATAGATATAAATATGCGCATTTGGTGATATATGTTCATACTTGCGATATATCGGTGAATCTTATACATGTCTATATATTTGGAAAAACATGTATATGTGATTATGTGATGATAACTTGTATATTAAGAATATGATTATGTTTGAATTCAATTGTTACTTCGTGAATGTTGTCGAAAATGATATGTACTTAGAATCCACATGTTGGTGAAACATGATTATGTACATTGTTTAGAAATCATGTATGATTATGTGGAATTGAATGAACTAGGTTGTATGGCATAAACATGAGAATCTTGATTAGTTGCATATGATGCATGTTTATGTGAAGAGTGATGAATTCTTGAAATGTATTCTTGTTGTGTTTTACATTTCCCATATTATGTTTATCTATAAGAAGTTGAATTCTCACCCTTCTGTTTGAATGTTATCCTTTGTTGGTAACGTGCAGGTTTCGTGGATAGTGATGCTTCGAAGGAGGCTTAGCTTAGAGATTTAGATCTTTGTAAGGTGTCGTGACTAAGTAGTCACTTGTGCTCTGGTCATATTGATCAGTGGTTTTCACACGTATTTTTACCGTTATTTTTAGTTATCTTGGAAGTATTTTATTTTATGTTTTATCCCATTATTCGTCATTTTATGCTTTGGTTTTGTGTTTAAGTGTTTGTAGGCTCAGATGAATGAAGTGGAGAAAATCAGTGCGAAACGTGAAGAAACTGATGAAAAAGCACATGGCCTGGCCAAACGCGTCCCCACACGCGTGTGGAGCCTATGAAAGTGCATCCTGCTGCTCAAACGCGTCCCCAAACGCGAGTGGAAGTGAAATGCTGAGGTCTGCTGACCAAACGCGTGCCCACACGCGTCCCAGCTGCCAGAATTACAAAGGAATGCCTGCCCCTGCCAGGACGCGTCCCAGGACGCGTGTCACAGCCACCAAACGCGTGTCCACACGCGTGTGCACGTAAAAGAATGGGCTTTCTTGCTGAAAAGCCCAGTTTGGCAGAAATAAAAGGAGGAGGTTGCGTTTGGACAAGGGCTGGACGAATTTGGGAGCGAAAATACATTAGAGAGGCTGGAGAATTCAAGAATGATGCAAGGAGTGAAGGATTCTATGAGCATTAGCCATTGAAGATCTGATTCCTTCATTTATCTGTAATGTCTACATTCAAAACTATGGTTTTTGTTGTTTTCATGAGTAGCTAAACCCCCTCTTTGCTAGGGGGGTGACCCTGATTCTGATTGTGATGAATTTATTCAATTGATGCAATAACTATTTTACTTTTCGTATTTGTTAATTTGTTCTTCATCCGTTAATAATGCTTTATCCGTCGGAACAACGGATTCTGAATCTGAATGAGTAGTGTAGCTGGACAGCAAATTATTTGTGGACATGATTAAGAACATATAATATATATATCACCTAGGACTAGGGATATCATATTGTAACCGGAATTTCTTGTTATTGGAATGCTTGATCATAACAGTAATTATCTATGGACATAGTAATTAGGTTGTGAGGTCAAAGATCTTTTCACTAAGGCCTTAGGATTAGATACTCTAAAGAACCGGTAATTAACTACGAAAAGCATGTTATTGTATGGAGACAGAAAAGTCATTGCATGAAGAATCATTCACCGTCCCTAGCAATCTACTCATCTCTGTTCATCGTTCTAGTATTCTGTTTATTCACTTTATTCGCAAAACCAATCAAAACAACCTTTTGAACTTTTGTTTAATTGAAACACTGATAAAACTCTATATCGTCAAGCAGTCCTTGAGATTCGATACTTGGGATTTTCCCATTACTACTACATAGGCAAAAATAGTACACTTGCTATTTTCCTATCACATATGTAACACATGGGGTTGGGTTTATATTTTATGACTTGTTGTTATAAGATATTTGTTTACTCGTACTGTATTTCGTATTTGAATACGTTATTTTGTTGATGAATGGCCTTGAGCCGAGATGTTGAGATATGGTGGATGATGTATGGGAATCATTTGACTTTACCATTTATTTGATGAGATGATTATTCCGCTGTGATTTGCATGTTGCTTTAAATCCCGTGTTATTTGGAAATGACCATTGCATGTTTAAAGATAAAATGTTTGTTTTATTTTGAATTATGTGTAACGCCCTCGTGAGATGCATGCTTCTTTATTCTGATTTACGAAAATGTATGCCTTATTTGTTTAGTATAGAATTGGGGGTGTTATAAACACTGAATCTGAGTTATGGGTTCCCAATAATTGGATAGAAAGTTGGGTTTTAATGTGAAAAACTGACATAGGATAATAGATTGATGAAATTGGATGAATACCATATGTTAATGTGTGAAAAGATGGTGTTTTAGACTTAAAATTGTAGCCTGTTATGAGTGAAAACGAGTGGAAAACGGACTGGTGCGAAATTGCATATTTTTGGAGAAATACTGGTGTTTTGCGTATGGAATTCTGGCATACGCGTATGGAATGAGGCCATACGCGTATGGGTCTGTTGATACTCGTATGGGAATTTTCAGTGTAAATTTAGTTCTGTTGATACGCGTATGGGATGACTGAAATGCGTATGACTTTGGGTGATACGCGTATGGGAGGTGCCATACGCGTATGGCTTCTATGTGTAAAAATTCTGTTTTGTGATTTTCTTCGAAAGTTCAATGATGCGTAACTTTTGATCCGTAACTCCGTTTTTAGTGCCGTTTCGAGTATGATGAACCTTATGAGATAACCTATGAGTTTAAATGATAAAATGAGGTTTAGCTTTCAATAAATTTTGAATTATGAATTTATTGCTCGATGAATGATGTATTGTACATATATATGATGAGATATGACAATACATGCTATATTTTAAACATTATTCGTATGATGATTTTAATTGATTGTGTAATGGAACTCATGAGATATTTCATGTAATGATATGAGTATGATGTGAATACTTTGTTCGTTTGATGGATGATATATTGTTGACATATGTGATGAGATGTGACAATATAAGACATGTTTGAAAACATGATTTTGTGATGATTGTCGAGAATTGTACAATGATGATTGACTTGTTTTGGAAGATGTGAATACATGTAGGTTCTTACTTTTGATGATGATGATTAGTGTAATACATGTATGTTCTGTAATGATGGTGATGATGATTGATTTGTGATGAATGATGCTGATATATATAAACATGCTTAATAATGATGATGATGATGATGATGATGAAATGAGTATAGATGATGCTACTCATAGAATGGTGATGATGAAAGTATGTTATATATATGTTTGCATGCATTCATAAACATTGATGAGGGCTGAATCCTAGATGATGAGAGGATTCAGTGAAGGGCAGAATTCCCATTGCGTGGAATTTGTGCTGGCAGGGCCGTATCTGGATGATGATAGATCGGTTGGTGGGTGATTCCCATTGATGATGTTGGTACCACATGCATAGAGTCAGTTGCATTCATATGCATGAATTTGATAACATGTCTGAATGTACTTCATTGTTATGATTGGTGTTGTGTGTTTTGTGTGATGATGGATTATCTGAATATAGATGGATTGGGTGAATAATATAACTATTGATGTGTTGTTATTTATAATGCAATAATATTTGTTAATTGCAAATGAGACTCACCCTTACACTATATTTTTCAGATTGAGGATAGCGGCTTTCGACTAGGTGAGGATTAGCTCATAAGTCAGGGTGTTAGTATAGCGTCAGGTGTCATGCTCTGATATTGTAACACTGGGGGAACGCTAGTTTAGAGTTTATGATGATACTCTATTTTTGTTTAATTTATTTGAGGATTAATACATCGATGTTGTGATGTAATTTGATGATGTTATTCCGCTGTGTCAACATCATATATTATGAATTATGAGTTATAATGAAATGTTCCTTAGTGAATGCATGACATTGACAGGATGATAATTGATTTATTTTAATTGTGGCACCCTTGTTTGCATGTTACTCTGATTTAATTATTAATTTCCGCGGGGTTTAGAAGGGTGTTACATATGGCTCCCTATGAGGCTCTATATGGGAGGAAGTGTTGATCTCCCGTGTGTTGGGCCGAAGTAGGAGAAAAGAGTATTCTTGGACTAGAGATTATACAAGAAACCACCGAGAAAGTCAAAGTGATTCAAGATAATCTTAAGAGAGCCCAAGTCAGACAGAAGAATTATGCGGACAAGCGGAGGAGACCTTTCGAATTTGATGTTGGGGACCACGTGTATTTGAAAGTCACCCCGAGATTGAGATTGGGAGGACAGTTCAAGACGCATAAGCTTAGTCCAAGATATGTGGGCCGTATCAGATTTTGAGTCGGATAGGTGAAGTGGCCTATCAGTTAGCGTTGCCACCTTCATTGTCCGGACTGCATGATGTGTTCCATGTATCTCAGCTTCGAAGATTTGTACTTGATGTTTTCCATCCTATCCTTCCGGATTCCGTATAATGGAACCAGATCTTTCTTACGATCCACAACCTTGCGGTATTTTGGAGCATGCTAGCAAGTCTCTAAGGGACAAAGAGATACCCCTCGTAAAGGTGCTATGGGACGAGACGCATCCCGAGGAAGCTACATGGGAGCTCGAGTCAGAGATGCGGGAATCCTACCCTCACTTGTTCTGGTAAGTCTTTGAATTCGAGGACGAATTCTAATTAAAGGGGGGGGGAATGTAATATCCTATTTAATTCTTTCTATAATAAATAGTAATGATATTAGTTGAGATAGAACTAAGGGGAAAATGGCTATGAAGATTTAGTTGAGGGGCATTGTAGTCCTTTCACCTATTAAATGGATTAAGGTTTTGTTTGGTCCCTCATGAAAATTCTAGTAACACACGCTCGATATCAAACTGGATGTTATGACATCCACAATTAAAGAGCACAGAAAATAATAGTAAACACCATAAAACAGTAAAGAACACAAACAATTGTTTACCCAGTTCGGTTCAAACAACCTACTCTGGGGGCTACCAAGCCAGGGATGAAGTCCACTATTCGCAGTATGAATTCAGAGCTAAACTCCCAGTTTACAACTCCTCACTTAATCACTACCCAATGACCCTTCTACCTAGGTTATACCTAGATATGGAATATCTCGATTCCACTCCCCCTCAATAACAGCAGTGATAACACATAAACAATAAACAATTACAGATAGAATACACTCTTCAAACACACACCTTGATCTGCTTAAAAGCTTCAATCAAGAGACACACACTCGTGCTTAAAAGCTTAGAGTGACGCAACTAAAACACATACTAATTCCAATGCAATCATCAAAGATAATAGCGTGGATCACAAGAGACAGTTAAAGAACATCCGTTCTTCACAATTACGATCTTCTGTCTGTGTTCCAAATTAGGATTGCAGGTCTTTTTATAAGCAGCCTTGGGCCTTGGGCTTTTTTAGAAATACATTAGGGCTAACAAAGTTAACCTAATTCACGCACCAACTGTCTGTTACAAGTTGTGCTGTCAATAGGATATTTTGGACGAAATCTGCAGCACTCAATAAAAAGTTTCCGAAACTGATTAAAAGGATAAATCAAGAAACACAATTAACAAATAATAACAACTCCTACTTGCACACATGGATGTCATGACATCGATCATGACATTCGTTACAAAACTTGTATTAGCTCCACACAAATATGCAACCTGCATAAACACAATCAACCAGGTATGTTTTACCAATAATGCAGCCAACATGCAAAACACATTCAATCTCCCCCTTTGGCAAATTTTTGGCTAAAACATCATATCACACCATACCAGAGAAACACTTGCAGTGGATAATCAAAACAAACACAAGCTAATACAAACAAACAACATACATCATCAGTATATACACAGTTCTCGGACAAAAACAGACAGTGCATAAGAGTAGCACAAGCACAAACACAGATCAACACAAAGATAAGCAATTATAATTGTTGATCACACAGAACCACCATTCTTGTTGTTCTGGGGATGGTGACATATAATACTTCTCCCCCTGTTTGGCCACAAATGTTGCCAAAGCCAAAGAAGCTGTCTCGCGCAAGGAGTTTAAATAAGTCCAAATATAAAACAAACGGAACCAAACACAGCAGAACAAAACAAACAAAAAAAAATAAAAAAAAATAAACACACTAGACTCTAGTTGCAATTATTGCTCAGAGTCAGAACCAGCTGAGGTGTCTGAAGAACTTTCTTTCTCAGAGTCATCACCAGGACTAACACTTTCTTCCTCCACTTCTTGATCATCTTTATCTTCCATCTCTTATGTATCTGCAAACTCCTCATTCTCATCCATTTCTAGAGCGCGTAGCATTTGTTCAAGAGACATTTTTCTAGCTTCCAGTTCTTTGCAAGTCTCTTTTAGTATTGTTATGACTTCTACATTACTGACTGATGCTCCAGATTTGGAAATTTCCGTTAATGTCATGACAATGTCTGGAACATGCTTTCCCTTAAACAGTTTGTAATGCAAATAGTTTTTAGCAGTCCAGCTTCTTGAATCAACTCTAAGACCTCCTTGTTTTAAAGAGCATTTGGAGCCAATTCCCTTTCAACATCTAACCTCTTTTGGAGAACATATTTACATCTGCTGACATTAGAGGCATAGTGGAAAAACACATTATCAATGGGAACTTCAGGGATGTTGGCAGCAAGCTTGCTGGTAGTAGGCTTCTTCCTTGATGGAATGTCAGGGACATTTGCTTCAACATCAGATTTAGGTTCGACAATTTCCCGCTCTTTTCTTTTCTTTGGAATGACCCTGCTCCAAGATTTTGAGGGACCAACCCTTTTGCTTTTGGTAACAACTTTGCTCTTGATAGATCCTGTAAAAGTACTCTTCTTTCTGACAGTGTCTTTGATAGGGTTGTTCACTTGAGTGCTCCCTTTTGGTGATCCTTGAACAACAACTTTGCCTTTTCTTCTTGTCATTAGCATGTTGGCTATACTCGGATTCAAGGAAGTAAGTAATTCGTCTCCAGAGTACTCATCTAAGTCTACCACATTAGTATCAGTTTCAGTATTGGCCTTAGGGTGCTCATTATTGTCGATGTCATTGATATCCTTGATGACATTGGTATTCTTAGTAACCCCTTGTTCATCCTTGTTGATTTCTAGGTCACTATCAACGGCGTGAGCAGTCTCAGCCTTACTGGTGTTATTGACGGGATCAGCCATTTTGGTTTGAAGAGGAATAGATATTTCAGGCACTTGATGATTCTCCTTCAGAATACGAGTAACAATCCTGGTAATTGCACTATCGACATCCTTGGATACTTCTTTAGTAAGTTTCTCCATGGTAGCAAATGCTGAGGATTTATTACCCTTGTTGTGAATACCCTCCTTGGGTCATTTTGCATGAGTCTTTTTAGGCTTTGTTGCCTTTACTTCGTCACTGCTAATTGTCCTTAAAGGGACAACCTTAAGAACTTTATTAGGGTTAGAGGACTCTTCAGGTATTGCTGAGTCTGAAACGGGAGATTTGTAACACCCCTCTAAATAAACCGCGGCAATTAAACATATTATTAAATCAGAGTAACATGTAGAGAGGTATCACAATTCATAAATAACAAATATACACGTCACATAAGTCATGCATCATTCGAACACCTGAAAATCATAACTCATTATCCAAACCATGTTCTACGCAGCGGAAAATACCACATCAAGTCTACATTATTACTAAATGTTTCAGACTTCAATCAAAACAGATAAATATAGAGTTACATTCAAAACCACAAACAAACGTTCCCAGTGTTACAACTACCAGAGCATGACACCTGACGCTAACTAAAAACACTGACTCATGAGCTAATCCTCACCGAGTCGAACAGCCGCTATCTTCAGTCTGAAAATGACAACATGTAAGGGTGAGTCTCGTCATAATTAACAAATTTTATAAGGTTATAAAGCAATAACACGTCACAGTTGCATCATTCACCCAATTGTTTCATAAACAGACAATCAAAATAAAACAAATAACAACCAACACATCATCAGCATTTACAATACTGGAATACCTCCAATCATGTCATAAATCATGCATATGAATGAACTGACACTATGCATGTGGTACCAACGTCATCCAATGGGTATAACCCATGACCGATCTATCATCATCCAGATACGGCCCTGCCGGCACAGATTCCACACAATGGGAATCATGCCCTTCACTGATCCAACACATCCCTTATGGATACAGTATCAACAATGCACATGAATGAATACAACATATATAACATACTTATATCATTATCATCATCATCCTCAATAATTATCATCATCATTCAAGTATGTTCATATATATTAACATCATTCAACCACAATTCTATCATCATCATGTCGAAAACATGCACATATTTGCTACAATCATCATCATCATCAAGAAATAGCAACATATGTTATCATCATTCTAAAACCAGTCAACTCATCATCACATAGATCGATTAATAAGGTTCATTTAGCCCAAAACGGCGCATCAATCGAACCAACGGTTAGAAAGTTATGCCTCTCTGAACTTTCTTAAAAATATCACAAAACATCAACAGCACGCGGCGCCATCGCGCATTCGCGGCGCGGAACGAATCGAAACAACGCCTTCGCGGCGCGTACACATGTTCGCGGCGCGGAACGATTTGGAACAACGCCTTCGCGGCGCGGTCACCTGTTCGCGGCGCGTACTGAACTCAACAAGACTTCCTGGCCTTACGCCTTCAGGTTCGCGGCGCATCCCCTATGTACGCGGCGCGAACCGCGAATCTAAAAACCCCAATCTGCAGAGAAGACAGCATTCCATGTATCCCAAACATCCCAACACATACCAGTGCGAACATAGAGAATTAGAATGCACAAACAACACCAATTACGTCTCATAATACACCAAATATTCATCAATTGAGATTATAACAACACATACATCATAGATTCAAAACACAGGGGTCAAAAATCATACAATTGACACAATCCCTAAACCTATCATATGACCCAATCGATCCGAATTCTACATCTATTCAGCATTATCAACCCCTAACCCGATAATAGATGATAATCAAGACAAGTCCCCCCTTACCTTAGGAAAATTCTGGATTCTTGGTCTCTCCCTCTACCGTTCTCCTTCACGTTCCTCGTTCCTCAGACTTCTGCTCTTTCACGCTCTTTCTTTTCCCAATTCCAATATTGTAAAATAATAATAAGTCAGTAAAAGGGTTTACAGAATCACCCCCCCTTCTTTCACTATTTCCACATATGACCCAAAAGCCAAAACCTCTTTTATTTATTATTTCCACAATTTCTTTAATAATTCTAATTATTAATTCAATAATAAAATTAAATTAATATTAAAATTATACGGGCGTTACAACCCTCCCCCACTAAAAGAGTTTTCGTCCTCGAAAACATACCTCAAGCAAAGAGCTCCGGATAGGAATCTTTCATCTGGCTCTCTAGCTCCCAGGTTACATTCCCTTCAGCTGGTCCTCCCCAAGCTACTCTGACTAAAGCTATTTCCTTGCCACGCAATTGCTTCAGTCTTCTATCTTCAATCCTCACAGGCAATGTTTCAACCGTCAAGTTGTCTTTTACCTGTACATCGTCTACTTGGATCACATGGGACGGATCTGGAATGTACTTCCTCAATTGAGACACATGAAACACGTCGTGCAATTTTGCAAGCATCGGCGGCAAAGCGACACGATATGCCAATTCTCCCACCTTTTCAGAAATTTGGAACGGTCCAATAAAACGCGGAGTCAACTTCCTTGACTTCAATGCCCGACCAATTCCTGTCATAGGAGTAACTCTCATAAACACATGATCTCCCTCTTGAAACTCAAGTGTCTTCCTTCTTTTATCATAGTAACTCTTCTGACGACTCTGAGAAGCTCTCATCTTCTCCTGAATCATCTTAATCTTCTCCGTAGTCTGTTGTACAATTTCTGGCCCAATCACAGCACCCTCACCAGATTCATACCAACACAACGGCGTCCTACATCTCCTACCATACAAAGCCTCAAACGGAGCCATACCAATGCTCGAATGATGACTATTGTTGTAAGTAAACTCGATCAAAGGCAGATAGCTATCCCAATTACCTCCTTTTTCCAGCACACAAGCACGTAACAAATCTTCTAACGACTGTATTGTCCTCTCCGTCTGTCCATCCGTCTGCGGATGATAAGCAGAGCTCAACCTCAGTTTAGTACCTAAAGCCTTCTGCAAACCTTCCCAGAACTTAGACGTAAACCTCGGATCTCTGTCTGACACGATACTTGAAGGAATACCATGAAGACTAACTATCTTCTCAATATACAACTGAGCTAGCTTCTCCATCGGATAATCCATCCTCACCGGTATAAAATGTGCCGATTTCGTCAACCTGTCTACCACGACCCAGATAGCTTCACAATTCTTGCCAGTCCTCGGCAAACCCGACACAAAATCCATTGATATGCTATCCCACTTCCACTCAGGAATAAACATCGGTTGCATAAACCCAGACGGTTTCTGATGCTCAACCTTTGACTTCTGGCAAGTCAAACAAGAATACACAAATTCAGCAATTTCCTTCTTCATTCCCGGCCACCAAAACAACTTTTTCAAATCGTGATACATCTTAGTAGCACCAGGATGAATACTCAATCCACT
Source organism: Vicia villosa (assembly GCF_029867415.1). Taxonomy (NCBI): domain Eukaryota; kingdom Viridiplantae; phylum Streptophyta; class Magnoliopsida; order Fabales; family Fabaceae; genus Vicia; species Vicia villosa. The sequence continues at coordinate 148,763,425 of NC_081182.1, forward strand.
ACGGTGTCCTTCTTCCAAAATACGCTTTCGGAGTTCATCAACATCAGGAACACAAACTCTATCACCAAACCTTAGTATACCATTCTCGTCAACTCTGAATTCACCAGTCTTGCCTTGATTTACCAAAGTCAACTTATCAATTAATCCAACATCAGCTTTCTGACCTTCTCTGATTTCTTCAAGAATACCACTAGTCAGCTTCAGCATGCCCAATATAACACTAGTAGAAGTACTTTCACACACTAAACTCAAGTCTCTGAATTGTTCAATCAAATCCAATTCCTTCACCATTAGCTTAGACATATGCAAAGTCTTCCTACTCAATGCATCAGCCACAACGTTTGCCTTACCCGGATGGTAATTCAAACCAAAATCATAATCCTTCAGGAATTCTAACCACCTTCTCTGTCTCATATTCAGCTCCTTCTGATCAAAGAGGTACTTCAAGCTCTTGTGATCACTGAATACCTCAAATCTCGAACCATACAAATAGTGTCGCCACAACTTCAAAACGAACACTACAGCTGCCAACTCCAAATCATGAGTCGGATAATTCCTCTCATGTACTTTAAGTTGTCTCGACGCATAAGCAACTACTTGCTGATTTTGCATTAACACGCCACCTAAACCCATTAGTGATGCGTCACAATAAACCACAAATGATTCTGTCGGACTTGGCAAAATCAAGATAGGAGCACTAGTCAATCTCCTCTTGAGCTCTTGGAATCCTTCTTCACACTTTGCATCCCAAATAAAGGCTTGTCCCTTCCTGGTCAGTTTAGTTAACGGCAATGCTAACTTTGCAAATCCTTCAATAAACTTCCTGTAATAACCTGCAAGACCAAGAAAACTACGAATCTCTGATACTGACTTCGGAGCTTCCCACTGAGACACGGCTTCTATCTTTGTAGGATCAACAGCAATACCATCCTTAGAAATCACATGTCCAAGAAAACTAACCTCTTCTAACCAGAATTCACACTTCGACAGTTTGGCAAAAAGTTGCTTCTCCTTCAACAGTTCTAACACAGTTCTGAGGTGTTCGGCATGTTCTTCCTCATTCTTGGAATATATCAGGATATCGTCGATAAATACCACCACAAACTTGTCGAGATAAGGATGAAATATTCTGTTCATATACTCCATAAAAACACCAGGTGCATTAGTAACTCCAAACGGCATTACAGAATACTCATAATGTCCATACCTTGTTCTAAAAGCAGTCTTCTGAATATCATCATCTTTCACACGTATCTGGTGATACCCAGACCTTAAATCAATTTTACTAAATACCCGCGCTCCAACCAACTGATCCATCAAATCATCAATCCTCGGCAATGGATACCGATTCTTGATAGTAACCTTGTTCAATTGTCTGTAATCTACGCACAGCCTCATCGAACCCTCTTTCTTCTTTACTAGTAACACAGGCGCACCCCACGGAGAAACACTAGGACGAATAAACTTCTTCTCCAGCAATTCTTCTAACTGCTTCTTCAGTTCGGCTAGCTCAGACGGCGACATACGGTACGGTGCCATCGACACTGGACTGGTTCCCGGAATCAAATCAATAGAAAACTCCACTTCTCTTTCCGGTGGTAATTCATTTACATCTTCAGGAAAAACTTCTGGGAATTCACACACCACAGGTAATTCGCTACTAGCCACCCTTTCTTTCACATTCATCATTGCGAATAACATAAATACTGTTGCACCATCTCCGATAGCCTCATTCACCTGCCTAGCTGTCACTTCCAGATTATCAGCACAACCCTCTTCAGGAAAAGTTACCGTCTTCTCAAAACAGTTGATATGAACACGGTTGAACTCCAACCAGTTCATTCCCAGGATTACATCAAGTTCCTTCAACGGAAGGCACACTAAGTCCATTCCGAATTCTCTACCAAAAATATCAATCGGACAATTCAAGCATGCAGACGAAGTAGTTACTGAACCCGACGCAGGAGTGTCAATAATCATACTTCCATTGATGTCAGATATCTCAAGATTTAACCTCGTAGCACAGTCCAAAGAAATAAAAGAATGAGTTGCTCCAGTATCAATAATCGCAACTAAAGGTGTGCCATGAATGAAACACGTACCTTTAATTAATCTGTCCTCTGGAGTAGTCTCTGACCCGGTCAAGGCAAAAACTTTTCCTCCCGATTGGTTCTTCTTTGGCTTAGGACAATTAGGACTGATGTGACCCTCTTCACCACAGTTGTAACAAGTCACCACCCTCTTCCTACAATCAGCCGCGACATGACCCACTTCCTCACACTTGAAGCACTTCTTCTGGTTCAGCTTACACTCATTCCTACGATGTCCCACCTCACCACAATTGAAACATCTGATACGAGCACTGGAATCTCCCCCACTGGGTTTCTTCCAATCAACAGGTTTACCTCTACCATATGGTTTACCTCTGTCCATAGGCTTCTTCCCCTTTCTGTCAACCAACTCGCGAGAGTGAGATGACTTCAGCTTGACGCTATCTTCCTCAAAAATTCTGCTACAATCCACCAGATCAACAAATCTCCGGATCCTCTGGTACCTGATACCCTGTTTGATCTCATCACGAAGGCCATTCTCAAACTTAACACATTTCGAGAATTCACTGGCCTCGTCGTTGTTGTAGTGCACATAGTACTTTGCCAGTTCCACAAACTTGGCAGCATACTCTGGTACAGTCATGTTACCTTGAACCAACTCCAAAAATTCTACTTCTTTTCTGCCCCTGACATCCTCAGGAAAATACCTCCTCAGAAACTCCCTTTTGAATATAGCCCAAGTAACCGCTGTACCGCCGGCATCCAGTTCAGCTTTTGTTGTCAACCACCAGTCATCAGCCTCTTCAGACAACATGTGAGTACCAAACCTCACCTTGAGATTCTCAGCACAATCTATGACTCGGAAAATCCTCTCGATCTCTTTGAGCCATTTCTGAGCACCCTCAGGATCGTGCGTGCCTTTGAACAATGGAGGATTGTTCCTCTGAAAATTCCCCAGTTGCCTATCAGCACCAATCCCTGCTCCTACAGTCCCTCCTCCAAGCACACCAGCAATCATGCCCAGAGCCTCAGCAAGAGCATCATCGTTTCTTCCTCCTCTTCCAGCCATTTGTTCTGCTTAAATGCAACAATCCAGTCAGAACAAAGTATCGACAAATAACTCGTATTAGTCGTATACACAGGAAAACTGACACTGACACTAAGACTCTGGTCACAACGACCGACTATGCTCTGATACCACTATTGTAACACCCCTCTAAATAAACCGCGGCAATTAAACATATTATTAAATCAGAGTAACATGTAGAGAGGTATCACAATTCATAAATAACAAATATACACGTCACATAAGTCATGCATCATTCGAACACCTGAAAATCATAACTCATTATCCAAACCATGTTCTACGCAGCGGAAAATACCACATCAAGTCTACATTATTACTAAATGTTTCAGACTTCAATCAAAACAGATAAATATAGAGTTACATTCAAAACCACAAACAAACGTTCCCAGTGTTACAACTACCAGAGCATGACACCTGACGCTAACTAAAAACACTGACTCATGAGCTAATCCTCACCGAGTCGAACAGCCGCTATCTTCAGTCTGAAAATGACAACATGTAAGGGTGAGTCTCGTCATAATTAACAAATGTTATAAGGTTATAAAGCAATAACACGTCACAGTTGCATCATTCACCCAATTGTTTCATAAACAGACAATCAAAATAAAACAAATAACAACCAACACATCATCAGCATTTACAATACTGGAATACCTCCAATCATGTCATAAATCATGCATATGAATGAACTGACACTATGCATGTGGTACCAACGTCATCCAATGGGTATAACCCATGACCGATCTATCATCATCCAGATACGGCCCTGCCGGCACAGATTCCACACAATGGGAATCATGCCCTTCACTGATCCAACACATCCCTTATGGATACAGTATCAACAATGCACATGAATGAATACAACATATATAACATACTTATATCATTATCATCATCATCCTCAATAATTATCATCATCATTCAAGTATGTTCATATATATTAACATCATTCAACCACAATTCTATCATCATCATGTCGAAAACATGCACATATTTGCTACAATCATCATCATCATCAAGAAATAGCAACATATGTTATCATCATTCTAAAACCAGTCAACTCATCATCACATAGATCGATTAATAAGGTTCATTTAGCCCAAAACGGCGCATCAATCGAACCAACGGTTAGAAAGTTATGCCTCTCTGAACTTTCTTAAAAATATCACAAAACATCAACAGCACGCGGCGCCATCGCGCATTCGCGGCGCGGAACGAATCGAAACAACGCCTTCGCGGCGCGTACACATGTTCGCGGCGCGGAACGATTTGGAACAACGCCTTCGCGGCGCGGTCACCTGTTCGCGGCGCGTACTGAACTCAACAAGACTTCCTGGCCTTACGCCTTCAGGTTCGCGGCGCATCCCCTATGTACGCGGCGCGAACCGCGATTCTAAAAACCCCAATCTGCAGAGAAGACAGCATTCCATGTATCCCAAACATCCCAACACATACCAGTGCGAACATAGAGAATTAGAATGCACAAACAACACCAATTACGTCTCATAATACACCAAATATTCATCAATTGAGATTATAACAACACATACATCATAGATTCAAAACACAGGGGTCAAAAATCATACAATTGACACAATCCCTAAACCTATCATATGACCCAATCGATCCGAATTCTACATCTATTCAGCATTATCAACCCCTAACCCGATAATAGATGATAATCAAGACAAGTCCCCCCTTACCTTAGGAAAATTCTGGATTCTTGGTCTCTCCCTCTACCGTTCTCCTTCACGTTCCTCGTTCCTCAGACTTCTGCTCTTTCACGCTCTTTCTTTTCCCAATTCCAATATTGTAAAATAATAATAAGTCAGTAAAAGGGTTTACAGAATCACCCCCCCTTCTTTCACTATTTCCACATATGACCCAAAAGCCAAAACCTCTTTTATTTATTATTTCCACAATTTCTTTAATAATTCTAATTATTAATTCAATAATAAAATTAAATTAATATTAAAATTATACGGGCGTTACAAGATTCATCATTCGATTGCTGAGACATTCTAAACCTTAGAGAACCAGAACTTGTTTCACACTTGTGAGAGTAGAAGAAATAGATCAATCTCAGAGAGTAGCGAGCAGTACTACTAGGAAGGTTTGCTTTAGAATATTAGGGGATCGAGGGAGCTTTATATGCACACTGAGTGAGGGAAATTTCAAGACATGGATTTTGACAAAGCCCAAATAGTATTCCCTCACGTTGGTTAATTGCTATATAATAAGTTTTGGTAACAAATACCAAACATACCCTTTTTTGTCACCTTGTCTTTAGATGTTGTTGCAACATTCTCTGTGACATTGCTCTCAGACACTCCTCTAGGGTCATTGCTCACATTTGACTTTTCCAGTTTTCTTTCCCGTTCTGTAATGTCCATCACAAGGCTTACTCTTTCTTCTAGCAGAAATCTATTGATACCTCTGTATTCCCTTACTTTTGCATACAGTTTCTCATTCATTATACATGTCTCAAAGTAGCCAGTAGAAATTTCAATTTTGGTGAGTTCTCCAAGATAGGATTCTTCATCAGTTTCATCAGACTCATCAGATTCGTGTCGATGAGTTTTTAATTCGTCTTTGATCATGGAGTAGTCAGAGGGGGTGGACAGGTGTGTCAGGCTTCCATAGATAGAAATTATCCTTAGATCTAAGTCCCTTTATGACTTCCTCATTTCCTTCGTTAGTGATGATGCAGTCATTTTTGGTAAACCTAGCATTAAATCCTTCATCACACAACTGACTGATGCTTATAGGATTTGCAGCCAGTCCTTGCACAAGTAGAACATTGTTTAGATTGGGAATACCTACTCCTCCTGTATTTCCAACACCTTGGACTTCTCTTATTTCTCCATCACCCAGGGTTACATAGTTGTTTTCTTCTAGTTTGAGATGTACTAGAGAGCTCTTTCTCCCGGTCATATGATTTGAACAACCACTGTCAAGGTACCAATCTTCTTTTGTTGGCCTCCTTAGAAAAGTGTGTGCTATTAAGGCAACATTCCTAGCTATCCCAGATTGCTTTCTGTTACAGGTATCATGGTCAAGTTTGACTTGTTGAGTTTGGTTCGGATATCCAAATAGTCTGAAACATAATGGCTTTATGTGACCAAATCTTCCACAGTGATGACACCTCCATTTCTGGAACCTTTTCTTTGAGAGCCTCCTTCTTCTGTTTTCTTGATGTTGTGACATTTTTATTGACATCGGGTTAGTCACACACTTTTTGGATTCTATCCTCCTGATTCTAGAGATTAATTCATCTTTATCCACAAATCCCACTCCAGACATGTCTCCTGATCTTTGTCCAGATTCCAGAACTTCTTCTATTGTATCAGATCCATTGTTCAGCATTTTGAATGACTTGGTCATTTGATCAAGTTTATGGTTCAGCATGCTTACTTCACTACTGAGGGAGTCTATGGTTGCAAGATGTTTAATCTTTTCAGATTCTAGATCTCTTAAGATCACCTATTGCTTATCCACTTGTTTGCAGACTTCAGCATTCTCCCTACACAACTTCTTGTACGAGGCAGCTAGTTCATCAAAGGTTAGCTCATCATCACTAGAATCATAATCAGATTCATAGATTCTTGTTGAAACTGTGACACGTTTTGCAGTTTCCTTTTCTGAATCTGAGTCTTCTTCAGACCAAGTAACAGTCAATCCTTTCTTTTGCTCCTTGTGGTAGGTAGGACATTCAGCTCTAATGTGTCCGAATCCTTCACATCCATGACATTGAACCCCTTTTCCTATATAGGGCTTCTCCTCAGCTTTGAACCTTTTACTTGAGTCATATGTCTGAATGATGTCATAGGAAGTGTTCCTGACATCGGGTCTGTAGTTCTGATCAACCCTTTTAATAAGTCTGTTGAATTTCTTTCCAAGCATGGCTATGGAGTCTGATAAATTCTCATCACTTACACCATTGCTTTCTTTTGCATCATCACCTGTGTTGGTGACAAATGCAATGCTTTTGTTCTTCTTTTCAACAGGCTCACAGATGCTTGACTCAAATGTTTGGAGAGAACCAAGAAGTTCGTCCAGCTTCATGTTGCTGATGTCTTGAGCTTCCTCGATGGAAGTTACCTTCATATCAAATCGCTTAGGCAGTGATCTGAGGATCTTCCTTACCAGTTTCTCTTCAGTCATTTTCTCACCTAATGCTGCAGAGTTGATTGAAATCTCACGGACATTCATGTAAAACTCATGAATGATTTCTTCCTCTTTCATATTGAGATTTTCAAACTTAGTGGTAAGTATTTGAAGTCTCGACATCTTTACCTTTGACGTACCTTCATGTGCTGTTTTGAGAATATCCCAAGCTTCTTTAGCCAGCTCACAGTGTTGCACAAGTATGAAGACGTTCTTGTCGATACCATTGAATATTGAACTTAGGGCCTTGGAATTGCCCAACGCTAACTCTTCTTAAGATTTGATCCATTGAGTTTCAGGAATTAGAATAGTGGTTCCATCTTCCAGAATTTTCTCAGGATGTTTCCATCCACTTTCAACAGCTCTCCAGTCCTTGCTGTCCACTGACTTAATGACTGCTACCATACGAGGTTTCCAGTAGTCATAGTTAGAGCCATCCAGGATAAGTGGTCTGTTTCCAAACACTAACAGTTCCTTCTCCATAGTACCAGAATTTTGTTATCCCTAGATCTCACCCAGATGTAAACAGGCAGGGTGCCTGCTCTGATGCCAATTGAAAATTCTAGTAACACACGCTCGATGTCAAACTAGATGTTATGACATCCACAATTAAGCAACACAGACAATAATTGTAAACAACATAAAATAGTAAAGAACACACATAATTGTTTATCCAGTTCAGTTCAAACAACCTACTCTGGGGGCTACCAAGCCAGGGATGAAGTCCACTATTAGTAGTATCAATTCAGAGCTAAACTCCCAGTTTACAACTCCTCACTTGATCATTGCCCAATGACTTTTGTACCTAGGTTCTACCTAGATATAGAATATCTCCATTCCACTCCCCCTCAATCACAGCAGTGATAACACATACACAATAAACAATTACAGATAGAAGACACTCTTCAAACACATACCTTGATCTTCTTAAAAGCTTAGAGTAACACAACTAAAACACATACTAATTCCAACGCAATCATCAAAGATAGTAGCGTAGATCACAAGAGACAGTTACAGAACAGTCGTTCTTCACAATTACGATCTTCTGTCTGCGTTCCAAATTAGGATTACAGGTCTTTTTTAAGCATTCTTGGGCCTTGGGATTTTTTAGAAATACATTAGGGGTAACAAAATTAACCTAATTCACACGCCAATTGTCTGTTACAACTTGTGCTATCAATAGGATATTCTGGACGAAATCTGCAGCACTCAATAAAAAGTTTCCTAAACTGATTAAAAGGATAAATCAGGAAACATAATTCACAAATAATAACAGCTTCTGCAGTCACACATGGATGTCATGACATCGATCATGACATTCATTACAAAACCTGTATTAGCTCCACACAAATATGCAACCTACATAAACACAGTCGACCAGGTATGTTTTACCAATAATGCAGCCAACATGCAAAACACCTCCACCTCACTTTTGTCCCAAAACCAGAATTTGTGAAGAATAGAAGTGGAGGAGAGGAAGAAGCGTGGAAGGAGAAAGAAAAGGGAGGAGACCAACCAAGCCAACCATTTCATGCACCCTGATCAAGCTCAATCCACCATTAATCTCTAATTTTCGCAGCCCTTCTTCAACCTGAGGTGAGTCCATTAGATAGAAAATGGGGTTTTAATCCATTTGGGGATTTTGGGGTTTAAGGGTTTTAAGATAGAATGCCTAAATCCTTGCTAATAACATGTTTTAATGTTGCTTATTACTTGTTTATAGCGTATATGGGCTGGATATGCCCTTAATTCGTGCATGCAGGTGGATTCAAGGGGTTAAGGTACTCAATAGCAGCACTGGTGAGCTCTGTGTTTTTCTGCATATGGGATGGTTCGCTAAGCGGGCTAAGGCCACTTAGCGGATGCTGTTTGTGATTTACAGAAAATCGCGAGTCCGCTAAGCTGACATAAGCCGCTAAGCGGAAGAACATTTGAGTTTCGCCACTGGAAAGCCTGTTAGCAGTCCGCTAAGCGGACGATGCTGTGCAGAATTTTATCTTTTCTTTCCCTGAGTGAAATTTTGGTTTCTGAGCACAACCAAACTCCTCCTCGACTTATACTATGTATCGGTAGGCCGTATGTGATGCTTATTATCCTTCAATTTTAGAATTCCATGCAACTACTCAAATATGTGAATTATGCATGATTAGAATCAATTAATCTCATTACACTTAATTGCTACATTACGTTTAAATATGAATGCTATGTTGTGATGAGATATGAACATTTTGTTAATGCCCGTTGTTTCAGTTACACATTTGGGATTTTGTGTGCTTGTGTGTTTTGGCGCTTCTATGCGTGTGTATGCTTGAATCGAAGTAGACCAGCTGCTAGTTTATTTTTATGACTTGGGCTTCGTGATCAAAGAGTTGTCCCGGGCTTCGTGATCAATGGGACAGCCCCGATCTTATGATCCTTGGGCTCTCACCTGAACTACCGTTGCAGTTTGCTTGTGAGGGTTTGGAGGCATTTTACTCACTTGGCGTTAACACACTCGCGTGCTCGGTATGGTGGCGTTATGTGGCTAAGTAGGCATACGCATGACAGGTAAACCATCTCTAGTGATGCCATGTAGGCTACTTCATTAGGTTCCTACACGGATGGGCTCATGCGTTGAGATGGCATGTTGCACTTGGCGTTAACACCACGTGCATAAAGGTGATTAATGGGACGGTGTCGCCTCTTAGGCAAGGTCATCTCTCGGCCATGTAGGCTTGTGCGAACCCATCTAATCACTCTTGCAGGGTGCTTGTGCAAGTCTCTTGACAAATAGGCATGGGTGAACCCACCGAGGGTGTGTTTGTAACCTAGTAGTGGTATTAACGTACTTCTGGATTCCCCATACATGGGTATGGGTTTCGCATACTTGTTTGTTGTTTACTTGTGCACGGTGAGTCCTCTGGTGGATGATACTTGATACTTGTTCCATACTTGTACCTGACGTGAGGATAACCCCGAACCCAAGGTGGATTCGTTTGTTATGCATGTACCCTTTAGATCCGAGTGAATTAATAGGATAGGCGAACTCGCTGAGATTTAGTAATCTCATCCCATTCCAATTCTATCTTTTTCAGGTGGTTCGAGGCAAGATCATGGCAAAGGCAAGGCGGACTAGTCCTTTGACTTTATTGCTAGACGTTATCTTCTGTTCATCTATCATGCTTTTATAGTATCCTTGTTGGATAATGTACTATTTTGGATGTATTATCATTTTGGCCATGATACATTCGGCTTTTGTACCTTGTACTTATGATGTACTATTATCTTTCCACTGCGACGTTATGTATTCGTTGCCTTTATGAAACCATATTTAATACTTTATGCATATTATTCTAGACATATATGTGTGGGGTGTTACAAAACTAATTGTAATTCTCTTCTATCAAGCCTCACCCTTTATGAAATATTCATCGTACAATTTTAAATTTTAAAATTTAGTTATTTATTATACTGAATTTCATAAACAAAGGACAATGTCCTTGACATAATTTATTGAAATACTCATGTTTATAATGAATGTGTGATGATTAATATGTTTTGTCGCATTTATAAGCTACTTGTAGTGATATTATTATTTGTTTCATATTTTAGGACCAATATAATGTCAAAGGACAAAGTCCTTCCCATACCTAATTTTTATGATGATAGACACTGCAAACTTTTATGCACGCACATGTATTTCCACTTTCCATCATTATAGTACACTCCGTTGCACTAAGGAGGAAAAACCAGATTCGCAGTCGTGGTGGTCTAAACCATGAAGAAAACAAAGCAAAAGTGGAAGTGTTCATGTTGTAGGGAGGAGGATATTGGTTGTTGTGATTGTAATGTAGTGAAGTAGGGAAGATGATGAAGTTGTATTTATAGGCAAGTGAAATCACATCGGTATCGGGGAAAGTGCCCCACTTCTATTTCAATTGTTATAACATATTGATATTTCTAAACAAGTGTCATGTATTCTATCATCGAGAGTGTTCTAATTTTTTGTATAAAGCTTGTACAATTCAATAATATCACCTTTATCTAAATATACTTTTAAGCCAATACAATTCAATATTTTTAACACGTTACATCTATATTTTACTAAATTATGAACATATATTTACATTAAATATAGGCTTAAATGCACCTTTGGACCTTGTAAGTTAGCGAGTTTTTGATTTTCGTCCCTGTAATTTTTTTTTTGTTGGAATGGGTCCCTATATCTTACTTTTTGCTTGCGGTTTAGTCCCTAAAGCCAAAATCTGCCGGAAAATCTGCAAGTTTTCCTGCGAATTTTCTTGCAGATTTTGATTTTAGGGACTAAAATAAACGTAAAAGTGAAATATAGGGACTCAGACCCAGAAAAAAAACTTACAGGGACGAAAATCAATAACTCGCTAACTTACAGGGACCAAAGGTGCATTTAAACCTTAAATATATTATGTTTTATAATATTTTTATTTTAAAATATATATTGTTCTTGAAAAACATTATTTGATTGTCTCTCTGATGTGGATCAGGCAAGACCTCAATAGTTCTATATTTAAGGGTATCTTAGAAAAAGTATAAAGATCTACCATTGTTTTAGGGTATTATTATTTGTTTCATATTTTAGGACCAACACAATGTCCGAGGACAAAGTCCTTCACATACCTGTTTTTGATAATGATAGATGTAACAACCCATAAATTTTTATTTATTAATTTAATTAAGTTTTAAATTAAATTATTGGAGTTAACATTTTTTTGGAAATTATTTGGAAAATAATGAAATATTAGTCATTGGGCTTATTGTAGTGGTTAGCAAAAGGGAGGTGTTAACTATGTAAGCCTATTAAGACATTTTCTATTTTTCATAGGGAAATTGGAAGAGAAGGAAGTTAGAATCAAGAGAGCAAAAGTCTGACAAAAGAGATGCGTGAAAGCAAGAAGAACCAAAGAGGAAGAGGACCTTCGAAGATTCGACTCTGAGGTAAGGGGGATTCTTCGGGTTAGTAATTCTTATGCAATTACGGGTAGTAGAATTGATTAGGATTGTGATTTAGTTCAATCGAATGTGTTGGGTTTTGGGGAATTTGTTAGGTTTTGATGAACATTCATAGTTTTGTATGATTTTGATGAATTTGGATGATAACCATGATGTATGTTGTTAATTGATGTTTAAAACTTACTAGAGTTGTGTTATATTGTGTAAATTGGTGCTGTTTGTATGTGATAACCGTGTGGAGACGAAATTGATCGAATTGGAATGATGGCTGTTGTCGAAATCTATGAGATTGCTGTTGCAGGTACGTCGGAACCAGTTATTGTGTGGGAGGAACCGGGTCCCCCTTATAAAAAGCAGAGGCGTGGGAATTCTGGGTGCTGGGAACCGGTTCCCAGCTAGTGACAACCCGGTTTCCCATAATAAAAACCAGAGGCGAGTTTTGAGACGAAGCTAGGAACCGGGTTCCACATAGGGAGGAACCGGGTTCCACTGTGTGTTTTGGAAAATTATATATTTTTTATTTATTTTAAAAACCCATAACTTTTGATCTGAGTGTCTGATTTATGTGTCGTTTGGGGAGTTGTGAAGCAGATTAATAGCCCTACATGATGAATGGGTGAAATGGACGGGGATCCGAGTTTATATTTTGCTTAGATTATTTGTTGGGTGATGTTCAACATGAATATGTGTAATATATTTGAATGAGTGCTGAGACATGTGCATACTTATTGGTGATGAATTGGTGATTGGTAACTGTAGCGGTAAAAATGTGACTCGACGCGCTTCGCGCGCTCGCAGTACAACAGAGTCGCCACCGAACTTTATTTATTCCAAGAAGGAAAGGGAAAATATCGATAAAACCCACAAAGAGAAAGGAAATGGATAAGATGGTCGTTCGTAACCAAATTTGGGTTCGGGAGTCGGTTAAGCAAGGGGAAGGTATTAGCACCCCTCACTTCCATCGTACTCGATGGGACCCATTTAGTTAGTTTAGTGTTTGAGTGTTAGTGTTTTTGTTTGCGTTCTTTTGCTTATTGATCGAGAAAAGGTAAAAGAAAGAATTTTTCAGGTTTTTTTATTATTATGAAGAAAAAGAAAAGGTTTTTAATTATTATGCTCGCCAAGACGTTTGTATCTTGTGCCTACGTATTCCCTAGTGCAATGGTAAAGTCAGAGCAATCGTAGTTCGGGCGAAGAACCACGAAATGTTTGTTGATTGATTTTAGCGGGAGGTACTCGATCGCTTTCAAATGGAAATACTACGCGCACATGGATATGAGATCACTACAAGAATGGATGACTAAATCAAGATAAGACATGATTTTGGCCATCATCGCATTCGAGTGGAAGATATTCGATCTTCACATGTGGAAGTATGTTCGTATTGAAATTGAATAAGTGTCTCGTTTATGAGAAAAGTTTTGAAAGCCATAAGGCAAAAAAGGTTGAATGAAATTGAAGTTGTGTTTTAAAGAATGTTTTTACGGACATTTAGCAAAGGATTGAGCATAGGTGTTCACCTAGCGCGTCTTTACCCAAGGTATTGAACAGGAGCTAGCCCCGTTGTCACTTGTTGTCCAAGTTAATTAATTTGTTTCAAAAGATCAAGGTATTCAAGAGGTGTGCACTTCTTGTCACAAAATCTTTCGGTTTGATTAATGTATTTTAATTCAAAAGATCAAGGTATTCAAGAGGTGTGCACCCCTTGTCACTCAATCTCTTGGTTTGATTGATGTATTTTGATTCAAAGGATCAAGGTATTCAAGAGGTGTGCACTTCTTGTCACAGGATCACTTTGATTAATTAAGAAAGAATTTTTAATGCTTTAATCCAAAAGAATCGAGGTATTCAAGAGGCGTTCGCCCCTTGTCACACGATCTTTCGGTATGATTGAAAAGATTTTTGTAAAGAAGAAACTCGACGTTGGATCGAGAAGTTTATTGTGAAATGACTTGGCGTTGGACTAAAGTTTATTGATTTTTGGATTGAGATTAGTCTAATATTTTTTGTATTTTATAATAAAAATAGAATCTAAATATATAAACATATTTTTGTATTTTTGAATAGGGAATTAAAACAATCATATAACTAAAATTGAAAAAAAAGAAAATGATAAAGTAAACGGGGTTGGGAAATAATGACATGGGGGTATGGACGCTGCCAGGGTGTTGAAGAAGGAAAATCGCTGGGTTTGTTTTAACTACAAGGCCCAAATGAATCAACAAGCTATCAGCTAGGGGGTGCATCGCAAGTAGATGCGTTATGATGTTAGAAAATCGGGATGGGCCTCAATCAATTAGCCCAAAGCAAATAAAAGTGAAAAAACCCTAAAACTATATGATGTCAACCCGCCTCCTTTTCTCTTTTCACGGTATCTCTGTTTCTATTCTCTAAACAGCAATGTATCTCTTTCATCTCTCAAACCAAAATGAACAAAACACTCTCAGAAATCTCACACGTTCTACGCTCTCTTGCTCTCTCGATCGTCTCTACCTCTCGCTCTCGCAGCTCTCTTGCGCATTCATGATGACCACAGAAATTCAGTTTCTCTCTCGATCTCTCTCTTTCAGTCGATCTCTCTGTTCTAATCTCTCAATCAATTCAGCCATGGTTGCTTCAAATCAAAACAGGACACACAAGCAAATAGCATTATACCCTTATCCCCGCAAAAACCCTAAAGCCCCAATTCAATGGTTCAGAGTTTTACAAAGGTACACAAGCAAATAGAAAGAAAATCGAAATAGAATCAAGGGAAAAGATGCAAACACAGGTATGTTCTTCTTGCTTCAACGTCTGCTTCTGATTTCGTCTTTGTATGCGAATTTATATGAAGTGTGCGTGAGTGTTATTTGAAAATGAACGGAAGGATATGTTGTTGTTGTTCGTAGAATCAACTCTGTGGTGGTGTGAGTTCGTGAGGGTGAAGTTAGGAAGAGTGGAGGTTTCGGTTGTTCAAAAGGTTTATTATGTGTGTATCAGTGAAGGTTTTTTTTGTAGTTTGGGAGGTGTGAGATGTATGGGGGTTTGCAACGTTATTGATGAGTGAAAGGTTAATGGAGTGATTCCATGTCGGTTCTGTTTCTGCAAATTTCTTTTGGCTGAGTTCTATAGGTTTGATGAAGTGAGATAGAGATCTGTGTGCTTTTGTGTGCAGGTTTTGAAGAGTGTATTTGGAGGCTGATGGTTAGGTTTAGGTGAAGAATGGTGGTAGAGTTTGAGGTAGGTTTCTGTGTTGGCTATTTCAGTGCAAATTTTGGCGGGATGTATTTGGCATGGCATGGCAGCAAAGAGTTTGGAGTTTTATGGACAGATGAGCAGGGTTTTGTGCAGAGCAGCAAGGGCGCAGGTTTTTGGACCTTGTTATTGGAATTTTGGAGACGTGGGAACAAACCTCTCTTTTTTGGCAGCAAGAATTTTGTTGTGAATTGCCTCAAAGTGGTCCCAACCTTTTTCTATTTTTTGATTTAAAATACGAAAAATGCAATATAATAATAATAATAATAATAATAATAATAATAATAATAATAATAATAATAATAATAATAATGATAATGAAAGAAGAAAAAAGATTAGTAACAAACTAATATACAAAATAAAAAAAGGCAATGGTTAGTAATAACCAAATTAAAGAATATACAAATAAAAAAGAAGATATTAAAATTGATTTTAACTTTAATAATAATTCAAATTTAAAAATTTAAATTAAAATTAGAATCAAATCAAAATTAATATTAAAAGAAAGAAATTAAATTATGATGACTAAAAGAATTAAAATAAAAGAAATAATGATGAGTGCATATGAAATATGAATGCGACATGGTCAAATGAATGAAAATGCGTGGGTCAAAAATTGGGGTGCGACAGATGCCCCTATTTAAGTTTCTTTCATCGAAGATGTGAAGAGACTTAAATACAAAGTACCCAATTTTTGTCCTTCATATGCAAATGAAATGCAATGCAGGGACTCTTTTTTGTTATTTTTAATGCAATATGATATGAGACAGACTCGATTCTCTGTGGGGAATATGGCATCCACGAATAACAATGGACAAAAACAAGGACCAATATCAACTAGTGTACTGATGAAGGCAAAGGAGAATATCGATTTTGACTTCAATTAATGTATTGAAGGAAATGAGATCTATTATCAGTTAATGTACTGACAAAAGAAGAAAAGGACACACGACTCCAGTTAATGTACTGAAGAAGGAAGAAGGATGATATCATCAGTTAATGTACTGGATATGTGAAACAAATCGACCTGCATCAATTAATGTACTGATGAGGGAAACAAGAGTGAATTGCTATCAGCTAATGTACTGACGAAAGGAAATCCTATACCAGTTAATGTACTGATAAGGCAAGAAGAAAGAGGCCGACGTCGGTTAATGTACTGACGAAGAGAAGCCCTATACCAGCTAATGTACTGATAAGGATGAGACAACCATGATCAATCATCGGCTAATGTACTGACGAGAGAAAACAGGAGACATCTGATATTAGCTAATGTACTAACGACGGGAAATGAAAGTGCATATTTTCAGTTAATGTACTGATAATAGCAACAAGTGGTGAATGACATCAGTTAATGTACTGATGAATAAAAATAAATTGACATTATCAGCTAATGTACTGATGAATATAAGACGGGACCGCTTCGGTAAATGCCAAGTGAGTTGGACTTTGATCTCAAGGTAAGATGTTTGATAACAACGAGACCTCGAAAGAATGTAAATGAGCATGAATTTGGTTTTTATGCATGACAATGAATTTTCTATGCATGATGAATGATCAATGTAATGCAATTTGTTATGAAAGCAGAGGTAAACTCTTTTGTGAAGGAAGATTGGAACTCTGATTCCTCAACACAAGAACACTGTCAACATGGTCTTGTAATACTGGTGATCCTTTTGAGAAGGACTGATAAACTGCTTGGGGATCGTTGGAGAAGAATGCCCCTGATTGGCTGATTGTTACCTGATTGTTGCTTCAGTTCTTGAAATGAATGTTGGTAATACTTTCCCCAGTATAAGTCTTGAATAATAGGATCTTGAAGTAACGCGCCCCCTGATAGGATCACTGATCAAGTCTGTTTGAACTTCCTTGAAAGATGAGTACTTGCTTGCAAATAAAATGTTCATTCAAAAATGGTAATTTTAATGCAATGCTCAAAGCATATTTTGAAATCAAAGTCATTTATTGGAATGATGCTATTGATGTAAAGAAAATGAATCAAAGGTCCAACCACAATGGTCTAGACATTCAAAGCGATGGATAAAGCAGAGGGTATGGTAAAACAAACAATTTGCAAAAAACATTTAGGAGTCAGGTTAACGCAACCTTGTTGTAGTATGCTTTCAAAATAAACCTAGCTTCAATTAGGTCTTTTGAAGGTTGTAACGTGGCTTGGTTCACGGTTTCAGAAACAAAGGATATAGGCTCAAAATCATTTGTACCCACCCCATTCTCCGCGATGAACTTCAATCCTATGCTCAGTTAATTTATGCATTCAGGTTCCAAGAGGCTTTGGAATTGCACCTATGATAGTGATGATGGTTTAAAGATCAAGGGAATCTTTGGGATGGCAGTCACTTCTTCCTTTTGATAGTCACAACATTTTATTGTTGTTCATGGAATTTATTGACTTATCCCTTTTTTTTATCCCTAATTTTTGCCTAAACTGTTTCATTTGAGATTACAGCCAGCGGGATGCCCCAGTTTTGCCTAAGTCTCCTTCGTAGGTTTTGACTTAGCGGGCTCTTTTTTTTTGAAATATTTTTTGTATTTGAAAGATACTGACTGCCTTGAAAATGATTAATGATAACCATCTTGGTCACTTTTGATCGAAACCCTTATTGAAAGGTGTACTTAATGATTATCTTGAATTTGAATGCACAGGTCAATTAACTGAGAACTACCCTGCCCCAGGTGAAAATTGCGGGTTTTTTCGTTTAAAAAGAAACTCCAACTTCGAAGGCTCAGAGGGGTTGACAAGGGATTAACTTCCTTATTTCTCCAGTGTTTGGGGATTGAAACAATGCCTGTACGTCATCAGCAAAGTTTTATTTGAAAGCATACAATTCAACAATTTGGGTATTTCGTTGTCATCATCCTCCCCCTAATCTTTGCATAAAACACAAGTTTGATAAAGAAAATGAACAAGAGATATATTTTTTTTTGTTTTTTTTAGAAAGATAAAACATAAAGATAAACACAGTGGATGTAAATGAATTGATTCAAATATGCAATGCTCATTTCATTAAATTTAACATTTTGAAACAAACAACATTCAATGCAGCACAAAATACCAACAAGGAAATTGCAAACAGTAAGGAAACATGGCCTAGTGAAATAATCAGTGACGAGGATGATCTGTCATGTCTGATATATTGGCTCTTCAATTGGATAAATTCCACTCTTAGCAAATCTTGGCCTCGTTGAAGTTCTTCCATAGTCTTCAGATTCATGCCTCCAGTTCAATGTGTTGAGGAACCAACTTAACGGTAGACATACCACTTGAGGATGAAGACGGACGGAATGAGTCTTTTATTGACAGCTTGAATGCATGAATGCAGATGCATGAAAATTTTTATTTTTACATGCAAGAATGATGCAATGTCATGTAATATGGAATGCAACACGATGCTATACAAAGATTGAATTAAAATGATAAATGTAAATGGATAACAGAACCTACTGAGGAAAGCTTCTTATAATAAGACAGTTCTATGTTCTTTTACCCAAGAATCCCCTCACAAGGTTAGCTCTAAGGTTTTTGATAGTAGAGATGTCTACATCACCATAGATGGAACGGTTTCTAAAGGTCCTTGGAGTTAGCGACGAAATCAGATTTCTGCCATGCGATGGGTGAACCATCTTATGACAAATTTCATGACTAAGTCTCCTCCAAGTGGGGTTCTCGTATTAGCCATTCAAGGTGTTCACCTTGGGGACTAGCACTACACAACCACCTCCTAACTTATGTTTTTCTCTTGTTTTTCAAAGCTCGGGTTGAGAGCTTCACTCAAATATCATTCCCATACCCACAATTGAATATATACAGAAATAAATAAAAAGCAGTAAAGCAAGAGTAAAGAAACATAAATAATACGAGAATAAAATATAAAGAGCATAAGAATAAGCATAAAGAATATATGAACAAACAAAAGTAAACACTCAAGCATAAAACAAGCTAAACTAGGGTTGACTCTCTTAGGATAATCCCCAGCAGAGTCGCCACTTTCTGTAGCGGTAAAAATGTGACTCGACGCGCTTCGCGCGCTCGCAGTACAACAGAGTCGCCACCGAACTTTATTTATTCCAAGAAGGAAAGGGAAAATATCGATAAAACCCACAAAGAGAAAGGAAATGGATAAGATGGTCGTTCGTAACCAAATTTGGGTTCGGGAGTCGGTTAAGCAAGGGGAAGGTATTAGCACCCCTCACTTCCATCGTACTCGATGGGACCCATTTAGTTAGTTTAGTGTTTGAGTGTTAGTGTTTTTGTTTGCGTTCTTTAGCTTATTGATCGAGAAAAGGTAAAAGAAAGAATTTTTAAGGTTTTTTTATTATTATGAAGAAAAAGAAAAGGTTTTTAATTATTATGCTCGCCAAGACGTTTGTATCTTGTGCCTACGTATTCCCTAGTGCAATGGGAAAGTCAGAGCAATCGTAGTTCGGGCGAAGAACCACGAAATGTTTGTTGATTGATTTTAGCGGGAGGTACTCGATCGCTTTCAAATGGAAATACTACGCGCACATGGATATGAGATCACTACAAGAATGGATGACTAAATCAAGATAAGACATGATTTTGGCCATCATCGCA
This sequence comes from Vicia villosa, assembly GCF_029867415.1. Classification (NCBI taxonomy): domain Eukaryota; kingdom Viridiplantae; phylum Streptophyta; class Magnoliopsida; order Fabales; family Fabaceae; genus Vicia; species Vicia villosa. Next base: position 148,783,526 of record NC_081182.1, read on the forward strand.
TTCGAGTGGAAGATATTCGATCTTCACATGTGGAAGTATGTTCGTATTGAAATTGAATAAGTGTCTCGTTTATGAGAAAAGTTTTGAAAGCCATAAGGCAAAAAAGGTTGAATGAAATTGAAGTTGTGTTTTAAAGAATGTTTTTACGGACATTTAGCAAAGGATTGAGCATAGGTGTTCACCTAGCGCGTCTTTACCCAAGGTATTGAACAGGAGCTAGCCCCGTTGTCACTTGTTGTCCAAGTTAATTAATTTGTTTCAAAAGATCAAGGTATTCAAGAGGTGTGCACTTCTTGTCACAAAATCTTTCGGTTTGATTAATGTATTTTAATTCAAAAGATCAAGGTATTCAAGAGGTGTGCACCCCTTGTCACTCAATCTCTTGGTTTGATTGATGTATTTTGATTCAAAGGATCAAGGTATTCAAGAGGTGTGCACTTCTTGTCACAGGATCACTTTGATTAATTAAGAAAGAATTTTTAATGCTTTAATCCAAAAGAATCGAGGTATTCAAGAGGCGTTCGCCCCTTGTCACACGATCTTTCGGTATGATTGAAAAGATTTTTGTAAAGAAGAAACTCGACGTTGGATCGAGAAGTTTATTGTGAAATGACTTGGCGTTGGACTAAAGTTTATTGATTTTTGGATTGAGATTAGTCTAATATTTTTTGTATTTTATAATAAAAATAGAATCTAAATATATAAACATATTTTTGTATTTTTGAATAGGGAATTAAAACAATCATATAACTAAAATTGAAAAAAAAGAAAATGATAAAGTAAACGGGGTTGGGAAATAATGACATGGGGGTATGGACGCTGCCAGGGTGTTGAAGAAGGAAAATCGCTGGGTTTGTTTTAACTACAAGGTCCAAATGAATCAACAAGCTATCAGCTAGGGGGTGCATCGCAAGTAGATGCGTTATGATGTTAGAAAATCGGGATGGGCCTCAATCAATTAGCCCAAAGCAAATAAAAGTGAAAAAACCCTAAAACTATATGATGTCAACCCGCCTCCTTTTCTCTTTTCACGGTATCTCTGTTTCTATTCTCTAAACAGCAATGTATCTCTTTCATCTCTCAAACCAAAATGAACAAAACACTCTCAGAAATCTCACACGTTCTACGCTCTCTTGCTCTCTCGATCGTCTCTACCTCTCGCTCTCGCAGCTCTCTTGCGCATTCATGATGACCACAGAAATTCAGTTTCTCTCTCGATCTCTCTCTTTCAGTCGATCTCTCTGTTCTAATCTCTCAATCAATTCAGCCATGGTTGCTTCAAATCAAAACAGGACACACAAGCAAATAGCATTATACCCTTATCCCCACAAAAACCCTAAAGCCCCAATTCAATGGTTCAGAGTTTTACAAAGGTACACAAGCAAATAGAAAGAAAATCGAAATAGAATCAAGGGAAAAGATGCAAACACAGGTATGTTCTTCTTGCTTCAACGTCTGCTTCTGATTTCGTCTTTGTATGCGAATTTATATGAAGTGTGCGTGAGTGTTATTTGAAAATGAACGGAAGGATATGTTGTTGTTGTTCGTAGAATCAACTCTGTGGTGGTGTGAGTTCGTGAGGGTGAAGTTAGGAAGAGTGGAGGTTTCGGTTGTTCAAAAGGTTTATTATGTGTGTATCAGTGAAGGTTTTTTTTGTAGTTTGGGAGGTGTGAGATGTATGGGGGTTTGCAACGTTATTGATGAGTGAAAGGTTAATGGAGTGATTCCATGTCGGTTCTGTTTCTGCAAATTTCTTTTGGCTGAGTTCTATAGGTTTGATGAAGTGAGATAGAGATCTGTGTGCTTTTGTGTGCAGGTTTTGAAGAGTGTATTTGGAGGCTGATGGTTAGGTTTAGGTGAAGAATGGTGGTAGAGTTTGAGGTAGGTTTCTGTGTTGGCTATTTCAGTGCAAATTTTGGCGGGATGTATTTGGCATGGCATGGCAGCAAAGAGTTTGGAGTTTTATGGACAGATGAGCAGGGTTTTGTGCAGAGCAGCAAGGGCGCAGGTTTTTGGACCTTGTTATTGGAATTTTGGAGACGTGGGAACAAACCTCTCTTTTTTGGCAGCAAGAATTTTGTTGTGAATTGCCTCAAAGTGGTCCCAACCTTTTTCTATTTTTTGATTTAAAATACGAAAAATGCAATATAATAATAATAATAATAATAATAATAATAATAATAATAATAATAATAATAATAATGATAATGAAAGAAGAAAAAAGATTAGTAACAAACTAATATACAAAATAAAAAAAGGCAATGGTTAGTAATAACCAAATTAAAGAATATACAAATAAAAAAGAAGATATTAAAATTGATTTTAACTTTAATAATAATTCAAATTTAAAAATTTAAATTAAAATTAGAATCAAATCAAAATTAATATTAAAAGAAAGAAATTAAATTATGATGACTAAAAGAATTAAAATAAAAGAAATAATGATGAGTGCATATGAAATATGAATGCGACATGGTCAAATGAATGAAAATGCGTGGGTCAAAAATTGGGGTGCGACAGATGCCCCTATTTAAGTTTCTTTCATCGAAGATGTGAAGAGACTTAAATACAAAGTACCCAATTTTTGTCCTTCATATGCAAATGAAATGCAATGCAGGGACTCTTTTTTGTTATTTTTAATGCAATATGATATGAGACAGACTCGATTCTCTGTGGGGAATATGGCATCCACGAATAACAATGGACAAAAACAAGGACCAATATCAACTAGTGTACTGATGAAGGCAAAGGAGAATATCGATTTTGACTTCAATTAATGTATTGAAGGAAATGAGATCTATTATCAGTTAATGTACTGACAAAAGAAGAAAAGGACACACGACTCCAGTTAATGTACTGAAGAAGGAAGAAGGATGATATCATCAGTTAATGTACTGGATATGTGAAACAAATCGACCTGCATCAATTAATGTACTGATGAGGGAAACAAGAGTGAATTGCTATCAGCTAATGTACTGACGAAAGGAAATCCTATACCAGTTAATGTACTGATAAGGCAAGAAGAAAGAGGCCGACGTCGGTTAATGTACTGACGAAGAGAAGCCCTATACCAGCTAATGTACTGATAAGGATGAGACAACCATGATCAATCATCGGCTAATGTACTGACGAGAGAAAACAGGAGACATCTGATATTAGCTAATGTACTAACGACGGGAAATGAAAGTGCATATTTTCAGTTAATGTACTGATAATAGCAACAAGTGGTGAATGACATCAGTTAATGTACTGATGAATAAAAATAAATTGACATTATCAGCTAATGTACTGATGAATATAAGACGGGACCGCTTCGGTAAATGCCAAGTGAGTTGGACTTTGATCTCAAGGTAAGATGTTTGATAACAACGAGACCTCGAAAGAATGTAAATGAGCATGAATTTGGTTTTTATGCATGACAATGAATTTTCTATGCATGATGAATGATCAATGTAATGCAATTTGTTATGAAAGCAGAGGTAAACTCTTTTGTGAAGGAAGATTGGAACTCTGATTCCTCAACACAAGAACACTGTCAACATGGTCTTGTAATACTGGTGATCCTTTTGAGAAGGACTGATAAACTGCTTGGGGATCGTTGGAGAAGAATGCCCCTGATTGGCTGATTGTTACCTGATTGTTGCTTCAGTTCTTGAAATGAATGTTGGTAATACTTTCCCCAGTATAAGTCTTGAATAATAGGATCTTGAAGTAACGCGCCCCTGATAGGATCACTGATCAAGTCTGTTTGAACTTCCTTGAAAGATGAGTACTTGCTTGCAAATAAAATGTTCATTCAAAAATGGTAATTTTAATGCAATGCTCAAAGCATATTTTGAAATCAAAGTCATTTATTGGAATGATGCTATTGATGTAAAGAAAATGAATCAAAGGTCCAACCACAATGGTCTAGACATTCAAAGCGATGGATAAAGCAGAGGGTATGGTAAAACAAACAATTTGCAAAAAACATTTAGGAGTCAGGTTAACGCAACCTTGTTGTAGTATGCTTTCAAAATAAACCTAGCTTCAATTAGGTCTTTTGAAGGTTGTAACGTGGCTTGGTTCACGGTTTCAGAAACAAAGGATATAGGCTCAAAATCATTTGTACCCACCCCATTCTCCGCGATGAACTTCAATCCTATGCTCAGTTAATTTATGCATTCAGGTTCCAAGAGGCTTTGGAATTGCACCTATGATAGTGATGATGGTTTAAAGATCAAGGGAATCTTTGGGATGGCAGTCACTTCTTCCTTTTGATAGTCACAACATTTTATTGTTGTTCATGGAATTTATTGACTTATCCCTTTTTTTTATCCCTAATTTTTTCCTAAACTGTTTCATTTGAGATTACAGCCAGCGGGATGCCCCAGTTTTGCCTAAGTCTCCTTCGTAGGTTTTGACTTAGCGGGCTCTTTTTTTTTTGAAATATTTTTTGTATTTGAAAGATACTGACTGCCTTGAAAATGATTAATGATAACCATCTTGGTCACTTTTGATCGAAACCCTTATTGAAAGGTGTACTTAATGATTATCTTGAATTTGAATGCACAGGTCAATTAACTGAGAACTACCCTGCCCCAGGTGAAAATTGCGGGTTTTTTCGTTTAAAAAGAAACTCCAACTTCGAAGGCTCAGAGGGGTTGACAAGGGATTAACTTCCTTATTTCTCCAGTGTTTGGGGATTGAAACAATGCCTGTACGTCATCAGCAAAGTTTTATTTGAAAGCATACAATTCAACAATTTGGGTATTTCGTTGTCATCATCCTCCCCCTAATCTTTGCATAAAACACAAGTTTGATAAAGAAAATGAACAAGAGATATATTTTTTTTTGTTTTTTTTAGAAAGATAAAACATAAAGATAAACACAGTGGATGTAAATGAATTGATTCAAATATGCAATGCTCATTTCATTAAATTTAACATTTTGAAACAAACAACATTCAATGCAGCACAAAATACCAACAAGGAAATTGCAAACAGTAAGGAAACATGGCCTAGTGAAATAATCAGTGACGAGGATGATCTGTCATGTCTGATATATTGGCTCTTCAATTGGATAAATTCCACTCTTAGCAAATCTTGGCCTCGTTGAAGTTCTTCCATAGTCTTCAGATTCATGCCTCCAGTTCAATGTGTTGAGGAACCAACTTAACGGTAGACATACCACTTGAGGATGAAGACGGACGGAATGAGTCTTTTATTGACAGCTTGAATGCATGAATGCAGATGCATGAAAATTTTTATTTTTACATGCAAGAATGATGCAATGTCATGTAATATGGAATGCAACACGATGCTATACAAAGATTGAATTAAAATGATAAATGTAAATGGATAACAGAACCTACTGAGGAAAGCTTCTTATAATAAGACAGTTCTATGTTCTTTTACCCAAGAATCCCCTCACAAGGTTAGCTCTAAGGTTTTTGATAGTAGAGATGTCTACATCACCATAGATGGAACGGTTTCTAAAGGTCCTTGGAGTTAGCGACGAAATCAGATTTCTGCCATGCGATGGGTGAACCATCTTATGACAAATTTCATGACTAAGTCTCCTCCAAGTGGGGTTCTCGTATTAGCCATTCAAGGTGTTCACCTTGGGGACTAGCACAACACAACCACCTCCTAACTTATGTTTTTCTCTTGTTTTTCAAAGCTCGGGTTGAGAGCTTCACTCAAATATCATTCCCATACCCACAATTGAATATATACAGAAATAAATAAAAAGCAGTAAAGCAAGAGTAAAGAAACATAAATAATACGAGAATAAAATATAAAGAGCATAAGAATAAGCATAAAGAATATATGAACAAACAAAAGTAAACACTCAAGCATAAAACAAGCTAAACTAGGGTTGACTCTCTTAGGATAATCCCCAGCAGAGTCGCCACTTTCTGTAGCGGTAAAAATGTGACTCGACGCGCTTCGCGCGCTCGCAGTACAACAGAGTCGCCACCGAACTTTATTTATTCCAAGAAGGAAAGGGAAAATATCGATAAAACCCACAAAGAGAAAGGAAATGGATAAGATGGTCGTTCGTAACCAAATTTGGGTTCGGGAGTCGGTTAAGCAAGGGGAAGGTATTAGCACCCCTCACTTCCATCGTACTCGATGGGACCCATTTAGTTAGTTTAGTGTTTGAGTGTTAGTGTTTTTGTTTGCGTTCTTTTGCTTATTGATCGAGAAAAGGTAAAAGAAAGAATTTTTAAGGTTTTTTTATTATTATGAAGAAAAAGAAAAGGTTTTTAATTATTATGCTCGCCAAGACGTTTGTATCTTGTGCCTACGTATTCCCTAGTGCAATGGGAAAGTCAGAGCAATCGTAGTTCGGGCGAAGAACCACGAAATGTTTGTTGATTGATTTTAGCGGGAGGTACTCGATCGCTTTCAAATGGAAATACTACGCGCACATGGATATGAGATCACTACAAGAATGGATGACTAAATCAAGATAAGACATGATTTTGGCCATCATCGCATTCGAGTGGAAGATATTCGATCTTCACATGTGGAAGTATGTTCGTATTGAAATTGAATAAGTGTCTCGTTTATGAGAAAAGTTTTGAAAGCCATAAGGCAAAAAAGGTTGAATGAAATTGAAGTTGTGTTTTAAAGAATGTTTTTACGGACATTTAGCAAAGGATTGAGCATAGGTGTTCACCTAGCGCGTCTTTACCCAAGGTATTGAACAGGAGCTAGCCCCGTTGTCACTTGTTGTCCAAGTTAATTAATTTGTTTCAAAAGATCAAGGTATTCAAGAGGTGTGCACTTCTTGTCACAAAATCTTTCGGTTTGATTAATGTATTTTAATTCAAAAGATCAAGGTATTCAAGAGGTGTGCACCCCTTGTCACTCAATCTCTTGGTTTGATTGATGTATTTTGATTCAAAGGATCAAGGTATTCAAGAGGTGTGCACTTCTTGTCACAGGATCACTTTGATTAATTAAGAAAGAATTTTTAATGCTTTAATCCAAAAGAATCGAGGTATTCAAGAGGCGTTCGCCCCTTGTCACACGATCTTTCGGTATGATTGAAAAGATTTTTGTAAAGAAGAAACTCGACGTTGGATCGAGAAGTTTATTGTGAAATGACTTGGCGTTGGACTAAAGTTTATTGATTTTTGGATTGAGATTAGTCTAATATTTTTTGTATTTTATAATAAAAATAGAATCTAAATATATAAACATATTTTTGTATTTTTGAATAGGGAATTAAAACAATCATATAACTAAAATTGAAAAAAAAGAAAATGATAAAGTAAACGGGGTTGGGAAATAATGACATGGGGGTATGGACGCTGCTAGGGTGTTGAAGAAGGAAAATCGCTGGGTTTGTTTTAACTACAAGGCCCAAATGAATCAACAAGCTATCAGCTAGGGGGTGCATCGCAAGTAGATGCGTTATGATGTTAGAAAATCGGGATGGGCCTCAATCAATTAGCCCAAAGCAAATAAAAGTGAAAAAACCCTAAAACTATATGATGTCAACCCGCCTCCTTTTCTCTTTTCACGGTATCTCTGTTTCTATTCTCTAAACAGCAATGTATCTCTTTCATCTCTCAAACCAAAATGAACAAAACACTCTCAGAAATCTCTCACGTTCTACGCTCTCTTGCTCTCTCGATCGTCTCTACCTCTCGCTCTCGCAGCTCTCTTGCGCATTCATGATGACCACAGAAATTCAGTTTCTCTCTCGATCTCTCTCTTTCAGTCGATCTCTCTGTTCTAATCTCTCAATCAATTCAGCCATGGTTGCTTCAAATCAAAACAGGACACACAAGCAAATAGCATTATACCCTTATCCCCACAAAAACCCTAAAGCCCCAATTCAATGGTTCAGAGTTTTACAAAGGTACACAAGCAAATAGAAAGAAAATCGAAATAGAATCAAGGGAAAAGATGCAAACACAGGTATGTTCTTCTTGCTTCAACGTCTGCTTCTGATTTCGTCTTTGTATGCGAATTTATATGAAGTGTGCGTGAGTGTTATTTGAAAATGAACGGAAGGATATGTTGTTGTTGTTCGTAGAATCAACTCTGTGGTGGTGTGAGTTCGTGAGGGTGAAGTTAGGAAGAGTGGAGGTTTCGGTTGTTCAAAAGGTTTATTATGTGTGTATCAGTGAAGGTTTTTTTTGTAGTTTGGGAGGTGTGAGATGTATGGGGGTTTGCAACGTTATTGATGAGTGAAAGGTTAATGGAGTGATTCCATGTCGGTTCTGTTTCTGCAAATTTCTTTTGGCTGAGTTCTATAGGTTTGATGAAGTGAGATAGAGATCTGTGTGCTTTTGTGTGCAGGTTTTGAAGAGTGTATTTGGAGGCTGATGGTTAGGTTTAGGTGAAGAATGGTGGTAGAGTTTGAGGTAGGTTTCTGTGTTGGCTATTTCAGTGCAAATTTTGGCGGGATGTATTTGGCATGGCATGGCAGCAAAGAGTTTGGAGTTTTATGGACAGATGAGCAGGGTTTTGTGCAGAGCAGCAAGGGCGCAGGTTTTTGGACCTTGTTATTGGAATTTTGGAGACGTGGGAACAAACCTCTCTTTTTTGGCAGCAAGAATTTTGTTGTGAATTGCCTCAAAGTGGTCCCAACCTTTTTCTATTTTTTGATTTAAAATACGAAAAATGCAATATAATAATAATAATAATAATAATAATAATAATAATAATAATAATAATAATAATAATAATAATAATAATAATGATAATGAAAGAAGAAAAAAGATTAGTAACAAACTAATATACAAAATAAAAAAAGGCAATGGTTAGTAATAACCAAATTAAAGAATATACAAATAAAAAAGAAGATATTAAAATTGATTTTAACTTTAATAATAATTCAAATTTAAAAATTTAAATTAAAATTAGAATCAAATCAAAATTAATATTAAAAGAAAGAAATTAAATTATGATGACTAAAAGAATTAAAATAAAAGAAATAATGATGAGTGCATATGAAATATGAATGCGACATGGTCAAATGAATGAAAATGCGTGGGTCAAAAATTGGGGTGCGACAGTAACGAGACGATGTAATACATCGGATCGGTGATGTTGTAAACATGTTATACGTTGCATTCATTCACATACATTTTGGTGATGGATCCCGGTGACGTTGTGGATCAAAATGGTGGGCATAATTTCCATAGTGAAGAATTTGTGCCGGTTGGACTGTATCTTGATGATGAAAAGATCAGTTGGATGGGTTTAACCCATGTCTGGTACCACATGCATAGGGACAGTCCATTCATGTGCATAATAACATGATATAACTAAATGAATGTGTAATGTGATAGGTGATACGTGTGAATTGGTGCTTGCTTAGTTGTAGTAAATTTGAATACATGTATGGTTGGGTGAATGATAATTGCTATGATATTGTATTGCCTATGACTGTATAATACTTACTAATTTCGAATGAAACTCACCCTTACATGTTGACATTTTCAGATTAAGGAGTAGCGACATCTTGATTTGGTGAGGATAGCTCGTAGGCTAGTCCGTAGTTCGTCTCGAGTCATGCTCTGATTTGTAACACTGGAAACGATAGTCTTAGAGTTACTTGTGATACACTATTTTGCCGTTTTTGGATTATGTACCGTTGATTTATGTTGGTGATGTTTTATAATACATTTGAATGAGTTTCTGCTGTGCTGAATATGACTTTTGTTATTTGTGGATTATTCCTAATAAAGCATGACAAACGACTGACAGTTTTCTTTATTTTGTTAATTGTAACATCCTTGTTGTATGATTACTCTAATTATTATTGTATTTTCCGCGGGGGTTTAGAAGGGTGTTACAATAGTGGTATCAGAGCATAGTCGGTTGTTAGAGTCAGAGTCTTAGTGTCAGTATTTCCTTGTATGCGACTAGTGTAAGGTAGACACTGTCGATACTTTTGTTCTAAGGAGATTATTTTGTGAATTAGCAGAACAATGGCTGAAAGAGGTGGAAGGAATGATGATGTTATTGTAGAGGCTCTAGGCATGATTGCTGGTGTACTGGTAGGGAATGCCAGTGGAGCTGGGATTGGTGCTGACAGGCAGTTGAACAACTTTCAAGTGAACAACCCTCCATTGTTCAAGGGCACGCATGATCCTGAAGGTGCTCAGAAGTGGCTTAAGGAGATCGAGAGGATTTTCAGAGTCATCGACTGTGCTGAGAATCTGAAAGTGAGGTATGGTACTCACATATTGTGCGAAGAGGCTGATGACTGGTGGATGGCTACTAGAGTTGAACTAGATGCTGATGGTGTAGCCATTTCTTGGGCTGTGTTTAAGAGATAGTTTCTGAGGAGGTATTTTCCTGAAGACGTTCGAGGGAGGAAAGAAATTGAATTTTTGGAGCTGACTCAAGGTAACATGACGGTGCCAGAGTATGCTTTGAAATTTGTTGAGTTGGCGAAGTACTACGTTCACTACAACAATGATGAAGGTAGTGAATTCTTAAAGTGCATCAAGTTTGAGAATGGTCTTCGTGATGAGATCAAGCAAGGAATCAGGTACCAGAGAATTCGGCGATTTGTCGACTTGGTGGACTGTAGTAGGATCTTCGAAGAGGATAACCTTAAGCTGAAGTCATCTAACTCTCGTGAGTTGGTTGACAAGAAAGGTAAGAAGCCTATGGATAGAGGTAAGCCATATGGTAGAGGAAACCCAAAAGATGGTGATTGGAAAAGGCCTAGTGGGGGATATTCTGGTGCTCCCGTTAGGTGCTACAACTATGGTGAGCCTGGGCATAGAAGGAACGAGTGTAAGAATGGGGAGAAGAAATGCTTCAAGTGTGGTAAGGAAGGTCATATTGCTTGTGAATGCAGAATGAGGACTGTGACTTGCTACAACTGTGGTGAAGAAGGCCATATTAGTCCGCAGTGCACCAAGCTAAAGAAGGGTCAGTCTGAAGGAAAGGTTTTTGCCTTGTCGGGATCAGAGACTACTCCAGAGGATAGACTGATTAAAGGTACGTGTTTCATAAATGACACACCTTTGATTGTGATTATTGATACTGGTGCGACTCACTAATTTATTTCATTGGATTGTGCTAAGAGGTTAAATTTAGAGATATCTTGCATAAATGGAAGTATGGTTATTGACACTCCTGCGTCGGGTTCAGTGACCACTTCATCTGCATGTTTGAACTGTCCTATTGATATATTTGGTAGAAAATTTGGAATGGACTTAGTGTGCCTTCCGTTGGAACAACTTGACGTTATTTTGGGAATGAACTGGTTGCAATTCAATCAAGTTCATATCAATTGTTTTACAAAGACGGTGATCTTTCCTGAAGAAGTCAGTGTCGAGGGTTTAGCAATAATTTCGAGACAGGCGGGGGAGGCGGTTAAGGACGGAGCAGCCGTGTTTATGTTATTTGCATCGATGGAGATGAAAGGAAAGGCAATGAGTAGTGAGTTACCGGTGGTATGTGATTTTCCAGAGGTTTTTCCGGAAGATGTTAGAGAGTTGCCACCTGAGAGAGAAGTGGAATTTGCTATTGAGTTGATTCTTGGAACTAGTCCTGTGTCGATGGCACCTTATAGAATGTCGGCATCTGAATTGACTGAATTGAAGAGTCAATTAGAAGAATTTCTAGAGAAGGAATTTATTCATCCGAGTGTGTCACTGTGGGATGCACCGGTATTATTGGTGAAGAAGAAGGAAGGATCTATGAGGTTGTATGTAGACTACAGACAACTGATTAAAGTTACTATCAAGAATCGGTACCCATTGCCGAGGATTGATGATTTGATGGATCAGTTGGTCGGGGCGAGTGTGTTTAGTAAAATTGATTTAAGATCTGGGTATCATCAGATTCGAGTGAAGAAGGATGATATTCAGAAGACTGCATTCATAACAAGGTATGGTCATTACGAATACACTGTGATGCCGTTTGGAGTTACTAACGCACCTGGTGTTTTTATGGAATATATGAATAGGATTTTTCATCCTTATCTTGATAAGTTCGTCATGGTGTCCATTGATGACATACTGATATATTCCAAAAGCGAAGAAGAACATGCCGAGCATCTCAGAATTGTATTGGAGTTGTTAAAACAAAAGAAGCTTTATGCCAAATTGTCGAAGTGTGATTTCTGGTTAAGCGAAGTAAGTTTTCTTGGCCATGTGATTTCCAAGGATGGTATTATCGTAGATCCGACGAAGGTAGAAGCTGTGTCTTAGTGGGAAGCTCCGAAGTCTGTTTTCGAAATTCGTAGTTTTCTGGGCCTTCCAGGTTACTATCGGAAGTTTATAGAAGAATTTTCGAAGTTAGTTTTACCTTTGACGAAGTTGACTAGAAAGGGGCAAGCGTTTATTTGGGACTTAAAGTGCGAAGAAGGATTTCAAGAATTAAAGAAGAAGTTAACTAGTGCTCCCATTCTGATTTTGCCGAATCCGACGGAATCTTTTGTAGTGTATTGTGATGCGTCGTTAATGGGATTAGGTGGTGTATTAATGCAAAATCAATAGGTAGTCTCTTATGCGTCGAGACAACTCAAAGTGCCTGAGAAGAATTAACCGACTCACAACTTAGAGTTGGCAGTAGTGGTATTTGTGTTGAAACTGTGGAGGCATTATCTGTATGGTTCAAGGTTTGAAGTGTTTAGTGACCATAAGAGCCTGAAGTATCTCTTCGATCAGAAAGAACTTAATATGAGGCAGAGAAGGTGGCTAGAATTCCTTAAAGACTATGATTTTGGTTTGAACTACCATCCTGGTAAGGAAAACGTGGTTGATGATGCTTTGAGTAGGAAGTCCTTACATATGTCTATGCCATGGTACGAGAATTAGATTTGATTGAACAATTTTGAGATTTAAGTTTAGTATGTGAATGTACTCCTAATAGCATTAAATTGGGTATGCTAAAGTTGACAAGTGAGATTCTTGATGAGATTAAAGAAGGACAGAAGACTGATGTTGAGCTGGTTGACAGATTGTCTTTGATTAACCAAGGAAAAGGAGGTGAATTCAGGATTGACGAGAATGGCATAATGAGATTTGGCGACCGCGTTTGTGTTCCCGATGTTGTCGAACTGAGGAAGAGTATTTTGGAAGAAGGACATCGTAGCGGATTGAGTATTCATCCCGGTGCTACCAAGATGTATCATGATTTGAAGATGTTATTCTGGTGGCCTGGAATGAAAAAGGAAATAGCTGAATTTGTCTATTCTTGTTTGACTTTCCAGAAGTTAAAGATCGAACATCAAAAGCCGTATGGAGCTATGAAACCGTTGTTTATTCCTGAACGGAAGTGGGATAGTATATCTATGGACTTTGTTTCTGGTTTACCGAGAACAGCTAAGAACTATGAATCCATTTGGGTTATTGTAGATAGACTGACGAAGACTGCTCACTTCGTACCGATGAGAATGGATTATTCTATGGAAAGGTTGGCTCAGTTGTATATTGACAAAATAGTGAGTCTACATGGTATTCCTTCAAGTATCGTGTCAGATAGAGATCCAAGGTTTACATCTATATTCTGGGAAGGTTTACAGAAGGCTTTGGGTACTAAGTTGAGGTTGAGTTCTGCTTATAATCTACAGACTGATGGTCAAACTGAAAGGACGATTCAATCATTGGAAGATCTGTTGTGTGCCTGTGTATTGGAAAAAGGTGGTGCATGGGATAGTTATTTGTCGTTGATTGAATTTACATACAACAATAGCTACCATTCGAGTATTGGTATGGCTCCATTTGAAGCTTTGTATGGTAGGAGGTGTAGGACACCATTGTGTTGGTATGAATCTGGTGAAAGTGCGGTGATTGGACCAGATTTTGTTCAAGAGACGACAAAAAAATATTAGGATGATTCAGGAGAAGATGAAAGCTTCTCAGAGTCGTCAGAAAAGCTATCATGATAAGAGGCGGACGACACTTGAATTTCAAGAGGGAGATCGTGTGTTTCTGAGGGTGACTCCTACGACGGTTGTCGGTCGAGCACTAAAGTCAAGGAAGTTGACGTCGCGTTTTATTGGTCCGTTTCAAATTACAAAAAGAGTAGGAGAGGTGGCCTATCGTATTGCTTTACCATCAACACTTGCAAAACTACATGACGTATTCCATGTGTCTCAATTGAGGAAATAAAATGCGGATCCGTCTCATGTAATCCAATTGGACGATGTGCAAGTGAGAGATAATTTGACAGTTGAAGCTTTGCCTATGAGGATCGGAAGTTAAAGCAACTGCGCGGTAAGGAAATAGCTTTGGTCCGAGTGGCTTGGTGAGGAGCAGCAGGTGGGAATGTTACGTGGGAGCTGAAGAGTCAGATGAAAGACTCTTATCCTGAACTTTTTGTTTGAGGTATGTTGTCGAGGAAGAAAACTCTTTTAGTGGAGGAGAGTTGTAACACCCCATAAATTCTTATTTATTAATTTAATTAAGTTTTAAATTAAATTATTGGAGTTAACATTTTATTGGAAATTATTTGGAAAATAATGAAATATTAGTCATTGGGCTTATTGTAGTGGTTGGAAAAAGGGAGGTGTTAACTATGTAAGCCTATTAAGACATTTTCTATTTTTCATAAAAATAAGGGAAATTGGAAGAGAAGGAAGTTAGAATCAAGAGAGCAAAAGTCTGACAAAAGAGATACGTGAAAGCAAGAAGAACCAAAGAGGAAGAGGACATTCGAAGATTCGACTCTGAGGTAAGGGGGATTCTTCGGGTTAGTAATTCTTATGCAATTACGGGTAGTAGAATTGATTAGGATTGTGATTTAGTTCAATCGAATGTGTTGGGTTTTGGGGAATTTGTTAAGTTTTGATGAACATTCATAGTTTTGTATGATTTTGATGAATTTGGATGATAACCATGATGTATGTTGTTAATTGATGTTTAAAACTTACTAGAGTTGTGTTATATTGTGTAAATTGGTGCTGTTTGTATGTGATAACCGTGTGGAGACGAAATTGATCGAATTGGAATGATGGCTGTTGTCGAAATCTATGAGATTGCTGTTGCAGGTACGTCGGAACCAGTTATTGTGTGGGAGGAACCGGGTCCCCCTTATAAAAAGCAGAGGCGTGGGAATTCTGGGTGCTGGGAACCGGTTCCCAGCTAGTGACAACCCGGTTTCCCATAATAAAAACCAGAGGCGAGTTTTGAGACGAAGCTAGGAACCGGGTTCCACATAGGGAGGAACCGGGTTCCACTGTGTGTTTTGGAAAATTATATATTTTTTATTTATTTTAAAAACCCATAACTTTTGATCTGAGTGTCTGATTTATGTGTCGTTTGGGGAGTTGTGAAGCAGATTAATAGCCCTACATGATGAATGGGTGAAATGGACGGGGATCCGAGTTTATATTTTGCTTAGATTATTTGTTGGGTGATGTTCAACATGAATATGTGTAATATATTTGAATGAGTGCTGAGACATGTGCATACTTATTGGTGATGAATTGGTGATTGGTAACGAGACGATGTAATACATCGGATCGGTAATGTTGTAAACATGTTATACGTTGCATTCATTCACATACATTTTGGTGATGGATCCCGGTGACGTTGTGGATCAAAATGGTGGGCATAATTTCCATAGTGAAGAATTTGTGCCGGTTGGACTGTATCTTGATGATGAAAAGATCAGTTGGATGGGTTTAACCCATGTCTGGTACCACATGCATAGGGACAGTCCATTCATGTGCATAATAACATGATATAACTAAATGATTGTGTAATGTGATAGGTGATACGTGTGAATTGGTGCTTGCTTAGTTGTAG
Organism: Vicia villosa; assembly: GCF_029867415.1. Taxonomy (NCBI): domain Eukaryota; kingdom Viridiplantae; phylum Streptophyta; class Magnoliopsida; order Fabales; family Fabaceae; genus Vicia; species Vicia villosa. The sequence goes on from NC_081182.1 coordinate 148,799,247, forward strand.
TAAATCTGAATACATGTATGGTTGGGTGAATGATAATTGCTATGATATTTTATTGCCAATGACTGTATAATACTTACTAATTTCGAATGAAACTCACCCTTACATGTTGGCATTTTCAGATTAAGGAGTAGCGGCATCTTGATTTGGTGAGGATAGCTCGTAGGCTAGTCCGTAGTTCGTGTCGAGTCATGCTTTGATTTGTAACACTGGGTATGGTGTCGTTTTTTTTACCTCCCCGTTTCACTTGGGAGGACGGCACGCTAGACCCTTCACGCGAAATTTGGAAGGAGAATGCGCCCGGGGCGGGATGAATTTTGTTTCAGTTCTTCCTACGATATCACACGAACTTTTTAATTGTCCTAACGAGTAGGAAAAGGGGAAAAAGATCTCAAATAAACCCTAGGAGTTTGCTAAGTGTGGGGGTTCACCTAGACTAGAAATTCTGGAGTCCGGGGGGTCGGTTATACATAGGGAAGAGTTTAAGCACCCTACATATCCGTAGTACTCTACGGGAACCTTCTCTGTGTCATTGTGATTGTGTTTACTGCTAATGATTGGGAAAGTTTTTCTTTTGTGTTTGGAGAGAGAATTGAATTGATTTAAAAAGATAGACAGACAGACAGACAAACTGACTATTTTTGGTATTTTATTAGCTCGCTGAGATTCCTTGTGAACCTCATGCCTACATATCCCTAGTGGAAGTCAAAGCTTAATGTAGTTCGGGGAACTAATTAGGGATATTAATGATTTTTGGTGCCTTGCTTGAAGCTCAAGGTTGAAGCTTTGAATTAAATCTCTGTTTACAATAAAGAGACATGAAATCATCTTTACAGAGAGGTATTTCTACTATTCCACCTCAAACATTTTAAAAGTGACAGAAAAGCTAAAAAAATAATGTTTCATTAAGAGGGGAGTCTACTTGGTTGATCAAGTATGACAGCCATCGTGCCTCTAAAATGAAAGATTCTCAACCAAATTAGGGAAAGGGTCGTACAAGTCTGGGTGTGTTACTAGAGCATGCCTTTCAGTGTCCTAAATGGGAGAAATGATGATTTGTTTGAAATGATGATTGTTTGAAATGATTGTTTGTTTGTGGTGAGATAAGAGAAATATCTACCTATGAAGATGAGCTATGTCTATCTATTGTTTGAAAGATTTGATTTTTTAGCTGGCTTGAATGAGGCCCAAGCTTGAGGCTTTTAATTGATTTATTGACTTATTAAAAGATAACTCTACTGGGAAGAATTTGAACTAAGGAGTGTCATACCCCAAATTTGTCCTACCCTTAATTATCTGGCTTATAATTCATAAACGTACATCCATTTAGGTCATACCATCGCATGCATCCATATCATTGGTCCTTGATCAGAAGAAGAAACTTGAAGCCTAATATGGGGTGTCATCATCTTGCCCAAGTGTCATACCCCAATTTTTGACCCTAAGATCCTATATCATTCACATCTCAATCACTAATCAAGAGCTTCACTTGGAAGTTTTGTTTATGGTGTTGCACTCACCTCATCAATAAGAGGGACCATCAAGCACCAATGATTGTGTATCTTGTATGCTTATACTAACCCAAATACCAAAAATATTGCTTTGTTTCTTTGTAGACTTTTGTTTTGTAGGTACCAAGCCAAGACATGCAATAAACAAGGCATTTTTCACATTTTTGACTGATGAAATCGATTTCCCTACTGGGTAAATCGATTTCCCTGCAGCAATCTTCACCAAAATCACATTCTGGACAGCATGAAATCGATTTCCCTCCTGGGTAAATCGATTTCCCTAGTGTATTTTGCGCCAATTTCTCTTCTGGAACAGAGTGAAATCGATTTCCTTCCTGGGTAAATCGATTTCCTTCAGGCAAAATTCAAAAAAATATAAGGAGGGAAGCTTGACATCATTTTGGCACCTTTTTCTTTGATCATTTTACCAATTTTCCACCTCATCAAAATTAACTCCTTCATTAAACCCACTTAAACCTCATTTTACCTTTTCTTACCATTTAAACACCACTTTAATCATCAATTAAACACAAGCTAATTACCAAAGGCCAAATGACCAAATTGCCACTACTCTTGCTCCAATTCTATAAATAGAGGCCTTGCCTCTCTCATTTCTAAAGCTTTGAGAGCCAACAAATCCCTTGCAATTTCTCTCCTCATCCCTACCAAATTCACCAAAGCTCTTTTTCTTTCATAAAGTTTGTGAGTCACATCTTGAACCTCACAAACTTTGAGCTAAGCCACCATCCATTTCACTCTTTTTTTCTTCAATTGTTGAGAGATCAAGATTTGTGTTGGTGATTCTTGAAGTAGATCCAAGTTTGTGCAAGATTTGGTAAATTTTCTTCATCCTTTTTGTGTATCATGATGTAGATCCTTTGTGGTTTGTGTTCAATGCATCTTTGATGCTATATTGGTGCTATTTGTTGTTGATTTGATGGAAAATTCGTGCTCCAATTGATGTGTGATCATAAGGTGTTTGTATGTTTGTTCAAGTCAAGTTTTATGCCTCTAAATGCTGTTTTTGCTGAAATTTGCACTGGTCAAATCGATTTCCATAAGGCTCAAATCGATTTCCTGCTGAGCGTGACTTGTTTTTTTTGAAAACTGCACTATGGAAATCGATTTCCCTCTGCATGAAATCGATTTCCTGCTGGCAGAATGTGGTTTTTTGCCTTTTTTATGCTTGTTTTGGTTTCCTACTTCCTCCACTTCATTAATATCATTGGATCTAGGATGTTGATAGGTTTGAAATGACCTAATCCATAATATTAGATGAATGATATTAATGATAGTGTGAGTTGATTATCTTTTATGTTTTCATTCTTATTTTCATCTTATCTTTCTTTTGATCGATGAAAGTCTTAACATCTTGAGAATTCTATGGATTCTTGATGAAGACTAGATCAATTTGTTTTCATTCTTAATTTCATCTTATCTTTCTTTTGATCGATGAAAGTCTTAACATCTTGAGAATTCTATGGATTCTTGATGAAGACTAGATCAATTTGTGTTCATTGTTATCTCTTCATCTTATCTTTCTTTTGATCGATGAAAGTCTTAACATCTTGAGAATTCTATGGATTCTTGATGAAGACTAGATCAATTTGTGTTCATTGTTATCTCTTCATCTTATCTTTCTTTTGATCGATGAAAGTCTTAACATCTTGAGAATTCTATGGATTCTTGATGAAGACTAGATCAATTTGTTTTCTTTCTTGTGATTATCTTTTGTGGATTTTATTCTTATTCCTCCATTTCATTAATATCATTGGATCTAGGATGTTGATAGGTTTGAAAGAACCAAATCCATAATATTAGATGAATGATATTAATGATAGTGTGAGTTGATTATCTTTATGCATTTTATCTTCTCCTTCTCCTTCTTTTCTTTTGATCGATGAAAGTCTTAATACTTTGAGAATTCTTATGGATTCTTAGTAAAGACTAGATCGTTACCTATTTTCTTTTCGTGCGGTATTGCTTTCGGAAGGCGATCTACATATCGTTCTTCTCGCATGCATTAGCACATAAAGTTTTGACCGGCCTCGTTGTAGGGTGATTTCTACATAAATCACTTGGCGATCTGCTTAACATAGCGCAATATTTCGTGTCCCGAATAAAAAAGATCAAATGTGGAAGAGAATTGTATGCGGTTGATTTAAGACTTGTGGAGGTTTTTATCGTGTAGTCGCTATGATTTTATCAAGCTTCTGATAAGCCCCATTGACTTTAAATCCGAGTACATCATTCACTCACCATAGATCTTCATACTAACTTTGATAACATACTTGACAAGTTTCAAGATGGTTATCTTTAACATTTAACAACTAACTTTAATTTCCGCACCTTTATATTACCGCTCTTTATATTACCGCTCTTTATATTTCTCGCCTTATCGCTTTACTTTATCATTTCATCATATTTACTTTCCGTCATTTTTCTTTTGTCCACTTGGACCATACTTTATCTTTTCTTGCTAAAACACTAATAAATAACCAAAATCTAAAAAATACATAAGGCTCTCTTTGGACTATCAGTTACTATCCCTAGCGCTTTGGAGATTCGGACTTATGGACCTAGTACCTCTGGACCTATTCTATTATTATCCTGTGATTGTTCTGTCTGTCTGGCATTGTGCTGTTGTATGTTTTTGTGTGCAGGTATTTCCTTGAAAGCCCTTGATGGTTAATTCCAAGGCATTGAGATAAGGATTTTACCCGAAAACAGCCGTTACTCTGCCCGATTTTCGTCAGAATCTTAATGTGTTTAATGCAAAGTGGTGCTAAGACAATAAGTTCATCCGGATCCCCAAGTGTTAATGTGTTGGTATTGATAAATCCAAAGGATGGGAAAACTACCTTGGCTCTTAATGTCGAGTGTTGGCTTCTTATTCGGTTAGACCGTTTCTTTCCTTAGCTTTTATTTTATGCATTAGGTTAGCCTCTTCATCTCCTCCCATTCTTAAATTTTCAAAATCTTCTCCCTTTTTCCAAAACATTCTTATGTTTGCAAACCTTTTCAAAACCTTTTCTTAAAAATATCTTTCGCCCTTAGTGGCTTTTCTTCAAAAGTTTAGACACCGTTAATTGTCGAAACGCGTGGTTATACCCCACGATTTTGAAATTGATTGATAATAACGAGATCTTTTCCGCGTGAGAGAGCTAGTGGCATACTCGTTGATTTTATCCGAGTTGGAGCCCTTCTTTCATTTGCGATGCAAAGAACTTGTTTGTTCTCATGCTCAAGATCAATGGCTGAGTATTTCTCTCTAACGACAACAAAGTGTTTATTCGTTTTAAAAACGTTTTTCCAAAAAGCGGAACTACATTAGCTCTGACTTCTCCATTGCACCGAGGAGGTATGTAGGCCCAAAGCTTAACGCTTTGCCGAGCTTATTTTGAAAATAAAACAAACCGTTTTTTAGCACACACACAACACAGATTTTCAAAAAGGTTCCCGTGGAGTACCACGGATATGAGGGGTGCTTTAAACCTTCCCCTCATATAATCAACACCCGTACCTGAGATCTCTTTCTTGTTTTAAAAAAAAAACAAAACTTTGGGTTTTTCGTTCTTTTCCCTTTTCCTTTGAAAAAATAAAGCGCGGTGGCGATTTCAAAACGGAATATTGATTCGAGTCAATCCCATGGCTTCGATGTCAGATTTTCCCCGCTACAGAAAAATGGCGACTTCACTGGGGATCCAGTTTTTTAAGTGTGTTAAGCCTATTTTTGTTTTTCTGTGTGTTTTTATCTGTATATATTGTTGTGTGCTTTGTTTGTTTATTTTCTTTTTTTTTCTTTTTGGTGCTCGATGGTTCCTCTGTGATGAGATAAAGTTCTAACCCGAACTTTGGTGAGTAACTTGAGATAGGAGGTGGTAAGACCAATAGTCGCATGTCAGGAGCAATCCTTACCATGAGCGTCATATGGTGGAACCCCAATCAGTGGAGGCCTCATGGAAGGTAGTAGAGGTTGTTACGAACCATCGTGATAACGCTATTACTTTCAATAGTGAGTGTCCGTAGAAGCTGAATGACCTAGAACCCTTTTAACCAATCTAAGCCTTTTTAGGATGTAGTGCAGAAACAAGATCAAGTACCAATTTGAGCTTGTTGTCATGCGATACTACGCTCAGACGAGGTCTTTTTAGGCATATTATTGGCGCCCATGAGCAATTGTGCGTGCCGGTAATATCCGATAGAAGATTGAAAACTCTGGGAACCTTTGTAGAACCCGATTGGCAGGTACAAAACTCCCTAGATCATACCTTTTGGGATGGTTAGACCATGGCTCCATGCTCGTGACGTCGAACCTTTGAACTATGATCTTATATGACCTTGCATGCTCTTGATTGTGGTTGATGCATAAACCATGCATTCATGCATCCATGAAAACTCTTTTTCTTTTGATTTTCAAGGAACTTAGAGGTCTTTCCTTGTAAACATCATAAGTTTCATCAAACTCAATGGATCTTGGGTGTTGATGGGGTGAAAACTCTAATCCACCAAAATGGATGATTGATTTTGATGATAACTTAATCGAAGCTTTAGTCCAATGTTTGAGTGTTTTCAAGTTAATATCTCAAGTTCCTTGAAACTCAAATAAAAAAAGCAAATTATTTGCATTGCATGCATCATTCTGCATTTGGTCTTGCTCTCTAAAGAAGTTTTTTCCAGAGCCTTATTTCCTTTCTCCTGGTATCATCAGTGCAACGCTCGTGCTAAGAAGAAATGGAAAGTATCAAACAAGAGATTCTTGAACTCCGCAAAGAGGTGGTTACTTTGAAGGCTGGTATGGAGCATCTGACTGCTCTGGTTGAGGCTCTAGTTGCTGCCCAAGTCAATCCTCCTATGATGGAAGAAAGGATGGCAAAGGTCTTTCTTGAAACTCTGAACTCGTTCTTTCCCAAGGGGACAGTAGTCAGTACACCTGCTGACTTCCACAGAGAGGTGGGTATGAAAGCGCTTCTAGAAAAGGATGTCCGAAAGGAATGTTTGTTTGAAGAAGGTAACTCAGCTGGTAGTGTGAAGAAGTTTGGTAATGACTTTTCAAAGAAGAGAATCAGGGGAGGAAACAATCATCATCAACATCATCATGTTTCCTATATCATTCCTGTATCCAATTCAATTCATGCAACTCCAGATTATCAGCAAAGTACTCGTCAACAAGCTCCTCCACTGAATGAGCAAAATCAATCTCGAAAGCCTAATTTTGATCCTATCCCTATGACCTACACAGAATTGTTCCCTGCTCTAATTCATAAGAATTTGGTTCAGACAAGGTCACCACCTCCAATTCCAGAGAAGATTCCATGGTGGTACAATGCTGATGTTACTTGCGCTTTTCATCAGGATGCTCCCGGACACAGTTTAGAAGATTGTTGGGCTCTAAAGGTTGAAGTTCAAAGATTGACTCGTGCTGGTATTTTGTCTTTCCGAGACATTGGCCCTAATGTTCAAAACAATCCCTTGCCAAAGCATGAATGAATCACTATTGATGGTAGCCTGAAGTTTGAAAGATGTTTCCTTCAGCACAAACCCAGATGGAGAAAGCCTTCTCAGTTTTTAGTATTCTTATTGATTTCCATTTGTAATATTTCTTGTTTTCCAATGCATTGTTTGCATGTAGAAACTTGTTTATTTTTGAATGTTAATGCTAACACAATGATAATGTTTGTCTTGAAGTAATCCATTCGTTTCACTCATGTTTATTTGTTTTTATGCATTATGATACCCATTGCTTTTGCCAAACTCTTGCTTATGCAAAGATTGGAGGGAGGATGATGATCTGAAAACGCAAAATTTCTGGTTGTATGCTTTTGAATAAGACCCTGCTGATGATGTACAGGCATTGTTTCAAATTCCCAAACACCGGAGATATAAGGAAGATAATCCCTTGTTAACCCCTTTGAGCCTTGAAGTAGGAGTTTCTTTTCTAAATGAAAAAACCCTAATTTTAAACCTGGGGCAGGGTAGTGTTCAGTTAATTTGACCAAGTGTTCATATTTCAAAAAGGATTGTGCATCCAAAGGTCAAGCATGTCATATCCACATCAATGGTTGGATCATGGAAAACCACAATGGTTACTCCCCACGCATCAAAAGGCATGGAAATGTGAAACCACAATGGTTATCCTCCATACGCCAAGGAGCGAGGCAGTCACAACCCTCTCAACAAGTCAAGACAAAGTCAATGTCACACGATTTGTTCAAATCAAAAGAATGAAAAAAAATGAAAAAAAGAAAGAAAGAAGAAGAAAAAGCTCGCTAAGTCAAAAACTTGAAAACAAGTGACTTAGGCAAAAGTTAGAGCATCCCGCTGGACGACCAATTCAAAAGAATTAGTCCAGGCAAAAGTTAGGGAAATAAATAAATTTAAAAAAAAAAAAAAGGGAAAAAAGCGAAAAGTGAAAAGAAAGGACTACAAAGCAAAAGTCCTCAAAAATGAACAAATTTGTGTGAATACAAAAATGAAGACAAAAGGGTGACTGCTACTCCAAGAAAGCTTCATCAGGTCCTTAATGGCACAAAATCCTTTTGAGAGATGAATACTCGTGTTAAGTTAACTGAACATAGGACTGGAGAACATCACGAAGATGGGGTGGGCTAAATAAACTTTGAGCCTAAAAATCTTTTTTTCTGAAAACCGTGAACCAGGCCACGTTACAACCCTCAAAAGTCCTAATTGAAGCAGGGTTTATTTCGAAAGCATACTTAAACAAGAAAGCGTTCCTGACTCCTATCGGTTATGCTGAAAACTTGTGTTGGTATCATATGCATACAAAAATCAATGTTATTCCTTAACCAGTGATTCGTTCACAAGGTTTTGCGACATCTTTTTGAAACTTCAAGACTTACATAATTGTTGCATTTTCATTATCATTCTCAGAATAAACATTTTTCTGCTTGTAAACATTTGTTTGACATCCAGGAAGTTTACATCTGATCATCAGTAGAAAACTAAAACATTGCCAGGGGCATGTTGTTTTCCCAGTATAATGCTTTTGCAAGTTTGACTACCATCATGGGGCAAAGCTCGAAGACTTTTTCGAGTAAAAGAATGTGCCAAGTTTAGTCAATCTGGGGCAGCTACGTCGAGATTTGACAAATCTCCAAAAATCTGTTGATCTGGGGCAGATTATTCCAAGTCTGCATGACGCCAAGGGTCTCTGTGAACCTTTTTGAGGTAGTTTCCTCTCATAGACTATGTAGTCTGGGGCAAGTTTTGAATCAGAAGTTACCTTGACCACCTCATTAGCCTGAAGTACAAAGGTTGTTGCCATGATCAATCCAGAGTATGTCACTCTCTACCAAGAAGCTTTGAGACAACGGTTGACTGTTGGGTTTTCTTTCTCACCTTGTGTTGAGTTTTGAACTAAAATCCCCCGCATGTTAACTTGTTTACTTTGATGTTAACTTCTTAGTTCCTCTACAAGTTCATAATGGTGATTTTATCCAAAGAAATTTTCTCTGATTCCCCATAATAGAGCTTGGGGTGTTGCCCGATCTTTTGATAAGAAGGGGATGATCTGTAAGTTCCTCGCAGAGACTGATAATCCTCAATGAGTTTGTTCCTCGTGGAAGAATTTTGCTTCGGTGTTCCTCCTCATCTCATTTGTTAGGATGGAATTAATCCCCAGTTGAGTTTATTCCTCAAGGGGCAAAGCTTTGTTTGGCCGTTTTTGTCCAGTTTGTTCTTGGAGCTGAACTTTGGTCTCTTGCAATACTATTTTGAACCTCTCTAGGCTGGGAAACCTAGATTGAGAAGGCATTTATTTTGCACCTCTTGAGGATTCTGCTTTCCCCAATAATGGAGAATTCATTTGTGATTGATGTTCTTATCAGATATTGAAAGGCTTATTTCCCACCAGTGTTGTCATTGCACTCCGTTGGAATTTGTACTTGAAAGCAAGAGGCAGGTTCTGTCCTTAGCATGTTTTGTTGACAACAAATGCAAGCCTCTTTATTTGAGCAAGTTTGTATGTCTCCACATATCAATCTTATCTTCAAAGCAAGTGATAATCTCTCAGGCTTTATGAACTTCTTGATTCCCAAATGGAAGAAGCTCAGCAAATGGTAAGTCGCTTCAGTATAAGTGACAGTTTGCAGTCAAGCAGAAAAAGCTCACTTTCCTTGAAAATCCCCATTGAATTTGTTTCTAGGTGGATAATATGTTTCAGTTATTCTGTTCAGATGTCTACGAACAGAATACCAGTGAGTTTTTTCCCTCACTTGGTCCAGTCTTTTTGAGGCAGCTTCTTTCCATTTGTTCATGGATTGAATTTTGGTTGCTGGACAATGAATATTGAGATTATGCATTTGTGTTGGCATCCTCAAATCATTATTGATTGCTCTTCACCATCAGTGATACGATGTACATCTCCTTCTACCTCCAGTGGGACGTTGGTAGTTCACCTTCAGTGGAACGTTGGTGTATTTTGTTATCTTTCATCGTCAGTGGTACGTCGATGTATTTCTCTTCAATACCTTCAGTGGAACGTGGGTATGTGTTATCGTCAGTGGTACGGCGGTACATCTCTTTCATCTTCAGTGGTACGTCGATGAATTATCTCCTTTTATATCATCAGTGGTACGGTGGTATATATCTCTTCATGCCTTCAGTGGAACGTTGGTATGTGTTATCGTCAGTGGTACGGCGGTACATCTCTTTCATCGTCAGTGGTACGTCGATGAATTACATCTTCTTATATCATCAGTGGTACGGTGGTATATATCTCTTCATGCCTTCAGTGGAACGTTGGTATGTGTTATCGTCAGTGGTACGGCGGTACATCTCTTTCATCGTCAGTGGTACGTCGATGAATCATCTCCTTTTATATCATCAGTGGTACGGTGGTATATATCTCTTCATGCCTTCAGTGGAACGTTGGTATGTGTTATCGTCAGTGGTACGGCGGTACATCTCTTTCATCGTCAGTGGTACGTCGATGAATTACATCTCCTTATATCATCAGTGGTACGGTGGTATATATCTCTTCATGCCTTCAGTGGAACGTTGGTATGTGTTATCGTCAGTGGTACGGCGGTACATCTCTTTCATCTTCAGTGGTACGTCGATGAATTATCTCCTTATATCATCAGTGGTACGGTGGTATATATCTCTTCATGCCTTCAGTGGAACGTTGGTATGTGTTATCGTCAGTGGTACGGCGGTACATCTCTTTCATCGTCAGTGGTACGTCGATGAATTACATCTCCTTATATCATCAGTGGTACGGTGGTATATATCTCTTCATGCCTTCAGTGGAACGTTGGTATGTGTTATCGTCAGTGGTACGGCGGTACATCTCTTTCATCGTCAGTGGTACGTCGATGAATTACATCTCCTTATATCATCAGTGGTACGGTGGTATATATCTCTTCATGCCTTCAGTGGAACGTTGGTATGTGTTATCGTCAGTGGTACGGCGGTACATCTCTTTCATCGTCAGTGGTACGTCGATGAATTACATCTCCTTATATCATCAGTGGTACGGTGGTATATATCTCTTCATGCCTTCAGTGGAACGTTGGTATGTGTTATCGTCAGTGGTACGGCGGTACATCTCTTTCATCGTCAGTGGTACGTCGATGAATTACATCTCCTTATATCATCAGTGGTACGGTGGTATATATCTCTTCATGCCTTCAGTGGAACGTTGGTATGTGTTATCGTCAGTGGTACGGCGGTACATCTCTTTCATCGTCAGTGGTACGTCGATGAATTACATCTCCTTTTATATCATCAGTGGTACGGTGGTATATCTCCTTAATACCTTCAGTGGAACGTGGGTATGTGTTATCGTCAGTGGTACGGCGGTACATCTCTTTCATCGTCAGTGGTACGTCGATGAATTACATCTCCTTATATCATCAGTGGTACGGTGGTATATATCTCTTCATGCCTTCAGTGGAACGTTGGTATGTGTTATCGTCAGTGGTACGGCGGTACATCTCTTTCATCGTCAGTGGTACGTCGATGAATCATCTCCTTTTATATCATCAGTGGTACGGTGGTATATCTCCTTAATACCTTCAGTGGAACGTGGGTATGTGTTATCGTCAGTGGTACGGCGGTACATCTCTTTCATCGTCAGTGGTACGTCGATGAATCATCTCCTTTTATATCATCAGTGGTACGGTGGTATATCTCCTTAATACCTTCAGTGGAACGTGGGTATGTGTTATCGTCAGTGGTACGGCGGTACATCTCTTCATCAGTGGTACGATGATCTGATTTCTGTTAACAGAAGATGGGTATTCAGATACATACTGTCTCATCCCCAGTGAAAGAGGATGACCCCTTTTCTCATCCCCAGTGAAAGAGGATGCTCTAACCTCTCTGACGCGAAGTGTTTCCCCAGAGAAATTTCTTTTCCCACTAAAAGTTCCGTCTCCAACAAAGTCTTGCCTTCCTCAGAGGAGTTCCTACTTGCAAGACATCTGTTTCCCCAGCGGAGTTATATCAAGACATTTGTTTTCCCCAGTGGATCACCTGATACTCCCCAGTGTTATCATTATCATCACATGCATTCATTAACATTGCATTGCATCTTAGGATCAAAAATTGTGTTTTATATATTTAAGTCTCTTCGATTTTTGTCAAAACGAAGATTTCCAATCATCGTATCTCCAAATCGAAGAAACTTAAATAGGGGCATCTGTCATACCCCAATTTTTGACCCTAAGATCCTATATCATTCACATCTCAATCACTAATCAAGAGCTTCACTTGGAAGTTTTGTTTATGGTGTTGCACTCACCTCATCAATAAGAGGGACCATCAAGCACCAATGATTGTGTATCTTGTATGCTTATACTAACCCAAATACCAAAAATATTGCTTTGTTTCTTTGTAGACTTTTGTTTTGTAGGTACCAAGCCAAGACATGCAATAAACAAGGCATTTTTCACATTTTTGACTGATGAAATCGATTTCCCTACTGGGTAAATCGATTTCCCTGCAGCAATCTTCACCAAAATCACATTCTGGACAGCATGAAATCGATTTCCCTCCTGGGTAAATCGATTTCCCTAGTGTATTTTGCGCCAATTTCTCTTCTGGAACAGAGTGAAATCGATTTCCTTCCTGGGTAAATCGATTTCCTTCAGGCAAAATTCAAAAAAATATAAGGAGGGAAGCTTGACATCATTTTGGCACCTTTTTCTTTGATCATTTTACCAATTTTCCACCTCATCAAAATTAACTCCTTCATTAAACCCACTTAAACCTCATTTTACCTTTTCTTACCATTTAAACACCACTTTAATCATCAATTAAACACAAGCTAATTACCAAAGGCCAAATGACCAAATTGCCACTACTCTTGCTCCAATTCTATAAATAGAGGCCTTGCCTCTCTCATTTCTAAAGCTTTGAGAGCCAACAAATCCCTTGCAATTTCTCTCCTCATCCCTACCAAATTCACCAAAGCTCTTTTTCTTTCATAAAGTTTGTGAGTCACATCTTGAACCTCACAAACTTTGAGCTAAGCCACCATCCATTTCACTCTTTTTTTCTTCAATTGTTGAGAGATCAAGATTTGTGTTGGTGATTCTTGAAGTAGATCCAAGTTTGTGCAAGATTTGGTAAATTTTCTTCATCCTTTTTGTGTATCATGATGTAGATCCTTTGTGGTTTGTGTTCAATGCATCTTTGATGCTATATTGGTGCTATTTGTTGTTGATTTGATGGAAAATTCGTGCTCCAATTGATGTGTGATCATAAGGTGTTTGTATGTTTGTTCAAGTCAAGTTTTATGCCTCTAAATGCTGTTTTTGCTGAAATTTGCACTGGTCAAATCGATTTCCATAAGGCTCAAATCGATTTCCTGCTGAGCGTGACTTGTTTTTTTTGAAAACTGCACTATGGAAATCGATTTCCCTCTGCATGAAATCGATTTCCTGCTGGCAGAATGTGGTTTTTTGCCTTTTTTATGCTTGTTTTGGTTTCCTACTTCCTCCACTTCATTAATATCATTGGATCTAGGATGTTGATAGGTTTGAAATGACCTAATCCATAATATTAGATGAATGATATTAATGATAGTGTGAGTTGATTATCTTTTATGTTTTCATTCTTATTTTCATCTTATCTTTCTTTTGATCGATGAAAGTCTTAACATCTTGAGAATTCTATGGATTCTTGATGAAGACTAGATCAATTTGTTTTCATTCTTAATTTCATCTTATCTTTCTTTTGATCGATGAAAGTCTTAACATCTTGAGAATTCTATGGATTCTTGATGAAGACTAGATCAATTTGTGTTCATTGTTATCTCTTCATCTTATCTTTCTTTTGATCGATGAAAGTCTTAACATCTTGAGAATTCTATGGATTCTTGATGAAGACTAGATCAATTTGTGTTCATTGTTATCTCTTCATCTTATCTTTCTTTTGATCGATGAAAGTCTTAACATCTTGAGAATTCTATGGATTCTTGATGAAGACTAGATCAATTTGTTTTCTTTCTTGTGATTATCTTTTGTGGATTTTATTCTTATTCCTCCATTTCATTAATATCATTGGATCTAGGATGTTGATAGGTTTGAAAGAACCAAATCCATAATATTAGATGAATGATATTAATGATAGTGTGAGTTGATTATCTTTATGCATTTTATCTTCTCCTTCTCCTTCTTTTCTTTTGATCGATGAAAGTCTTAATACTTTGAGAATTCTTATGGATTCTTAGTAAAGACTAGATCGTTACCTATTTTCTTTTCGTGCGGTATTGCTTTCGGAAGGCGATCTACATATCGTTCTTCTCGCATGCATTAGCACATAAAGTTTTGACCGGCCTCGTTGTAGGGTGATTTCTACATAAATCACTTGGCGATCTGCTTAACATAGCGCAATATTTCGTGTCCCGAATAAAAAAGATCAAATGTGGAAGAGAATTGTATGCGGTTGATTTAAGACTTGTGGAGGTTTTTATCGTGTAGTCGCTATGATTTTATCAAGCTTCTGATAAGCCCCATTGACTTTAAATCCGAGTACATCATTCACTCACCATAGATCTTCATACTAACTTTGATAACATACTTGACAAGTTTCAAGATGGTTATCTTTAACATTTAACAACTAACTTTAATTTCCGCACCTTTATATTACCGCTCTTTATATTACCGCTCTTTATATTTCTCGCCTTATCGCTTTACTTTATCATTTCATCATATTTACTTTCCGTCATTTTTCTTTTGTCCACTTGGACCATACTTTATCTTTTCTTGCTAAAACACTAATAAATAACCAAAATCTAAAAAATACATAAGGCTCTCTTTGGACTATCAGTTACTATCCCTAGCGCTTTGGAGATTCGGACTTATGGACCTAGTACCTCTGGACCTATTCTATTATTATCCTGTGATTGTTCTGTCTGTCTGGCATTGTGCTGTTGTATGTTTTTGTGTGCAGGTATTTCCTTGAAAGCCCTTGATGGTTAATTCCAAGGCATTGAGATAAGGATTTTACCCGAAAACAGCCGTTACTCTGCCCGATTTTCGTCAGAATCTTAATGTGTTTAATGCAAAGTGGTGCTAAGACAATAAGTTCATCCGGATCCCCAAGTGTTAATGTGTTGGTATTGATAAATCCAAAGGATGGGAAAACTACCTTGGCTCTTAATGTCGAGTGTTGGCTTCTTATTCGGTTAGACCGTTTCTTTCCTTAGCTTTTATTTTATGCATTAGGTTAGCCTCTTCATCTCCTCCCATTCTTAAATTTTCAAAATCTTCTCCCTTTTTCCAAAACATTCTTATGTTTGCAAACCTTTTCAAAACCTTTTCTTAAAAATATCTTTCGCCCTTAGTGGCTTTTCTTCAAAAGTTTAGACACCGTTAATTGTCGAAACGCGTGGTTATACCCCACGATTTTGAAATTGATTGATAATAACGAGATCTTTTCCGCGTGAGAGAGCTAGTGGCATACTCGTTGATTTTATCCGAGTTGGAGCCCTTCTTTCATTTGCGATGCAAAGAACTTGTTTGTTCTCATGCTCAAGATCAATGGCTGAGTATTTCTCTCTAACGACAACAAAGTGTTTATTCGTTTTAAAAACGTTTTTCCAAAAAGCGGAACTACATTAGCTCTGACTTCTCCATTGCACCGAGGAGGTATGTAGGCCCAAAGCTTAACGCTTTGCCGAGCTTATTTTGAAAATAAAACAAACCGTTTTTTAGCACACACACAACACAGATTTTCAAAAAGGTTCCCGTGGAGTACCACGGATATGAGGGGTGCTTTAAACCTTCCCCTCATATAATCAACACCCGTACCTGAGATCTCTTTCTTGTTTTAAAAAAAAAACAAAACTTTGGGTTTTTCGTTCTTTTCCCTTTTCCTTTGAAAAAATAAAGCGCGGTGGCGATTTCAAAACGGAATATTGATTCGAGTCAATCCCATGGCTTCGATGTCAGATTTTCCCCGCTACACCAAGATCTTTTGAAATCAGGGTTTTCTCATTCTCAACTCAAGACATTGGTTAGAGGATACAAGCTTGTTGTTCATCTGGGCATCCTGAATTAGAGTTTCTTGACCAAAGTCAACGCAACCGACTTTTTGGTCAATACATTGATCAAGAGCTGATTCTAGGAAGGGAGATGGTATATTGACGGTGTGGAAGTGTTCAGTTGATTTCTATGGGTTAGAAGTGGATTAATCGGGAATTTCATTGAAATCGGAGGAAAATCAGAACAGTTGACTTTTGGGTCAAAATCGGAAAAATTACTCGAATATTGACTTTTGGTGGAAAATCGGTCAAGAGAAGTCGAGGAATGAATAAAATCGGGAGTTTGACAAAAGTTGCCAAAAATAGAAAAAATCAAAAATGGAAAGTTTTCATACTTAGAAAAATTTTGGCCTTTAAAAGCTTGATGATCAGTCTACTTCACAGCATAATTACACGTGGCAAATGACATTTTCTGGAAAAGTTCCCAACATCAAAGTTGTTCCTCTCATGGAGGAGAACAACTTTGTAGTTGGACACTTTTTCATTTGATTCTTGGTTGAAGAGTTATTGAAGTTTTAAGTTGAAGTTTTTCACTTGGATCAAGTCACAAAGCTGGGCAGACTTCAGGGCATACGTGAAGCATTTCATCGAACACATGGTGTGCTACATTTGAAGACAATTTCAAGGCAATATAGAAATCCTACAAACGCAAACTGGGCCTCATTCTAATCTCCCCCATGTCCTCTACACAATGGACCAAGAATAAAGATAATTGGATGTGTGTGGAATCATTTACAAAGCCCCAAAGTCATGTCCTCGCAAGACCAATGTCATGCATCTGGCTGGGCCCAAACTCAGGGCAGCACGCAAGCATTTCCACGAACACATGGTGCGCAATACTGGGAGTCAGTTTAAGATCACTACAGGCACCCATCAAGTTCAAACATGATATGCACCTCTTCTCCTCCATGTCCTCTACTCATTGAATCAAGTATCATTGCTTTTGGCTCTGTGATCATCAATATACGAGGCTTCAAAGTCAGTCATGTGAAAAGGATCATTTTTGTTAAGTCATGCCTTGCACTTGCCCATGCATTGCCCAAGTCAACTATGCAGCTTGCTTTGCAGCATGCACCATGCGTAAAATTCTAGTAATCCAACACTTCTCATACACAAAACCATACCATGCACACTCACATTCACCATATAAATAAACAACCCTTCACAGAATCAAGGACACATTCATTTTCTTTCACGCTCTCACACTTCATTCCCCTCACCTTCCTCTACTATCTCTCTCTCCCAAAAAGTTTGTTACAAACCCTCAACAGACTCCATAACCGAAAAACTCTAACAAACTTCATCTCCACCTTTCACCTTCACCAAGTCTCAGCCACCTCCATCATCAACAACCACCATAACCACCACCTTCATCTTCTTCCTCAACTTCAACCACCACCATCAGACTCACCTCCATCATTCAAGGATCTCTTCTCTGTTTGAATCATCATCATCATCGCTTCGCTAACCTCATCTCGGATTTCTTGAAGCGACAAATTCTACATCAGGTTCTGAACACCTTTTGAGTTTATTTCTCAAAGGTTGATATCTTTCTCGTAGCTAGCAGCGACGTCATCACGAAAGCGTAAAGGCGTGAAGTTTTCTAACGTTTCCGAGTCAAGAATTGTTTGAGGTAAGCCTTGAACTCCTCAGCATGTTAGTTACCATGTTTTAAGATCATTGTAGTGATTGTTGATTATGGTAGAATGCTTGTGGTGGCTCTGTGTTTAATTTCGCATGACTTTGATTTTTGAAAGTTTGTTTTCATTATCCCTGAGAAGAAGCGTGTTTAGATGTTTGAATCGTGTATTGGCACCCTGCGAATGGTTATGAAGGTGTTGATGCACTCAGAGTATGTTTTGGTGAATTTTAGTTATACTAGGGTTTAGCAAATGGTTTCGGTTAGGATGTTAGAGGCAAGATCAATAAAATCTAAGACCAGATCCGTAATCAGCGTGAAAATTGGAGTGGAAAGGTGTGAACTTTTTAAATTTCAGGAAAACTTGATGAAATCTCCGCCGTGGAATCACCGAAGAAGACGACCGGAGGTGGACCTCCGGCGCCTGAGTGTGTTGCATGGATCTTACTTCTGAGGGCTTACGTGGCGTGATGGTATTCGTTACTTTGTTTGCCATTTACTTGCTATTTTGTCTTGACTCATATGATTAGGGAGTAACGTGGCATCTTCTTGTTGGCTCTGATTTTATTTTGTCTTTTGTGACTTAAGAGCCAGTTGACCAATTGATTTCAGGTCCCAATATTTTCATGTCACGCTTCAAATTTCCACATTATTGCATGCTGATTGAAATTGGATATATTAAAGAAATATTAAAATGGAATAAGGCCATATAGTTGGGCCGTGGATCACTCGGGCCTGGGCTGTTTTCATAATCACACTCCTTTGTTGCTAGCGCACCACCGTGTAGTAAATATGGGCCTGGCGTTCTTTACTCTCTGCACTCCCTGTTTGGGCCCAGTTTAGCTTATAACATAATATTAGTTCATTAAAAAAACTGTCAATGCACCCCCTGGTAGTTTAGTTCTAGTTTCATTTTCTTTTTTTGTTTTCTTTTATTTTTGCTTCATAAATCTTTTTCTCTCAAATGAAAAATACATAAAAAAATTTGTTTACATATTTTAGGTCGATTAAATAATTGTCTTAATTTTTGTGATTTTTTCTAATTGTTTTTTTTTCCTTTTAATAAATCTTTTTCCTCACAATATGTTTGAATTTCTTTGTTTTAACACTTCTTTGTAAACAATTCTTTAGTAAACTTAGGAATTGATTTTAGTCCCGATTTTTTTTCATAGACTTAATAGATGTATGCGTGCTTGTGAATATCATTTACTTGTTGTAGTTCTCAATTTTATTCGCCGTATATTAATTTTTCTTTGCTTATTCCATGTATAGTATATAGTTTTATTACTTTAATTCCCTTGTATAGACAACTTAGACTAGAATTTAGAAATAGTTCCCTTTTCATTTTCTTTTTCTTTTCAACTTTTAAAATACTTAATAAATATCGATAAAGATCATACCGTTACTACATTTCATAGTAGGAAAGAAATGATTGGGGCGTAGGCCCCGATGTATGTTCTTCCCTACTTAGCGACGAAGAAATGATTGAGGTGTGAGGCCTCGGTGTATTTCTTAACCGTTATTTAGAGAAACGATTGTGGCGTAGGCCTCGATGTGCATTCTCTAGATATTCACAAAAGAACTCCTTTTTGTATTTCCTTTACTTAGCGGAGAAGAAATGATTGAGGTGTGAGGCCTCGATGTATTTCTTAACCGCTATTTAGAGAAATGATTGTGGCGTAGGCCTCGATGTGCGTTCTCTAAATATGCAAAACAACACTCTTTTTGGTATGATCTAAGTCACAACGTTAAAATCCCCATAAAAAACACCAATCAAAAACACTTAAAACACCTAAGAAATGATCAGATTTAAAACAAAGTAAGGAAGTGATGCGAAGCCTTGTAGTGGGTTTTGTTATCATGGAATTACCCTAAAAGACACAAACCAATTTTCTCTCTTTTCTCTCCTTTCTTAAGGGCATTGTTATCTCCGCTCTATTGCATCCTAGGTCGATCCCTTATGCAAGAACGCGAACGTTAACTCCGCCCAACTAAAAAACACAAAACAAACAGAAAATCGTGAGCCGAGCTACGGTAACTCTGATTCCTGAAAAGGATACGTAGGCAGCGGGGTAGGGCCCGTGCGAGTACAATTCTTTATTTTCCCTACATTTTGCATTCATTTCGCATTTAGACATAGACATAGTTAGACACCCTTTAGATAGAAACAAACATAGGTGGATACCATCGAGTACGATGGGCGCGAGGGGTGTTAGTACCTTCCCCTCGCGTAACCGACTCCCGTACCTTGATTCTCTGGTCGCAAGACCCTATTCCTTCTTTTGTTAGGTTTTCTGATATCCCTTTCCCTTATGGGATAAATATATTGGTGGCGACTCTGTTCCTTTTTTCGCGAGCGTGCGACAAGGAGTTTTTATGTTCTGTACAAAGCCCAGAATTGAGGCTGACTCTAATTGGAGAGTGTTTATTTGATGGATTTTATTTGGTGTTCTGTACAAAGCCCAAAATTGTGGTTGACTCTACTTAGGGAGACTCTATTTTTGTGTGCCTTGTATGAAGCCCAAGGTTGTGGCTAACTGCTGAGGAAAATGAGTTTTTTAAGACTATGGGTGACTCTATTTATGTGCCTTGTACAAAGCCCAAGGTTGTGGCTGACTCTTAACTGTGGAAGTTATTAATTTGTGCCTTGTAAGAAGCCCAAGGTTGTGGCTACTCTTAACTGAGGAAGTTATTAATTTGTGCCTTGTATGAAGCCCAAGGTTGTGGCTACTCTAGCTAGGGAAAGATTATTTTCTGCCTTGTACAAAGCCCAAGGTTGTGGCGGACTCTTAAAGAAACTGAGTATGGAAGACTTTATGGGGAAAAGATCCTTGAGGTTAGGAATCTTTGACACAAGAAATGTGGTTTATCTGCCTTGTACAAAGCCCAAGGTTGAGGCTATTTGATGGTGAATGACTCACTGGGGGAGTTTTATTCTGCTAGAGGATTTAACAAACTAATTTATTTTTTATGTTTTTTGGAAGCTAACCCTTTCCAGGGATTTTGACTCAGCTGAAGAAATAGTCTATTAAAAGACTGGATTTTTATCATGTTTTTGGAGGCTAACCCTTTCCAGGGGTTTTGACTCTTTTTGGGAATTTATCCTTTTGAAAGAATGAATTTTTGGATTTGAAGGAGTGATTTTGGAGGCTGACCCTTTCCAGGGGTTTTTGTTAAAATGAAAGAATGATGTGGAGGCTAACCCTTTCCAGGGGTTTTTTATTAAAAGGAAAGAATGAATGGAGGCTAACCCTTTCCAAGGATTTTTGTTATGGCAGAAAGATTAACTAATGGAGACTTCTTGTTTTAAAGCCCAAGATTAAGGCTGACATTGACTGAGGATAAGCAAATATGGGTCCTAGACTCTGCTAAGGAAGATTGATGAAGATAAGGGTGACAGAGACTGTCCATGTCTCTCATTCCAAAAGGTGTACTCAATATGAGATTGAGACAAACTTAGCTTGTTTAAAGTTTGGTTTAAAGAATGGAAGAAACTCACCAGGATAGGCTAAAAGGTAACTAAAGACTTGTTCCTATGTTTATAAGAAACCTGATGGGTCCTTGTATACAAGCTCAAGAGGAAGCTGGAAATGCTTTTAAGAAGCCTGTGGGTCCTTGTACAAAGCCCAAGAGGAGGCTAGTCGAGGGTCCTTGTTATAGCACAAGAGAAAGCTATGTGGTTTTGAACTTATTTTGGCCTTAAGAAAATGGGTAAGAGGTTTCACCGGGAATAATTCCTCTTTGGGTGGATGTATCCTAGTTTGGGTTCTAAGGCTTTTTTCAAGATGTTTCACCGGGAATAATTCATCTTGAGGGTTTGAACTAAAGATCTCTAATTAGGAAAGAGCCTTCACCGGAAAGACATTCTCAATCCTAGGCCATATTCCTATAATATATATATATACATATATATAGTTTAACTGTCCTAAGGTTTATACTCAGACGTAGTTCTAAACAATATATAAACAGTTCTATATTTGACAGTAATTTAAATAAAGACTGTAAATTGAAAGCTATAAAGCCTAACCTGGATGGAGTGGAGGCCTTTGAAGAAGTATGTACAAAGCCTCAACAACAATTTTTGTTGTTTTATTGATAACAGTTGAATATTTATTATAAACAATTAAGGGTTTGAAAACCTCGATCATCTGTTTATTTTGAAATATGAAAACAGTTTTGAATTTTGACAAAAGTCAATTTAGTTAGGGTAAAGATGAAATCTAAACCTAATTGAGACCTAAATGGCTTAGGGTTTCATCACAAAAATATTCATGAGGTATTAGGTTTTTTTTGAAAGTTTAGTGAAAACATATATTAAAACATATTTTAAACCACTTAAAACAACACCATTTTCAACCTAATAAAAATATACAAAATAAATAATATTTTTGTGATTTTTTTGATTATTCATAAAACATATATATTAATCAACAAGTGTGTAAAAAATGAAGTCAAAATGAATTAATTTGATGGGTTAAATAATTGGTTAAAGTTGTGAAGAAATTAAGTGAAAAAAGTGATAAAAAATAAGGTTTTGTCACCTAAAGGGCTTGAACTCACGCCCTCCAAGTCACTAACCAAAACTCCCACCATCTGGGCTACGCGCGCAGTTTGTTATTCATATGCATCAAACTTAATATATTTAAAAACAAGCCAGAAGATTCAAATTTGCGCGCGCCGTGTTCATCTTCTTCCTCGAGCTCAAAGATTTTCAAATTTCTAACTCTCTGGTTTCTCAACTAAATGTCATGATGTAAACATCAATATTGCTCTAAATTTCCTCACGAATCCGGATATGTAACTAACATTTATTTATATTAACTATAGCTACCTAATTTCTCAGAAAACACGAAGAACATATGAACCCTAAATTTAAAATTAAATGACAAACAAGATGAATAAATGAATGATGATAGAGGGTTTTCAATCCTCTGATGATGCTGAACAAGATAGTATCGAGCTTTATCACAAAGAGTACTTAAATTAAAGAGGTGTAGTTCAAAAACTTACCTCTGAAAATGGAGGTCGTGAGGATGATGAGGAACACCTGGGCTTGTGTGAGTGATCCTAAAAGCTTCCTTGGGACTCAGTGATGCTAACTGAATGCTTATTGTGACTTCAATCCTTCTGAATTGCTCTACCCGACACCTTCGATTTGAGCTTCAAGTGGACATGGAGGATGATGAATCTTCAGTTACAGATGAGTTACAGCCATCTGAACAGCTTCACTATGCCCTAAGGAACGTGTCTGGATGCTTGGCTTTGCTTGAAACCTTCTGAATTGCTCTATGGACCTCCAACTGCAACAACTCCAAAGTGAAAGCAACAATGGTGTTCCTCCACCTACAGAAGTGATCCAGGTGCTTGGATCACCTCAAATGAGCCCCCTTGAGATGTTAGAATGCTTACTTTCCAAAGAGAAGCTCTGGTTTGAAGAAAACGATTCTTCTTGCCAAAGAACTTTGAAAAACCATAAGCATGAGAAGAGAAAGAGAAAGCAAGGAATAGAGTTGCTTTGGTGTGAATTGTATGAAGGATAGCACTTGTATTTATAGGCAAATGGTTCAGTATAGTTGCAGAGGAGTGTGGTTACTTAGTGAGGTTGATTTGGTTTCTTGGCTATGAAGGAATTCAAAAATATCCAAAATGCAATGATGGAAATTTTGATTCCATTTGATCAATCCCCTAGCCCTCGATTTTGCTTGATCTTAGGGGACAAATCTGAGACAGAAATGAGCTCCAATTGGTTGGGAAGAGATTCCTTTGGTGATTCATCATCTTGCCATAAATTCTCAAATGTAATCATTAGATAATCACATGCCTTTGTTTTCGGGAATATTCTCTAATCCTTATGCAATGATGAAAATGGATGTATGGTGTGCTTGAAGATGTATTAGAGGTCGGGTAGCATCACTTAGTGAAGTCATTTGCACAAAATTGCAAAGTTCCAAATTGCACATGACCTATAATTTTCACTTCAAGTGCCTAACTTTGATCAATCATATCTCTTAGCTCAAAATGAATTTGGAGAAGGTTGAGCACAATTTGGAAAACCCTTAACATGTACTTCAATTCATTAGTTTGGTGTTTGCCCAAATTCTTTAGGGAAATTAGTGAAAAAGTCCCATGAAGTTTGAAGAAAACTATGGTTTTCTTGCATGTTTTGTGAAGGCAGCCACTTTGAAGCTCCATATCTCTTCAATGGTTGATTTTTAGCCAAAAAATTATATGTGTCAAAGTTGTTTATTGGATCAAAATCTAAAACTTTCATGTCGGAAGTTTTTTTCAGTTTGTAGGTGAAATTTTGAGAAAATCCCTTCCAAAGTTTGGCAAAAATCACTTGAAAACACTTAGAAAATTTTCTAAGTATGAAAAGTCAAATTTTTGACTTTTGATTCTTAATTGATTTTCTTGATTTTTCTTGATCAAATGACTTCAAATATCATATATTGATGATTTAAAACTTCAAAAGTCATGGTTGACCAAAATTTCCAAAAAGTCAAAGGTGATCCTGTGTAGTTGACTTTTTCCAAATGAAGTGAATTCTTGGACTTTTGTGATGAATCAAAATCTCCTCTTCAAATGAGTGATGTGAATGGATTATATTGAGGTAATAGAAGATCTTGAGTCATGCTTTGAGTTTTGGATCCATGCCCTGATTAAAAAGTCAATTATCTTGGTGAATTAGGTCAAAAAACCTAATTGTCGACCAGATGAAATTGATGACTGTAGGCCTTGGATTGAAGTGTAATGCCCTATGGACATTGTCATATGAACTAATTGAGAATGATTGAAGCCTTTGAGTGATGCCCTTGAGCTTTCTAGGGTTTCCCAGATGTGATCCCTGATTTTAGTTCTTGATAAGCTCATAACCCTAGACTGGTGAGGTAAGCAATCATGAGTCCAGGTGATGGGTATCTAATCAATCATAGGTGAATAGAATGAAGCTTTTGAGTCCCATAGTTGTGTTAGAAACCATCCCTTTTTCTGATTGATCCTTTGCCTGAGTTCTTTTGTTCCTGAACACCCTCGACTAAGTACCGGATGAATAAGTGACTGCTCTGAGTATCTGCTTTGTCTTTGATGAAAAGTTAAAAGATATGACATCTCAGGGGGGGTCAAAATTAGGGTATGACAGATGCCCCTATTTAAGTTTCTTTCAACTGGAGGGAGAGAGATTAATATCTTGATTGCTTCAGAGTGAAAGAGACTTAAATACACAAGAATGCCCGAATTTTGGGCGTTCCTGAGATGTTGTAGTGATAAAAATCTTTGCATGACTTGATCCCGTTGTCGCACTTGGAGGGGGATAGGGAGACAAACTCCTGTAGAAACACGTAATGTGGATTCGGGTGAATGGAGGGCAATGTAACATGCGCAATCCATCTTCTTTAACTAAGCGTTGATACTTAGAAAAAGGTAAGCAACCTCCCCTCATTTCGGATGTCCATATCTCGAAACTGGTCTCAGTTGTAATAACCTCCCCTCGATCCGGATGTCTGTATCGCGGAACTGGTCTCAGTTATAATAACGATAAACAACCTCCCCTCGTTTCGGATGTCCATATCTCGAAACTGGTCTCAGTTGTGATAACTTCCCCTCGATCCGGATGTCTGTATCACAGAACTGGTCTCATTTATAATAACGATAAACAACCTCCCCTCGTTTCGGATGTCCATATCTCAAAACTGGTCTCAGTGGTGATAACCTCCCCTCGATCCGGATGTCTGTATCACGGAACTGGTCTCCGTTATAATAACGATAAACAACCTCCCCTCGTTTCGGATGTCTATATTTCGAAACTGGTCTCAGTTGTGATAACCTCCCCTCGATCCGGATGTCTGTATCACGGAACTGGTCTCAGTTATAATAAAGATAAACAACCTCCCCTCGTTTCGGATGTCCATATCTCGAAACTGGTCTCAGTTGTGATAACCTCCCCTCGATCCGGATGTCTGTATCGCGGAACTGGTCTCAATTATATTTGGACAATATCTCAGATAAAGAGAAAATTTCCAAAGGTTTGTTTCCTCACCAAACTTCTCACCAGCGCTTGTTGGAGAGACGCCATTTGATGATTGATAAGAAACTTTATCATGCTTTCTTTTAATTCAAAGCTCTTAAATGAATGCCATATGATCATTTGTCCTTTTGAGGGGCTAATGACTTCGCTTGAAGGCGGATGAACTGTTTTCCAAAAGAGGACCATCTTTGGTCGATCCGCTGGGGTGGAAACAAATCGTTTTCTGAGGTGAAAACTGTCGTTCATCGACTAGTGCTGAGGAATTTGAACTATCTTCTTGAAGAAGATTATCATTTACTGACTCCACTGGGGATTTGTTGAAGCATCTCCCTGGGAGAAAACTTGTCGCTTGTCAACTTCGCCGGGGAATCAGAGTTATTTTCCTGATGCAAACTGTCATCCATTGACCTTGCTGGGGATATTCAACGACTCTGTGAGGAAGGAAAATGCGAAACAAACTATCTTATCTGAAGAAAAATGTCGAGTGTTGCTCTGCGGGAGAATCTCAGCTGGGGAACTCCAAAAGTGAACAAACTATCTCTTTAAAGGAGATTGCCATTTGTTGACTTGCTCGGGGAGATCCTTGTGTACGAACCGTCATCTTGAAGAAGAAAGTTCCCCCACAACTTGCAGGGGAAACTCGAGTACATGCCTCAGTGACTTGGGCATTAACATGATCAAAGCCCAACTAGACTATGCTGACTATGCAATTATGATGTGATGTATGCATGAATATTATGATAATTTTAAAATGTAAAGTGAATGTGAATAGAATTGTCGCGGATGTGAAATCCTATGATACGACTTGAATTTTGTGACAATCCGAAGATGTCTTCTTCTTGAGAGATGCACTCCATTAGGGATATCTGGTTATCGGTTGCCCGCTGTTTGAAGTGAGTGAAATGATTTAAATGAAGATCCATCATCGGGAGATGTTCGCAAAGCGACCTCATGGGGAAATTTGGGTTCCCGGAGTCTCAACCGTTCTTGGAGCAACTGTTTGCATTCTTCCTATTGTTTGTAAACCTTAGAAAGAAATTTCACCTTTATTTTGGTAAATAAATTCATTTTATTTTATGAAAACGATTGTTTCAAGAAAATGACTGTTTAAACTTAAAATGCATTTCAAGAAACTGAAAAAGACTCGATTGCAAAGAAAAGGCACAAGGATCAAATTATTATTTTTTGAATGGTAACCAGCCAAATGCTTGATTCCATGGAGTATTTACAAAGTTGGAAATTGGTAATTTTGGGGAAAAGGGCTACGATGAAACGTGACGACCGTTATCTTTCCCTTCCACTCTGAATTGCGCTGCATGCGTGCTTCGTAGAAGATGACCTACTGATGATGAATACTTCGTTATGGATTTCGAATGATCAAGTTTGTCCTGAACACAGTTACTTGCCATATATCCCTAACTTTTGCGTAAACTACCCCTTTCGGGTTTTAAGTATACCGGGATTAATTATTATATTTCTTTTATGTCTCTAACTTTTGCCTGAATCGCCCTTTCGGGTTTTCGATTCACCGAGACGCTCTTTTTTGCCTAAGCCGCTCTTTGCGAGTTTTCAACTTAGCGAGCTGTTCTTTTGTTTATTTAGGCGAAGTATTTCTTGACTGCGTCGACGTTCACAGGACGGGTGAATTCTTCTCCATCCATAGTCGTGAGTATTAAGGCTCCTCCTGAGAAAGCTCTCTTGACCACGTATGGGCCGTCATAATTGGGAGTCCATTTCCCTCTCGAATCTGTGAGAAAAGATTGAATCTTTTTTAGTACAAGGACGCCTTCTTTGATTGTGCGAGGTCGAACCTTTTTGTCGAAAGCTCTCTTCATTCTTTGTTGATATAGTTGTCCGTGGCATAAAGCTCTCATGCGCTTTTCTTCGATTAAGTTCAATTCATCGAATCTGCTCTGACACCACTCAGCTTCTGTTAATTTTGCCTCCATCAAGACTCTTATTGATGGGATCTCAACCTCTATGGGTAGGACTGCCTCCATGCCATATACAAGGTGTAACACTCCATTTATTTTCATAATTTAATTTAATTAATTTAATTGAATTATGGGGAATTATTTGGAATTATGGAAGATTATGAGGAATTAAACAATTGGGCTTGAGTTGTGGTTAGTAAGGAAGGGGG
Organism: Vicia villosa; assembly: GCF_029867415.1. Classification (NCBI taxonomy): domain Eukaryota; kingdom Viridiplantae; phylum Streptophyta; class Magnoliopsida; order Fabales; family Fabaceae; genus Vicia; species Vicia villosa. Next base: position 148,827,072 of record NC_081182.1, read on the forward strand.
TGCATTGGTAGGCCCTATTACTAGTTAAAACAATTTTATTTCAATTTTAATAAAATAGGAGGAGTTGTGGAATAGAGAGGGTTACAGCATTTTGGAAAAAGAAGTCTGAACGTGAAAAGAGAAGAGGAGCGGAGAAGTGCGACCGACGAAGAGCGAAGAATCAACCTTCAGGTAAGGGGGGACTCTTCCGTTTATCTTCTATTATGGGATTATAGGTGGTAGGATAGAATTTGATCATGTTATTCGGATCAATTGGGTTATGCTTAGGTTGTAGAAATGCTAGGTTTTGGGAGAATTGATTTATAATGAATTGTGTTGATCATGTATGGTGATAATTGGATGGTTGAATGTATTATAAATGTGTTATAATATGTGTTATTTCACTGTATGCGAAATCTGGTTGGAGTGAGATTGGTTTGGTAGTGATTCGGTGAAAGAGGGACAAAATCGCAGGCTGTTTTCTGCTATTCGGAGCGCTGGAAATCACCAGTTCGCGCCGCGTCCAGGAGTTGGCGCCGCGAACTGCGTGGCAGAAGGCCAGGAAGTTTTGTTGTGCTCAGTACGCGCCGCGAGAGTATGGCCGCGCCGCGAAGGCGTAGTTTCTTCTCGTTCCGCGCCGCGAAACCTTGTTTGCGCCGCGAAGGCGTTGTTTCGATTCGTTCCGCGCCGCGAATGTGTGTGGCGCCGCGTACTGTTAGTTGATGCGACAGGCCATTTTGAAAAGTTTTAAAGAGGTGTAACTTTTAAACCGTAAACCGGATTTTGGTGCCGTTTCGAGCACAGTGAAGCTAATCTAATAATTTATACAATCAAATGGTGTTTTGAGTTGTGGCTTGAATTATTTTTAAAACACTCGATCTTATTTGTTGTGGTGGGATATGCTTATAGGTACACTAACGAATGTCTTACCTGTATGATGATGTGGTTATAACTGGTGTTTTATTATACATGTATTGTTGGTATGAAATAGGTGTTTTATTGATGATTATGACATTGATCGATGTATGTGGGTGATGAGCATGTTATGGTTGATGCATGCATTCATAATCATTTTGTGGCTGGTCCTTGACGATGGTGGATCAGTGGTAGCTAATTCCCATTGTGTGGAATTAGTGAGTGGGTGTTACCGTATCCTTGACGATGGTGGGTCGGTGAGTTGGGTTATCCCAGATTTTGGTACCACATGCATGTAGTTGCATTGCATTAGGCTGTTTTGCTATTATAACATGAATGGAAGATTGTCCAATGTTATAATATGTGTTAATTTGATTGTTTGCTTGCTGATGGTATGGTTTGAATCTGATCATAACTGTAATTGGGTGAATGGCATGTGAAATGATATTTTATTATCTATATCTTATAACATTAGTTAAATGTGAATGAGACTCACCCTTACTGTTGTTATTTTTCAGATTAAGGAGTAGCTCTCGTACTTGGTGAGGATTAGCTCGTCAAGTAGTTCGTTAGAGTCAGTTGGGTCCGTGTCATGCTCTGGTCGTGTAACACTGGGGGCGTCGTTTAGAGTTACTTGTTAAACTTTTTATTTTGGATGGATTTTAGGTTAACGTTTTAAGTCTGTGACTTGGCCGGTTGTTATTCCGATGTTAAAGATAATTCCGCTGTGTTAAACATGATGATCTGAATAAATTTGGTTGACGTTCTCCTTTATGGCATGACATGAGTATTATTGTTTAATTATTTGGAAGTTGTAATGCCCTTTTTCATGTTTACTCTGATTATTATTTATTATTTATTATTTATGCGGGGTATTAGAAGGGTGTTACAATAGTGGTATCAGAGCATTGTCGGTCGTTTGAGTCAGAGTCTTAGTGTCGGTTAATCCCTCGTATGCGATTAGTGTAAGGTTGACACTGTCGATACTTCTTGTTCTAATAGATATTGTTTGATATTTAGCAGAACAATGGCTGGAAGAGGAGGAAGAAACGATGATGCTATCGCTGAGGCTGTAACACCCCAAATCTACCCAACGAATATTTAATAAAATCATAGTGCGGAAATTCAATATACAATTGGGATGTCACATTCAACGTAAAACAACAAACAACTTAATCACATATATCATAGATACATAGCACATAACTCGGATGAAACGATAAAACCTGTTTACTCTTTTAAAAATAAAACAACTTTTATTAATAATAATAATATCAATTATTCAACTTCACTTCGCATAATATTTTTATTAAACTAAAACAACTTCACCAACGTCATATTACTTCATAAATTCCACTTAAAAGTTAACAACTTATAGTTATAACAACAATTAAAAGACAATCGTTCATCCCCCCGAGTGCTACGTATCAGAGCAAGACCCAACTCGAACTAACAGTAACTAAAGACTTCATAAAATCACTTCAACTTCCACTGCTATCTTGAGTACCTGTCAATTTCCCATGGTAGGGAAACATCATTCAGAAGGGGTGAGATATCCAACAATATAAACAAGCGTATAATAAATAATATATTAAGATTAGATCATACAATTTCACCACTTCATACTTATTCAAACAACAGTTATAATAACAAATAACAACAACGGTTATAATAATTATTTATCAACAACAAGTATAACAACAACAACTTATAACAACAACGTAATAACAACAACAACGTAATAACAACAACAACTTCAAATGCGACTCAACTATGCAAATGCATGTGGTACCATTGGAGCAGAACTCCCAACTTAAACATATGCCAGGTTATCGAGGCATTTCAACTTAAACAGGTGCCATCAAGGCCAACTTAAACAGGTGCCGTCAAGGCCAACTTAAACATTTTGCCAATCCAGGCCAATGTAATATGCAAATGTATGCATGCAACAATAACAACAACTACAACGTCACAACACTACAATGCAACAACCGCAAACAACTTAATCAACCTTGGTCATAAGACCTACAACTTAATCAACACATCATCAATAACTTAAACAACGTTGGTCATAAGACCTGCAACTTAATCAACGTATCAACAACAACAACCAGAACAACAACAACGAAAACAACAACTTAAACATGCATCAATTGCATCAACTTAATCATTACAAAACAACCCCTAAACATCTAGGTACTAATTCTTCAATTTATTAATTAATCTACTACCAACAATTCTTATCATTCTAATTCCAATTCTACTATTCGTTAATTCTATTATTAATTCCAATTATGCTACTAATTCAGCCTGCTACATATATCATCGTTATTACTACTGTTATTTCTTCTTCACACCAATTCCATCTTTATACAACTTAATCCATTAACTACATATCTCATCACTAAGAATCATCACTATAATTTCTACTAATTAAATTAATCAATTCCAACGGTATAATATTCTAATTAATTTAAACCAATTTCTTCACTAATAATAATTATAATTCTTCTCAAGTTAATCCTACTAAGGCTTGATCCCAACAACCAACATAAAACATCAACAGCCAGAAATCAAAACATATTTCTAAAACTCGTATAGCACGCGCCGTGAATCTCTCTTTGCGCCGCGAACACCACAGGAACCTTTAGTTCGCGCCGCGTCCAAACCTTGGCGCTTACCTGCGCTGACAGCATCTTCCAACAAAATTAAAACTCAATTTTCTTCCTTCGATTCCAGTACAATTCAATTTCGACCATCACAGGAACATAACAATATTATAGTTATACTCCACCAACATCTAACAATTTTATACAAATAATTCCTCAATAATAATTATAAACCCTAGGTTAATTTCCCACAACCATTGATTGAACTTTTATAACCTTATTCACCGACGTCAATCAATTTCAACATTAAACAATACAATCACAACACACAAAACAGAGGCAATCATACAACCATAACCCCCACATATCATTCATCATAATCTCGTTTATTGAGCTAGAACCCCACCCTTACCTTGGATATGAGATTGCTTTACTCTCCCGGTTGCCATAGCTTATGCCACCGCTTCCAACTTTTCTCCGAAAATCTTTTCTAACAACGTGCAGAGACGCACCAAACACCTGTTCGGAAATCGCTTTGTCAGACGAACTTAAAATCATCAAAACGAAAATCGCTCCGGTCAGAAGTTACCTCTACGAATCTGGAACGTTGTGTCCAAGAACCACGACGATCCAACGGTTGGATTGGGAGAAACGTCCGTTTTACTAAGGTGTCTCACTGCAGAAACTTGCTGCGAAAATTGGACTTCCTCTAGCTTTTCTCTTCCGCCATGGCTCTCTTCTTCACCTCTCCTCTTTCTCCAACTTTTCTTCTTTCTCCATGTCTACTGAGACCTAACTTCTCTTCTTATTTCCTTTATTTTATTATAATAATTATTATAATTATAATCTTCATTTGGGCTTACTAATTAACACCCCCATGATTACTATCACCAACGCAACGTCTAAGCCCACTTAAATAAAACACTCCCATAATCCATAATATTAATTCTATTATTATTTCTCTCCACCAAATTGACTAACTACCGACTATAAAATAAATCGTCCGAACCACCAACTCAACATATTCAATATCATTCTCTACGGCTTAAATCAACTTAAATTAATAATAGTCCATTATAGTAATATTATCTCTAATATTATTCTCCGATTAAACCGACTAATTTCTCGGTCATTAATTTATCCGCCCAACACAACGTATAAATTCGAATTACGCCTCTTATAATAATGTCAATAATTCTAACTTCGACTAATTCCAACAAATAATTTCCTTATACAATTTAATTAAATAAATAATTAAATTCCGGGTGTTACAACTCTCCCCCACTTAGAATATTTTCGTCCTCGAAAATTCTATCCACCAACTCCTACCTCAACTTCATTCCACATCATCATTTTTCAGGTCACTCCCATAATAACCTCAAAGTAACCAGTTTAATCAACTTCGTGATATCTCAGGATATCACTCGCCACCTACGGTAACCAACAACAACATTACTGCAACAACGACTAAATTATTATAATACTAATCTGACAACATAACTTGACCGATAACCACTCAACTCATCATTGACCAATGACTTACAAGAAATCCTATTTCAATCAGCACTATTTATAAGGAAACACGACACTTTGGCACATCACGCTTCAGCTGCGCAACTCTGATCATCCATCTTAATTCACCGTCCTCATTAGAGTTTCTATCAACTTATAATTTACAAGCTTTACCCGAGCCTTAGTTTTTTTTCCTCAACATTAACCACTTTCTGCATCATCGAGGTAGTAAAATAAGTCTATAACATCCAATACAATTCTGTCTACTATCAACAAGAGATTAAGGGTGATCAAGTCCTTAATTTGTCAATAAATATCCGATAATCGTAATGGAGTATAACCATTATTACCAACTACAAAATGTTCCTTCAGAAATTGCACTTACACCACCAAAAGCATCATAGTTCAACATCTGCAAAACCATCTGAATCCGCTAACACTGACGTCTTACGACTTCATACTACCACACGCCTTGTGATACTATTAGAACAAAATTCCCTTGTGCTATCATCATCAGCACTCCTCATTCTTGAAGTTATGCTCTTCGTACTTATAACAACTGCAACAAATCTTATAATTACTTACTAACAATCCATAACAAGATCTACAATAATCCTACACTTAATCATTGTCCCTTCGTCAACAGTTGACACGATATCTACTCAAACGGACAATTTCATTTCTTTCCAACATAATCCTGCCACCAATAAATTTGTTACAGATGCTGCCACTATTTTTATAAGAAAATTCATCTCTTTAGCTTTCCAACGCTTCAAACGGGACTCAAATCGGACGTTCAGAACTCTAGTTATGAATTTTTCAAGTTTCACAATGATTCAGAAATTTTCCTACGTTTTGCTTACGGAAATTTCACTCAAAAACTCATTCTCTTCAACTTAATCACTTTCCAAACAGTCCTTAACATAACTCCTCGCTCCCAAACTTTTTATAACTCCCAATTCTTTCGGTGAACTTCAGTTTCCGAAACACCAAGATAACAATCTTCTCTGCAACTTCCAACTAAAACACATCTGAGAAGCAACTCTTCTCCCCCAGTTCGCTCAAACTAATACCTGCAACAACCAGAAAACAACAAGTACTGACAGTGTTTCACACACTTGTCGCGTACAGAGGAATAAATAACATTAGACGACTCTGGCCGGACAGACCGACCTGCTCTGATACCAATTGTAACACCCCAAATCTACCCAACGAATATTTAATAAAATCATAGTGCGGAAATTCAATATACAATTGGGATGTCACATTCAACGTAAAACAACAAACAACTTAATCACATATATCATAGATACATAGCACATAACTCGGATGAAACGATAAAACCTGTTTACTCTTTTAAAAATAAAACAACTTTTATTAATAATAATAATATCAATTATTCAACTTCACTTCGCATAATATTTTTATTAAACTAAAACAACTTCACCAACGTCATATTACTTCATAAATTCCACTTAAAAGTTAACAACTTATAGTTATAACAACAATTAAAAGACAATCGTTCATCCCCCCGAGTGCTACGTATCAGAGCAAGACCCAACTCGAACTAACAGTAACTAAAGACTTCATAAAATCACTTCAACTTCCACTGCTATCTTGAGTACCTGTCAATTTCCCATGGTAGGGAAACATCATTCAGAAGGGGTGAGATATCCAACAATATAAACAAGCGTATAATAAATAATATATTAAGATTAGATCATACAATTTCACCACTTCATACTTATTCAAACAACAGTTATAATAACAAATAACAACAACGGTTATAATAATTATTTATCAACAACAAGTATAACAACAACAACTTATAACAACAACGTAATAACAACAACAACGTAATAACAACAACAACTTCAAATGCGACTCAACTATGCAAATGCATGTGGTACCATTGGAGCAGAACTCCCAACTTAAACATATGCCAGGTTATCGAGGCATTTCAACTTAAACAGGTGCCATCAAGGCCAACTTAAACAGGTGCCGTCAAGGCCAACTTAAACATTTTGCCAATCCAGGCCAATGTAATATGCAAATGTATGCATGCAACAATAACAACAACTACAACGTCACAACACTACAATGCAACAACCGCAAACAACTTAATCAACCTTGGTCATAAGACCTACAACTTAATCAACACATCATCAATAACTTAAACAACGTTGGTCATAAGACCTGCAACTTAATCAACGTATCAACAACAACAACCAGAACAACAACAACGAAAACAACAACTTAAACATGCATCAATTGCATCAACTTAATCATTACAAAACAACCCCTAAACATCTAGGTACTAATTCTTCAATTTATTAATTAATCTACTACCAACAATTCTTATCATTCTAATTCCAATTCTACTATTCGTTAATTCTATTATTAATTCCAATTATGCTACTAATTCAGCCTGCTACATATATCATCGTTATTACTACTGTTATTTCTTCTTCACACCAATTCCATCTTTATACAACTTAATCCATTAACTACATATCTCATCACTAAGAATCATCACTATAATTTCTACTAATTAAATTAATCAATTCCAACGGTATAATATTCTAATTAATTTAAACCAATTTCTTCACTAATAATAATTATAATTCTTCTCAAGTTAATCCTACTAAGGCTTGATCCCAACAACCAACATAAAACATCAACAGCCAGAAATCAAAACATATTTCTAAAACTCGTATAGCACGCGCCGTGAATCTCTCTTTGCGCCGCGAACACCACAGAAACCTTTAGTTCGCGCCGCGTCCAAACCTTGGCGCTTACCTGCGCTGACAGCATCTTCCAACAAAATTAAAACTCAATTTTCTTCCTTCGATTCCAGTACAATTCAATTTCGACCATCACAGGAACATAACAATATTATAGTTATACTCCACCAACATCTAACAATTTTATACAAATAATTCCTCAATAATAATTATAAACCCTAGGTTAATTTCCCACAACCATTGATTGAACTTTTATAACCTTATTCACCGACGTCAATCAATTTCAACATTAAACAATACAATCACAACACACAAAACAGAGGCAATCATACAACCATAACCCCCACATATCATTCATCATAATCCCGTTTATTGAGCTAGAACCCCACCCTTACCTTGGATATGAGATTGCTTTACTCTCCCGGTTGCCATAGCTTATGCCACCGCTTCCAACTTTTCTCCGAAAATCTTTTCTAACAACGTGCAGAGACGCACCAAACACCTGTTCGGAAATCGCTTTGTCAGACGAACTTAAAATCATCAAAACGAAAATCGCTCCGGTCAGAAGTTACCTCTACGAATCTGGAACGTTGTGTCCAAGAACCACGACGATCCAACGGTTGGATTGGGAGAAACGTCCGTTTTACTAAGGTGTCTCACTGCAGAAACTTGCTGCGAAAATTGGACTTCCTCTAGCTTTTCTCTTCCGCCATGGCTCTCTTCTTCACCTCTCCTCTTTCTCCAACTTTTCTTCTTTCTCCATGTCTACTGAGACCTAACTTCTCTTCTTATTTCCTTTATTTTATTATAATAATTATTATAATTATAATCTTCATTTGGGCTTACTAATTAACACCCCCATGATTACTATCACCAACGCAACGTCTAAGCCCACTTAAATAAAACACTCCCATAATCCATAATATTAATTCTATTATTATTTCTCTCCACCAAATTGACTAACTACCGACTATAAAATAAATCGTCCGAACCACCAACTCAACATATTCAATATCATTCTCTACGGCTTAAATCAACTTAAATTAATAATAGTCCATTATAGTAATATTATCTCTAATATTATTCTCCGATTAAACCGACTAATTTCTCGGTCATTAATTTATCCGCCCAACACAACGTATAAATTCGAATTACGCCTCTTATAATAATGTCAATAATTCTAACTTCGACTAATTCCAACAAATAATTTCCTTATACAATTTAATTAAATAAATAATTAAATTCCGGGTGTTACAGAGGCTCTGGGCATGATTGCTGGTGTGCTGGGAGGGAATGCCAATGGAGCTGGAATTGGTGCTGACAGGCAGCTGAATAGTTTTCAGAGGAACAACCCTCCGTTGTTCAAAGGCACTCACGATCCCGAAGGCGCTCAGAAGTGGCTGAAAGAGATTGAAAGGATCTTCCGGGTGATTGATTGTGACGAAAATCTGAAGGTGAGGTATGGGACTCACATGTTGTCTGAAGAAGCTGATGATTGGTGGATGGCTAGTAGGGACGAACTGCAAGCTGCAGGTGTTGCAATCACTTGGGCTGTGTTCAAGAGAGAATTCTTGCAGAGGTACTTTCCTGAGGATGTTAGAGGCAGGAAAGAGATTGAATTTTTGGAGCTGACACAAGGTAACATGACTGTGCCAGAGTATGCGTCCAAGTTTGTGGAGCTAGCAAAGTATTATGTCCACTACAATAATGATGAGGCTAGTGAATTCTCGAAGTGTGTTAAGTTTGAGAATGGTCTCCGCGATGAGATTAAACAGGGTATCAGATACCAGAGGATTCGCAGGTTTGTCGATTTGGTTGACTGCAGCCGAATCTTTGAAGAGGACAATATTAAACTGAAGTCGTCGCACTCTCGCGAGTTAGTCGACAGGAAAGGGAAAAAGCATATGGATCGTGGTAAGCCTTATGGAAAGGGTAACCAGAAAGCTGGAGGCTGGAAGAAGCCTAGTGGGGGAGACTCTAGTGCCCCTATTAAGTGCTTCAAGTGTGGAGAACCTGGACATCGCATTCACGAATGCAAAAGTGAGGAAAAGAAGTGCTATAGATGTGGAAAGGCAGGTCACATTGCTATTGAGTGCAAAGGGAACACTGTAACTTGTTTCAACTGCGGGGAAGAAGGTCATATCAGTCCTAAGTGTCCTAAGCCGAGGAAGAATCAAGCTGGTGGTAAGGTGTTCGCCTTATCTGGTTCAGAGACTACTCCAGATGATCGGTTGATTAAAGGTACGTGTTTTATCCATGGCACTCCTTTAATTGCAATAATAGATACTGGGGCAACTCACTCGTTTATTTCATTGGATTGTGCTAAACGACTGAATTTGGAAATATCTGAGATTAATGGAAGTATGGTCATTGACACTCCTGCGTCGGGTTCAGTGACTACTTCGTTCGCTTGTTTGAACTGTCCAATTGATATTTTTGGTAGAGAATTCGGAATGGACTTAGTGTGCCTTCCGTTGGAACAACTTGATGTTATCTTGGGTATGAATTGGTTGCAATTTAATCGGGTTCATATCAATTGTTTCACGAAGACGGTTATTTTTCCTGAAGATGTCCGTGTTGAGGATTTAGCGATGACGGCTAGACAAGTGGATGAAGCAATGAAGGACGGGGCTGTCGTGTTCATGTTGATTGCATCCATGGAAGTGAAAAAGAAAGCGGTGAGTAGTGACTTACCGGTAGTATGTGAATTTCCAGAAGTCTTTCCAGAAGATGTAAGAGAATTGCCGCCAGAGAGGGAAGTAGAATTTGCTATTGAACTAATTCCTGGAACTAATCCTGTGTCGATGGCACCTTATCGTATGTCGGCATCGGAATTGAATGAGTTGAAGAATCAATTGGAAGATTTACTTGAGAAGAAATTTATTCGTCCTAGTGTCTCACCGTGGGGTGCACCGGTGTTACTAGTGAAGAAGAAAGAAGGTTCAATGAGGTTGTGTGTGGATTACAGACAACTCAACAAGGTTACTATCAAGAATCGGTATCCCTTGCCGAGGATTGATGACTTGATGGATCAACTAGTTGGAGGATGTGTGTTCAGTAAAATTGACTTGAGGTCGGGATATCATCAGATTCGGGTGAAGACGGACGATATTCAGAAAACAGCATTTAGAACGAGGTATGGTCATTACGAATATACAGTGATGCCATTTGGAGTAACCAATGCGCCGGGGGTTTTCATGGAGTATATGAATAGGATCTTCCATCCTTTTCTGGATCAGTTCGTAGTAGTATTTATTGATGATATTTTGATATATTCTAAGAATGAAAAAGAGCATGCGGATCATCTTAGAGTGGTATTGGAACTATTGAAGGAAAAGAAACTTTATGCAAAACTGTCAAAGTGTGAGTTCTGGTTAAACGAAGTGAGCTTTCTTGGGCATGTAATTTCTAAGGATGGTATTGCCGTTGACCCAATGAAAGTAGAAGCAGTGTCTCAGTGGGAAGCTCCGAGGTCAGTTTCCGAAATCCGTAGTTTCCTTGGTCTGGCGGGTTACTATAGAAAGTTCATTGAAGGTTTTTCAAAGTTAGCATTACCGTTAACTAAGTTGACTAGGAAGGGTCAAGCGTTTGTTTGGGATTCGAAATGTGAAGAAGGATTCCAAGAGTTGAAGAAGAGGTTGACTAGTGCGCCGATCTTGATTTTGCCGAATCCGGCGGAATCTTTTGTTGTGTATTGTGATGCTTCGTTGTCAGGATTAGGAGGTGTACTGATGCAGAATCAACAGGTAGTCGCTTATGCGTCGAGACAACTCAAGGTGCATGAGAGAAACTATCCGACTCATGACTTAGAGTTGGCAGCAGTGGTATTTGTGTTGAAGTTGTGGAGGCATTACCTATATGGTTCAAGGTTTGAAGTATTTAGCGATCACAAGAGTTTGAAGTACCTCTTTGACCAAAAAGAGTTGAATATGAGACAAAGAAGATGGTTAGAATTTCTCAAGGATTATGATTTTGAACTGAATTATCATCCGGGTAAAGCAAATGTTGTTGCCGATGCATTGAGTAGGAAGTCCTTGCATATGTCTATGCTTATGGTGAGAGAATTGGATTTAATTGAGCAATTCCGAGATTTGAGTTTAGTATGTGAAGACACTCCTACCAGTGTTAAATTGGGTATGCTGAAGCTGACTAGTAGTATTCTTGAGGAAATCCGAGAAGGTCAGAAGACTGATGTAGAGTTGGTTGATAAGTTGGCTCTGATTAATCAAGATAAAGGAGGTGAATTCAGAATCGACGAGAATGGTATAATGAGGTTTGGTAATCGTGTTTGTGTTCCTGATGTTGCCGAATTGAGGAAGAGTATTCTTGAAGAAGGACATCGTAGCGGATTGAGTATTCATCCTGGTGCTACCAAGATGTATCATGACTTAAAGAAGCTGTTTTGGTGGCCTGGAATGAAAAAGGAAATAGCTGAATTTGTCTATGCTTGTCTGACTTGCCAGAAGTCGAAGATTGAGCATCAGAAACCGTATGGAGCTATGCAACCGTTATTTATTCCAGAATGGAAGTGGGATAGTATATCTATGGATTTTGTTTCAGGTTTGCCGAGGACGGTGAAGAATTGTGAAGCTATTTGGGTTATTGTAGACAGGTTGACAAAGTCTGCTCACTTTATACCAATGAGAATGGATTACCCAATGGAGAAGCTGGCTCAATTGTATATTGACAGGATAGTGAGTTTACATGGTATTCCTTCGAGTATCGTGTCGGATAGAGACCCAAGGTTTACATCCAGATTCTGGGAAGGTTTGCAGAGGGCTTTGGGTACTAAGCGGAGATTGAGTTCTGCTTATCATCCGCAGACGGATGGACAGACGGAAAGGACTATTCAATCACTAGAAGATTTGTTGCGTGCTTGTGTGTTGGAAAGAGGCGGTGCTTGGGATAGTTATCTACCCTTGATCGAATTTACTTACAATAATAGTTTTCACTCGAGTATTGGTATGGCTCCGTTTGAAGCTTTGTATGGTCGGAGGTGTAGAACACCCTTATGTTGGTATGAATCTGGCGAAAGTGCCGTGATTGGACCGGAAATTGTTCAGGAGACAACAGAAAGGATCAAGATGATTCAGGAGAAGATGAAGACTTCTCAGAGTCGTCAGAAGAGTTATCATGATAAAAGAAGGAGGACACTTGAATTTCAAGCAGGAGATCATGTGTTCTTGAGGGTGACCCCCACAACTGGTGTTGGTAGAGCACTGAAATCAAGGAAGTTGACTCCGCGATTCATTGGTCCGTTCCAGATTACGGAGAGGGTGGGAGAAGTGGCGTATCGTATTGCGTTGCCACCGACGCTTGCGAATATGCATGATGTATTCCACGTATCACAGTTGAGGAAATACATTGCTGATCCATCTCATGTGATCCAAGTCGATGATGTACAGGTAAAGGACAATCTGACAGTTGAAACTTTGCCTATGAGGATTGAAGACCGAAGGCTGAAACAATTGCGTGGCAAGGAGATAGCACTGGTCAAAGTAGGTTGGGGAGGACCAGCAGGTGGGAATGTGACTTGGGAATTGGAGAGTCAGATGAAGGATTCCTATCCAGAGTTATTTGCCTAAGGTATGTTTTCGAGGACGAAAACTATTTAGTGGGGAGAGTTGTAACACTCCATTTATTTTCATAATTTAATTTAATTAATTTAATTGAATTATGGGGAATTATTTGGAATTATGGAAGATTATGAGGAATTAAACAATTGGGCTTGAGTTGTGGTTAGTAAGGAAGGGGGTGCATTGGTAGGCCCTATTACTAGTTAAAACAATTTTATTTCAATTTTAATAAAATAGGAGGAGTTGTGGAATAGAGAGGGTTACAGCATTTTGGGAAAAGAAGTCTGAACGTGAAAAGAGAAGAGGAGCGGAGAAGTGCGACCGAGGAAGAGCGAAGAATCAACCTTCAGGTAAGGGGGGACTCTTCCGTTTATCTTCTATTATGGGATTATAGGTGGTAGGATAGAATTTGATCATGTTATTCGGATCAATTGGGTTATGCTTAGGTTGTAGAAATGCTAGGTTTTGGGAGAATTGATTTATAATGAATTGTGTTGATCATGTATGGTGATAATTGGATGGTTGAATGTATTATAAATGTGTTATAATATGTGTTATTTCACTGTATGCGAAATCTGGTTGGAGTGAGATTGGTTTGGTAGTGATTCGGTGAAAGAGGGACGAAATCGCAGGCTGTTTTCTGCTATTCGGAGCGCTGGAAATCGCCAGTTCGCGCCACGTCCAGGAGTTGGCGCCGCGAACTGCGTGGCAGAAGGCCAGGAAGTTTTGTTGTGCTCAATACGCGCCGCGAGAGTATGGCCGCGCCGCGAAGGCGTAGTTTCTTCTCGTTCCGCGCCGCGAAACCTTGTTTGCACCGCGAAGGCGTTGTTCCGATTCGTTCCGCGCCGCGAATGTGTGTGGCGCCGCGTACTGTTAGTTGATGCGACAGGCCATTTTGAAAAGTTTTAAAGAGGTGTAACTTTTAAACCGTAAACCGGATTTTGGTGCCGTTTCGAGCACAGTGAAGCTAATCTAATAATTTATACAATCAAATGGTGTTTTGAGTTGCGGCTTGAATTATTTTTAAAACACTCGATCTTATTTGTTGTGGTGGGATATGCTTATAGGTACACTAACGAATGTCTTACCTGTATGATGATGTGGTTATAACTGGTGTTTTATTATACATGTATTGTTGGTATGAAATAGGTGTTTTATTGATGATTATGACATTGATCGATGTATGTGGGTGATGAGCATGTTATGGTTGATGCATGCATTCATAATCATTTTGTGGCTGGTCCTTGACGATGGTGGATCAGTGGTAGCTAATTCCCATTGTGTGGAATTAGTGAGTGGGTGTTACCGTATCCTTGACGATGGTGGGTCGGTGAGTTGGGTTATCCCAGATTTTGGTACCACATGCATGTAGTTGCATTGCATTAGGCTGTTTTGCTATTATAACATGAATGGAAGATTGTCCAATGTTATAATATGTGTTAATTTGATTGTTTGCTTGCTGATGGTATGGTTTGAATCTGATCATAACTGTAATTGGGTGAATGGCATGTGAAATGATATTTTATTATCTATATCTTATAACATTAGTTAAATGTGAATGAGACTCACCCTTACTGTTGTTATTTTTCAGATTAAGGAGTAGCTCTCGTACTTGGTGAGGATTAGCTCGTCAAGTAGTTCGTTAGAGTCAGTTGGGTCCGTGTCATGCTCTGGTCGTGTAACACTGGGGGCGTCGTTTAGAGTTACTTGTTAAACTTTTTATTTTGGATGGATTTTAGGTTAACGTTTTAAGTCTGTGACTTGGCCGGTTGTTATTCCGATGTTAAAGATAATTCCGCTGTGTTAAACATGATGATCTGAATAAATTTGGTTGACGTTCTCCTTTATGGCATGACATGAGTATTATTGTTTAATTATTTGGAAGTTGTAATGCCCTTTTTCATGTTTACTCTGATTATTATTTATTATTTATTATTTATGCGGGGTATTAGAAGGGTGTTACACAAGGGAGAAAGGAGTTGCTCCAGTCGAAGTTCGCACAGATGTACGGTAACCATGAAGATCAAACGGGAGCATTTCATGCCAATCTTTGTAAGTGATGACCATTTTCTGAATGATTTTCTTGATATTTTTGTTAGCTGCTTCTACAGCTCCATTCGTCTTTGGTCTGTAAGGAGATGAGTTGTGATGCTCAATCTTGAATTCTTCACAAAGCTCCTTCATCATTTTGTTATTCAAATTTGACCCATTGTCAGTGATTATCCTACTAGGAATGCCGTAGCGACAGATGATGTGATTCTTGATAAACCTGACGACAACTTGTCTTGTAACGTTTGCATATGAAGCTGCTTCAACCCACTTGGTGAAATAGTCTATGGCTACCAAGATGAAGCGATGTCCGTTGGACGCTTTCGGCTCGATCATTCCAATCATGTCGATTCCCCACATGGAGAAAGGCCAAGGGGGAAGAGAGTATGTTGAGAAGAGAGGGTGGCACATGAATTCTATCGGCGTAGATCTGGTATTTGTGACACCTCTTTGCATACTGGTAGCAATCTGACTCCATCGTCAGCCAATAATATCCTGCTCTCAGTATTTTTCTTGTCATGGTATGTCCATTGGTGTGAGTACCAAAGGAACCTTCATGTATTTCTCTCATGAGTATCTCTGCTTCTTTCTTGTCAACACATCTGAGCAGAACCATGTCGAAATTTCTCTTGTACAGAACATCTTCATTCAGGAAGAATCTGCCAGTTAACTTTCTCAAAGTCTTTCTATCTTTCTTTGATGCCCCAAGAGGGTACTCTTGTCTTTGAAGAAAGTTTTTGATGTCGTGATACCACGGTTTGTCGTCGATGATTGCTTCTACTGTGAAAACATGAGCGGGCATATCCAGGCGCATAACATCGATCCGAGGAATGTAATTCCAATGATTTATCCTAATCATGGAAGAGATTGTGGCTAATGCATCAGCCAAGTTGTTTTCTTCACGAGGAATGTGATGAAAATCTACCCTGTCGAAGAATGGTAACAATCTTCTTGCGTAGTCTTTGTAAGGGATTAGCCCAGGTTGGCGTGTTTCCCATTCTCCTTTGATTTGATTGATGACCAAAGCAGGATCTCCGTATACATCCAAGTGTTTGATTCTTAGATCCATGGCTTCTTCGAGACCCATGATGCAAGCTTCATATTCGGCCTCATTGTTTGTGCATTTGAAAGTTAATCTGGCGGTAAATGGAATATGGGTACCTCGAGGTGTAACAATAAGTGCCCCAATTCCTCGTCCATAAGCATTGACAGCTCCGTCAAAGATTAAGCCCCATTGGGATCCTATCTCAGGTCCTTCGTCTGGTAGTGGCTCGTCGTAATCTTTCATCTTGAGGTACATGACGTCCTCGTCCGGAAAGTCAAAACTGGTTGATTCATGACCATTGAGTGGGTGGTGAGCCAGGTGCTCAGCTAGAATGCTTCCTTTCACGGCTTTCTGTGCGTGATACTCAATGTCATATTTTGATAATAACATCTGTCAACGGGCAATTCTCCCAGTTAAAGCAGACTTTTCAAAGATGTACTTGATTGGATCCATATGGGAGATCAAACAAGTAGTATGTCGAATCATGTACTGGCGGAGACTCTTGGCAGCCCAGGCCAAAGCACAACAGGTTTTCTCGAGCATGGAGTAGCGGGATTCACAGTCAGTGAATTTCTTGCTCAGGTAGTAGATGGCATGCTCTTTTCTCTTTGTCTCGTTTTGCTGTCCAAGGACACAACCCATGGAATCTTCTAAGACGGTTAAGTACATTATCAAAGGTCTTCCTTCCACTGGAGGAGACAGGATGGGTGGTTCGAGCAGATATTCCTTAATGCTGTCGAACGCTTTCTGACAATCGTCTGTCCAGACGCAACTCTGATTTTTCCGTAGAAGTTTGAAAATTGGAGCACAAGTTGCTGTCATGAGATATATGAATCTCGAGATGTAATTCAGACGTCCAAGAAATCCTCTAACTTGTTTCTCGGTTCTGGGTGAAGGCATTTCTTGAATTGCCTTGACTTTGTCTGGATCTACTTCAATTCCTCATTTCCTGACGATGAAACCAAGGAGTTTTCCTGAGTAGACACCAAAGGTACACTTGTTGGGATTCAGGCGAAGTTGAAACTTCCGTAAGCGTTGAAATAACTTTGTCAGATTCTGTATATGGTCTTCCTCATTCTCTGATCTAGCAATCATGTCATCCACATAGACTTCCACTTCCTTATGCATCATGTCGTGGAAAAGTGTAGTCATGGCTCTTTGATATGTTGCCCCTGCGTTCTTTAGTCCAAAAGGAATAACGCGATAGCAGAACGTGCCCCAGGGGGTGATGAAAGCTGTTTTCTCCATGTCTTCAGGTGCCATTTTGATTTGGTTGTATCCTGAAAATCCATCCATGAATGAGAAAACTTTGGATTTTGCTGTACTATCCACCAACATGTCAATATGTGGTAAAGGAAAGTCATCCTTAGGGCTAGCTTTGTTCAAATCTCTGTAGTCGACGCACATGCGGACTTTTCCGTCTTTCTTAGGAACGGGAACAATGTTAGCTAACCACTGAGGGTATTCTGAAGTGACGAGGAAACCAGCGTTGATTTGCTTTTGAACTTCCTCTTTGATTTTCATAGCCATCTCCGGATGAGTTCTTCTTAATTTTTGCTTGACCGGAGGGCACTCTGCTTTTAATGGTAAGTGATGCTCCACTATACTGGTATCCAACCCTGGCATATCCTGATAGGACCAAGCGAAGACATCTGAAAATTCTCTGAGCAGCTGTATCAAACTCTCTCTGATCTCTGAACTGAGCGAAGCTCCAATCTTAACCTCTTTTATGTTTCCATCGGAACCGAGGTTAATGATCTCCAGAGGTTCATTATATGGCTGAATGGCCTCTTCCTTTTGTTGAAGTAACCGTGAAATTTCCTTTGATATTTCTTCGTCTTCTTCTTCCTCTGCCTCGAATACAGGAAACCCAAAGCTTGGAGAAGTCATATTTAGACAACAAGGGAAGACCCGGTGTATGCAGTTAATAATTTTTTTGATGTTTTTTAAGGGTGTTCTTTAGGATTACCAATTTCCGAAAAAAGAAAAGGAAAAACTAACGAAGGAACAAAATGACATTTTTATTTATTGACAGTCATTTCTTGAAACAAAGACCCTATAAAACAAAACTCTATTGCTTTGGGCGAAGCAAAGAGGGACATTTTCCTAAGAAATAGTAAAATGCAAAGCGCTATGAAACATCTCTTCACCCTGGGCTATGGTGAGAGGATAAAATAACGGTGAAAGTTCCTACTTAGGAGTGCGAACAACAGTTGAAACTTCAACAGCTGTCCAATAGTGGCGAACCCCATTGTGCACTAAGTAATCTGGAACCTTAGGCTTAAGCTGGCCTGTGGTAGGTCTTGATTTACCAACCACTATCTTTGCAATACTCAGACGATCTGTTACTACTTCAGCAGACTGAGCGGTGTGAGCATACCCATTTCCAAGTGGAGTATGTCGGTTTTTATTTTGAGGAAACTTCCAATCTTCTGAATGGAGAGACTCGTTATCGGAGACACTTTCGAGATCATCCTCTTTTGTATTTTGGTCTTGCTCTTCTCCCAAGTTGGCATTGACAAGATATGTGAATTCTAAATCCGTAGCCTCGGAAAGTGACTTGGGGATATAATCCTCAATGATGACTTCACCAGATGCTGATGATGAATAGCAAGGGTTATATATCTCTTTTGGCTGAGAGAGGTACTCATAATCAATTTTCCATCCAGTCGGAACAATGTCTTCAAGAGAGATTTTTGAACTTTCAGGAGCGGAGTATTTCACCATGTAATCGAATTTTCCGCTTGGTTCTCCTAATGTATCCCAAGTTTCTTCGGGGATAGGAGGAACTTCTTCTGATGAACCATGACTTCTGGTGGTGAAGCTGTTTGTAACTTCTTCACTGCTTGATTGAGTCTTACTTTCAAATCCTTTAGTTAGATAACAGCAAGGTAAATTAGACTCTGATAGGGATACGTATCCTGCCTTGTTAAGATAGGATAGCCATTCCTCTTCATCGGTGTTTTCCATATCGATGGTATTGACTGTTTGCTGAACAGGTTGAAGAAAACCTCCACTGCGGAAAGTCTCTTGAATTGGAAGAACTACCTCAATTCCTGGAATAACCTTTGATGATGTCGGAAAGAATCCAACTCCTGTTCTGTTTTTGTTGTTGGTAGGAATCTCAATGTGCCCCCAACCACTGGTAGTGCCATCCTTTACAACTTGGATTGCATCTTTGTAGGAAGAAATAGACGCTGCTTTCTCCTTTCCTTTTTCCTTGTCCAAGGAAAGTGCTTGGAATTTAGTTCCAGCGACTTCTTTTAGTTCTATGTCGGAGAATGATGACAGGTTGCTGACAATCAAAGCTCGTTCTCCACATACGGTTACCAATTTGTCATTCCTTATGAACTTTAGTTTCTGATGAAGTGTTGAAGTAATTTCCCCAGCCTCATGAATCCATGGGCGACCTAGCAAACAACTGTATTATGCAGGGATATCCATAACTTGGAAAGTAGTTTTGAACGTCTGAGGTCCAATAGTTATGGGAAGATCCACTTCTCCAAAAACTGACTTTCTTGATCCATCAAATGCTTTGATGATGACGTGACTGTCCCTTAACGGGTAATATTTGAAAGATAATCTTGACAATGTTGATTTAGGCATGACGTTGAGAGAGGATCCATTGTCTATCAGGACTCCTGTGAGTACCTCATCCATGCAGCTAACTGAGATGTGAAGTGGAAGGTTATGGTCCACTCCTTCTTCAGGAAGATCTTCATCACAGAAACTCAGATTAGTTCCCGCGGAAATGTTGGCAATGATACCGTTGAATTGTCCCACAGTAATACTTGGTTCTATGAAAGCTTGTTCCAAAACTTTCTGTAGAGCTTCCCTATGAGCTTCAGAACTCAATAGTAGGGAGAGAACAGATATCCTAGATGGAGTATGTAGCAGCTGATCTACAATGTTGTATTCACTCCTCTGGATTAACTTCAAGATCTCATCATTTTCTTTTGCTTGAACAACATTAGTCGGATGATTGTCTTGCCTATGTGGGGCTTCTTCCGAAGGCTTTTCCACATTTTCTGTTGCTCGGTTGAAGATTCGTCCACTTCTGGTGACTCGACTAACATCAGCAATGTTGACAACAGATGGTAATGGTATTTCCTTACCATTTTCAATGAATGTAGCATTGTACTTGTATGGTACAGCCTTACTGGACTCATACGGTACAGGACCTGGTAAGTAGATGACTAACGGAGCAATTGTTGTCTTCCTGCTATCATACTTGACTTGCACTAGTTCATTTTGATTGATTTGAGGAGATACGGTAAAGACTTCGTCATCTTCTCTGTTGGCAAGAACTATAATGGTATTTTCATCCATCAGTTTCTGAATGTCGTTGCGAACTCGCAAACATCCTCGTGAATTTCTTCGACAGATTCTGCATCTACTGTAAGGATGGAAATCCGTTCCAAAGTAGGCAAGTCCATTTAAAGTCTTATGGAACCTGACTACCGATCCTTCGAGATCTTCAACTTTGTAGATTTTGTATTCTCCTGGACATCCTTGAACCATTTTGACGTCGTGCTCAGTTTTGACTCGAATGTGTTGAATCCATCCTAAGTCCATTTGTTCTTGTAATGCAGCTTGACCTACGGCACATCCTTGATTATTCTTTGGACAAATTTCACATGTGAAGTAGTTGTGAGGTGGTACATGGCCATATCCAGCTTGTCTAGCGTGCATTTTGACGAGATTTTCCCCTATTTGACGAATGTCGTAGATTTGAATGACATTGGGGTGTTGATCTATCAGATTTACTGAAGCTTCTTTATGCTGCGGCAAAGGATTTTCCTGGACGTTAGGATTAGTATCTTTGAAGGACAGCATTCCATTCTTTACTAATTTTTGAACGTCGATCTTGAAATTGAGACATCTCTCAATGTTGTGACCTGGTGCCCCCTGACGGTAGGGACAAGATTGGTCAGTCTTGAACCAATGTGATGATTCATTTGCAGGATTTGGAGGGCTCTTTGTCTGAATGAGTCCTTTCTCCAGTAGTGTTGGAAACAATTCCGCGTATGGCATTGGCACGGGGTCAAATGGAGGATACCTTGAAACCCGATTGTTGTTGAAATTTGGAGGTCGAACCTGCTGGTGAGGTTGCTGCGACCTTTGTTGAAATGGTTGTTGCGAAACCTGAGGTTGATAAGCTGGCGCTGAGTTAACAACTGGAGTTACTGTAGCAACCTGAGGTTGAAACCTCTTTCTGATTTTGTGCAAGACATTGCTGACATCTTGATCCTTTTTCTTCTGGAAAGAACTTCCATACTTCCTAGGACCAACAGAAGATTCTGGTTCTTTGTTCAGGCGTCCTTCTCGAACTGCTTCTTCTAAATGTACACCCATGTTTACCATCTCGGTAAAGTCACTTGGTGCAATTGCAACCATTCGTCCGTAGTAAGATGGACTCAAAGTCTTGAGATAGATTTTTGTCATTTCTTTCTCTTCAAGTGGTGGACAAATTTGAGCAGCAACTTCACGCCATCTCTGAGCGTATTCATTGAAGCTTTCTCTATCCTTTTGAGTCATGGCCTGGAGTTGATCTCTGTCGGGAGTCATATCCAGATTGTACTTATACTGTTTGACGAAGGCCTCTCTAAGGTCTCAAAAAGTACGAATCTCTGAACTGTCCAAGTTCATGTACCATTTGAGTGCAGCACCAGTCAGGCTGTCTTGGAAATAATGAATGAGCAATTGTTGATTATCAGTCTGAGTTAACATTCTTCGAGCGTACATCACGAGATGACTTTGTGGGCATGAATTCCCTTTGTACTTCTCGAACTCTGGTACTTTGAATTTGTGAGGAATCTTAACATTTGGAACCAGACAGAGGTCTGCAGCATTTTTTCCAAATAGATCTTGTCCTCGGAGATTCTTGAGTTCCTTCTGCATTTGTAGAAACTGTTCCTGGAACTCGTCCAATCTTTCATACACGCCAGCGTCCTCACTTGGAGCATGATGATATACTTGTCCACCCTGTGGAGGAAAAGTATGCATAATAGGCTGTGGAGAAACCATGACAGCAGATCTTGAGATCTCAGCATTCTGTTGTGCGAAACCCATTGCCGTTTCTCTTGGAACTTCAATTTCCAGAGGTTTGTAACCCTCCGGTGGACGCATATCCATTGTGACTCTTGGAACTTCAAAAGCTGGAGGTATGTACCCTTCTGGAGTAAAGTTATACGGCATGCCCCAAGGTCGGTCGGGCGGCATGGTATACTGAGGAATAGGAGTAGAAACAATCTCGGAAACCACAATCCTTTGTGGTTCTTCTGGCGTTGGTCGATTCTGCGCAACTACCAGGGCTTCTACCATACTATTGAGCCTTTCAACAGTATCTTTGAGAGTATTAATCTCTTCTCTGAGTTCTCCATTCTCTTGTTCAAAGTCTTCCATTTTTTTCTTGCGACTTGAACGAGTGTTGTATGGATGAGACAGCTTGAAAGTCTTGGTTCACCTCCTTCTCCTCCTCTCTTTCTGGAGAAAGGAAAGTGACGATTAGATCCGCGACAATTCTCGTGTCAGTGCGTACGACTAAAGCGATGCATGATATGTAATTAAGTTATTATTTTTCAAGGAAACACCATAATTACGTTATGAAACTTTTATTAATTAAGCGAAAACGCCGTTTTTTACACACTTTGAAAAAGGAAATACAGAGAAACTGAGAGAAAGGACTCTAAAACTTTGACGAAGAGCCGACTTCACGTTCTAACATTTTCTTCTGTTTCTTGAGCTGAGCGTTCTCTGACGTGAGCTGATCGATGATCCAGGAAGCAGGAGGGATATGATGAGAAAGTGATGATTGTGTCAGTTGTCGATCGAGTACTTCAAGTAACTCATCCTTCCTTCTTAGGATGTTCTGAATCTCAACATTTTCTGTGTTGACGATTCGATACTTGTTCCTCCAAGCATTCCTTTCTTGGCATACTTTGTTTAATGTCGCTTGCAGCTTTTCAATATCGATGGAGAAAAGGTAAATTGGTTCCCTTAGGGGAATAGGTTCTTGATGTTGATATGGCATCCTGAGCTTGAATGCTCTGACGCGCACCCATTGAAGGTAAGGATCCAGGGAGATGCAAAGATGTTTTCCTAACAATCTTCTCCCTTTGCTGTGAACAAGACGCCAAGCTTGGACAATTTCCTTCTTCAGCATGTTACCATGATCGTCGATGTTCTTGAAGAACAGACCCTCCAATTGAATACTACTTGGAATATTTTTCATGGGATAGCCGTACTGACGACGGGCTAAAGCTGGATTATAGCTGATTCCTCCCTTAGTTCCAATAAGGGATACGTTGGGAAAACTTCCGCAACTGAAGATGATCTTGGTTTCGTCGTTGTCAGGACTACACCAATCAATGTCTGTATGAGTGAGAGACATGATTTTCTGTGACCAGTAAAGGCCATCCCTCATGTTCCAGAAAGTGCTAGACTTTGGCAGGTGCGACGAACCATTCGTATAGCAACGGTACGCAGCATGTGATTAATCCTCCTCGCTGCAGGTTTCTTGAATGCACAGAGTGATAAGCATCCGCAAGCAAGGTTGGAACTGGATTTCCAATCAAAAAGATCTTAATTGCGTTGATGTCAACGAAATCATTGATGTTAGGAAGCAAAAACAATCCGTAGATAAGCAATGCTAAGATTTCTTCAAATGCGCTCATATCTTGGATGCTGACGAAGTACCGAGCTTGGTCTAACAAGAACTTGGAGGGTAATCCTTGAATTCCTCCTCTACTCACCATATGAGTTCTGATGTCGACTACGTTCAAAGGAGTAGTTGCAGCAATGATAATGTCGTCAGGATTCTTTTCCAAACCAGAGTACGGATCTTGCGCGTACACGGGTATTCCAATCAGACGAGAGTACTCCTCTAGCGTAGGCATGAGTTGATAATCTGGAAAGGTGAAGTAGTGATACGTTGGATCGTAAAACTGCACCAATGTGGGAAGGATCCCCTCCACAATGTTAGTGCTGAGAAGAGGTAGAAGTTTTCCATATTTCTCCTTGAAAGCCTGGGGGTTGACCACCAGTTTTCCGAGCTTTTCCAATTCCTCTACCTTAGGAATCTTGAAGGTGTATTTCCTAGCTCTCTTTCTTCCATAATCCATGATATAGATCCTTAAGTCCTTTCTCCGTTTCTCTCTTTCTATGAAGTTCAAAATGTTCGTTATTTAGTTTCCTTGAAAAACGACTCGAAAAAGACTCTTTTTTTGGTTGTAGTTATTATGATGAATGATGCATGAATGCACACACAAGAGTTTTTAAACAAACATGGCGTAGAAGGGTATAGTGGTCATGAAGTCACAACGCAAACCTCGCCCCAATGGTAAACTAAGGATAAGGATTTTTGTACCTGTAGAACGGGTTCTAGGGGTCTCAGAGTTTTTGCTCAACCTTAAAGATACGTTGACTGGTATCTATAAGAGAGTTTTCTCTGAGTGTAGTATCTGCGTGACAATTACTTCTGTAATCACCGCTCTACGTCCTAAAAAAAGGCCTTAAGTGGGGTTAATGTGTTTCTAGGTCCTCCTGGTACAAATCAGTCTCGGAATGCATTGGCGCAGTTAATCACAACCAGCCAGGCAAATCCCAAGAGTAGATTTGGAAACCAATATTAGAGGGCCTTCACCGAGAAGACATCCTCCATCCTATCTTATGTTGCACTCAAATCCGGGTATAGGATTTCTCACCACAAGGGGGAATCAAGCCCTTTCCCGATACAGAATAAACAAAATAAACAAATATAAATGCAGCAAACACATGAAATGACACAGAGGTTAGGCAGGACCTCTCTTGTTTGAGGGGGAATTTGGCATCCCTAATTCCTCATTGGGGCTGGACCAGCAACAGGTCAACCATTGGTTTGGATGAAAAACCAAGGTTTTTAACACTTATATCCCCAACAGAGTCGCCATTTTTCTGCGGTGTCGTTTTTTTGACCTCCCCGTTTCACTTGGGAGGACGGCACGCTAGACCCTTCACGCGAAATTTGGAAGGAGAATGCGCCCGGGGCGGGATGAATTTTGTTTTAGTTCTTCCTACGATATCACACGAACTTTTTAATTGTCCTAACGAGTAGGAAAAGGGGAAAAAGATCTCAAATAAACCCTAGGAGTTTGCTAAGTGTGGGGGTTAACTTAGACTAGAAATTCTGGAGTCCGGGGGGTCAGTTATACATAGGGAAGAGTTTAAGCACCCTACATATCTGTAGTACTCTACGGGAACCTTCTCTGTGTCATTGTGATTGTGTTTACTGTAATGATTGGGAAAGTTTCTCCTTTGTGTTTGGAGAGAGAATTGAATTGATTTAAAAAGATAGACAGACAGACAGACAAACTGACTACTTTTGGTATTTTATTAGCTCACTGAGATTCCTTGTGAACCTCATGCCTACATATCCCTAGTGGAAGTTAGAGCTTAATGTAGTTCGGGGAACTAATTAGGGATATTAATGATTTTTGGTGCCTTTCTTGAAGCTCAAGGTTGAAGCTTTGAATTAAATCTCTGTTTACAATAAAGAGACATGAAATCATCTTTACAGAGAGGTATTTCTACTATTCCACCACAAACATTTTAAAAGTGACAGAAAAGCTAAAAAAATGATGTTTCATTAAGAGGGGAGTCTACTTGGTTGATCAAGTATGACAGCCATCGTGCCTCTAAAATGAAAGATTCTCAACCAAATTAGGGAAAGGGTCCTACAAGTCTGGGTGTGTTGCCAGAGCATGCCTTTCAGTGTCCTAAATGGGAGAAATGATGATTTGTTTGAAATGATGATTGTTTGAAATGATTGTTTGTTTGTGGTGAGATAAGAGAAATATCTACCTATGAAGATGAGCTATGTCTATCTATTGTTTGAAAGATTTGACTTTTTAGCTGGCTTGAATGAGGCCCAAGCTTGAGGCTTTTAATTGATTTATTGACTTATTGAAAGATAACTCTACTGGGAAGAATTTAAACTAAGGAGTTTTTGTGTTCTGTACAAAGCCCAGAATTGAGGCTGACTCTAATTGGAGAGTGTTTATTTGATGGATTTTATTTGGTGTTCTGTACAAAGCCCAGAATTGTGGCTGACTCTACTTAGGGAGACTCTATTTTTGTGTGCCTTGTATGAAGCCCAAGGTTGTGGCTAACTGCTGAGGAAAATGAGTTTTTAAAGACTATGGATGACTCTATTTGTGTGCCTTGTACAAAGCCCAAGGTTGTGGCTGACTCTTAACTATGGAAGTTATTAATTTGTGCCTTGTATGAAGCCAAAGGTTGTGGCTACTCTTAACTGAGGAAGTTATTAATTTGTGCCTTGTATGAAGCCCAAGGTTGTGGCTACTCTTAATTGAGGAAGTTATTAATTTGTGTCTTGTATGAAGCCCAAGGTTGTGGCTACTCTAGCTAGGGAAAGATTATTTTCTGCCTTGTACAAAGCCCAAGGTTGTGGCGGACTCTTAAAGAAACTGAGTATGAAAGACTTTATGGGGAAAAGATCCTTGAGGTTAGGAATCTTTGACATAAGAAATGTGGTTTATCTGCCTTGTACAAAGCCCAAGGTTGAGGCTATTTGATGGTGAATGACTCACTGGGGGAGTTTTATTCTGCTAGAGGATTTAACAAACTGATTTATTTTTATGTTTTTTGGAAGCTAACCCTTTCTAGGGATTTTGACTCAGCTGAAGAAATAGTCTATTAAAAGACTGGATTTTTATCATGTTTTTGGAGGCTAACCCTTTCCAGGGGTTTTGACTCTTTTTGGGAATTTATCCTTTTGAAAGAATGAATTTTTGGATTTGAAGGAGTGATTTTGGAGGCTGACCCTTTCCAGGGGTTTTTGTTAAAATGAAAGAATGATGTGGAGGCTAACCCTTTCCAGGGGTTTTTTATTAAAAGGAAAGAATGAATGGAGGCTAACCCTTTCCAAGGATTTTTGTTATGGCAGAAAGATTAACTAATGGAGACTTCTTGTTTTAAAGCCCAAGATTAAGGCTGACACTGACTGAGGATAAGAAAATATGGATCCTAGACTCTGCTAAGGAAGATTGATGAAGATAAGGGTGACAGAGATTGTCCATGTCTCTCATTCCAAAAGGTGTACTCAATATGAGATTGAGACAAACTTAGCTTGTTTAAAGTTTGGTTTAAAGAATGGAAGAAACTCACCAGGATAGGCTAAAAGGTAATTAAAGACCTGTTCCTATGTTTATAAGAAACCTGATGGGTCCTTGTATACAAGCTCAAGAGAAAGCTGGAAATGTTTTTAAGAAGCCTGTGGGTCCTTGTACAAAGCCCAAGAGGAGGCTAGTCGAGGGTCATCGAGGGTCCTTGTTATAGCACAAGAGAAAGCTATGTGGTTTTAAACTTATTTTGGCCTTAAGCAAATGGGTAAGAGGTTTCACCGGGAATAATTCCTCTTTGGGTGGATGTATCCTAGTTTGGGTTCTAAGGCTTTTTTCAAGATGTTTCACCAGGAATAATTCATCTTGAGGGTTTGAACTAAAGATCTCTAATTAGGAAAGAGCCTTCACCGGGAAGACATTCTCAATCCTAGGCCATATTCCTATAATATATATATAGTTTAACTGTCCTAAGGTTTATACTCAGACGTAGTTCTAAACAATATATAAACAGTTCTATATTTAACAGTAATTTAAATAAAGTCTGTAAATTGAAAGCTATAAAGCCTAACCTGGATGGAGCGGAGGCCTTTGAAGAAGTATGTACAAAGCCTCAACAACAATTTTTGTTGTTTTATTGATAACAGTTGAATATTTATTATAAACAATTAAGGGTTTTGAAAACAGAAGAAGTGAAGATGGACAAATGTCACATAGGTATCTGAAGAGTTTCACCGGGAATAATGCCCTTCAAATACCAGAAGAATGTTTTGAAAACAGAAAGAAGATTTTGTAAATACAGTTTTTGAAAACAAACTAAGAAAAGAAAAAGGTGTTGGGACTTACACTCTATTAGAGGCCCAATGAAAATAATTTACTGTTTATGAGAAACAGTTGAGAAGATGCGAGGTTCTGTTGTTTGAAAACCTCGATTGTAACACCCCATTTCTACCCGGCAATTATATATAAAATCAGAGTTTTAAAAATTTCTCAATAAACAAATGAGGCGTCACATAATCAAAACAAAACAAATCACCTCATCGCATAAAGCGGATACATAGCACCTTTGAAACAGAATAACTTATTTTATTAAAACACAGCGGAATCACTTAAGAATGTATTCAATAAAATATCTTCTGTTAACTTATCATTTTGTCCAACCAAAATGAAACAATTAAATAGCAACATCATAAATAATATAAATCGTTCCCCCCAGAGTGCTACGTATCAGAGCGACAACCAACTCGAGTAATGGCAACTAAATCTTCATACTTGAATACCTGCACGTTGCCAATATAAAGGCAACGGCGAAACAAGAGAAAAGGGTGAGATATCAAATCATATAAGTGGGCGTATGATAAATTGCATGCTAGGATTCAGACATATAAAATCATCACATCACAAGTATCCATAGCTACTATACACATCATACTTCTACAGCTCATTAGTCTCACATACTTTTCATCACACAACAAGTCATAATCATGTAAATAGTATCATCTAATAAATTTCACATATTCAAGTATGCACAAAATTCAATAGTATAATACTCAAAAGATTCAATACTATTATCCCAAATATATACACAATCCATCATTATCACATATCCACACATTTAACCAATTATGTATCAAAACATCACCAATTTCAATTATCACATCTCATGTACACATAACAATCACATAAATGCATATATTCAAACATCACATAACCTCAATGTGACTCAATGCAAGACATGTGACTCTATGCATGTGGTACCCAATGTGGACCCAAAGTTCCACCGCTTCCGATTCATATAGAATCTAGCCACGCTTCAGATTCGGACAAGATCGAAGCCATCAAATGTAAACATATAGTTTACCGCTTTCCGAATTCACTCTAGAATTCAAGCCCGCTTGTGTTTCAAAGAAAATCCACCTGTGTTTCAAGGCACACTATGATATGAATGTATGTAGAATATCACAAATATATGCAATTAAGATCATCTCTACCATCTTAACTTTCCGCATATCACAATAATTCAACTCTATGAATTATCCACCAATCGTACACAACATTCGCAACACACACACGCATCATTAACATATAAGAGGCCAATTAATCAATTACGATTCACAAAATCGAATTAACACTAGTATCCATACTATCTCATGTCAATTCACATTTACCACATATATATGAATATACACATTATCAAAACAACATCATTGGTATAACAATATATTATTCTCAACATAAATATTCGAGCCAAAAACACAATTACAGACAAATTCTCAAAATACTGTAATTTACCGATAAACCGAATAAGTCATCCAAGTCCAAACATAATCTGATTAAATAGACTTATCGCAATTAATTCAATTATTAGTTTAACCAATTAATATCAAACTATATTAATTTAATTCACTTTTATTTCTACTCCATTTCCAATTTCTAGCATTCTATTGCTTAAGACCATTTTTATTAAAAAGAATATCGCGCTAGCTTTCTAACGCCTCGAACGGAGACTCAAACGGAGTTACGGTTCTAAAGATATGAATTGTTAAAGTTTCAACGAAAAAGCAAACACCGACATCATACACTAACAACTCTAAACATGTCAAAATTACACTAAACAAATAAAAGTATGACTCTTAATAACCCAAAACAACTCTGACAACTTATTGTCAACTCTAACAACTCTATTGACAACTCTAACAACTCTATTGACAATTCTATTAAATTATTATAATTTATTTATAAAGAATATTTAAATCAAACACAATTTCGGTCGATTCGTAAAATATCACAATTTCAACAAAATAACATCACCACGTTAATCTACTAATTAAACTTAGCTACCACGTCAATTTTCATCAAATTCCGGACAACTAAATAAACCGCTTAATTCGGCTATTCCGATCAAAAGGGACTGTTTGCATTTATTAGTCCTATCACTGTTTCTACAAACCACCCAGTATTTAATTATGAACCTTATTGCCTCTTAACTCTATAAACTTACAGTTTTCATGTTGAACCATAATATTTAATTACATCTTGAGATTTGTAAATTCAACTAGTTCCATACTAAATGAGTAAGCACCAAAATAAGTACTCTTAAAATTATCAAAGTCTTTTAATATAAAAACAAAAATTAAGCATACCATGAATAATCCAGCAAAACCGTGACAATATGAAATATTCTATTCAACTATTAGGATAATTACGAATTAAAATAATTGGTTAATAGCCTTATGAATTTATAAGGAATTAAAATAATGGGTTCGACTTGTAAATTAATAATGAACTTGAAGTAGAAGCAATAGTTAATTGGAAAAACAGGCGTATGCACTTGGAAAAGATATTCCAATACTAAGGTTAAGTAGTGTGAGCATCTAGGAAGTAGGTAGATTTATTTTGTAATCTTATTTGTGAGGCGAATCTAAGGCATAACCGAGGGGTGTCTGTTGTCCGTTAGCATGTTGCTATTGCCAACAGACCGTGTTTCATCTCCATCACTCACGTTCAATACTACAGATTAACAGTAACAAATAGAAACAAACAGTAACAACAACCCCAAACAGAATTGCTAGTTTCAGTAACAATTTAACACAACAAAACATTGACCTAAATCCCTAATTTCCAGCAAACAATTAATCACAAGCAAATGCAATAAATCTACACATCCAATTCCCCACATACAATTTTTCATGAGTCCCATTATAGGAAGAGAACCCCACCCTTAACTTATTAATGGAAGAAACTCAATGGGTCTCTGATTCACACTTCTGATTGGGCACCATGGATGGAAATCTTCAAGCTTTGCTCATCTTCTCCAAAAACTTGCCTCTTTCTCTTCTATTCTTGTTTCTTCATTATGACAACTCTCCTCTTTCTAAATCTCTAAAACCCTAATATAAAACCAAATTGGGCTTAGTGTTTAAATTCTCTCTTTATTTAATATCCTCCAAAATCAATTTAGGCCCAATAAGAGATATAACTCAAATAATCAATTATATCACTTATAATAATAATTTCTTCAATATAATAATTCTGACTTATAAATAATATTATTCTTAATATTATTTCCCGACTATCCCACTTCAATTTATATAATTCCAAATACGCCCTTAAATAACACCGACAATCCAAATTCGACTAAATCAAATATTTAAATCCTTCAATAATTTAATTAACCAATTTAATTAAATGCGGGGTGTTACAACTCTCCCCCACTTAGAATATTTTCGTCCTCGAAAATTCGCTCAACACCATCCAAACACAAACCTCGTATCCAAATCTCAAATCTCCAAATAGCGCTTGGTAACACTTCGTCACAAACAACGATTCTCATGAACACAAACACATTATAGTTCTTACTAGTTTTGCAATAATCAACGACTCAATGCTGTATTCCTGGCGCATCACACGTATTCCAACAGTCCATCAATCTAAACATCAAGATAACTCATCTTTACTGACTTTTGGCATATAGTTTCATACTCCTGTTAGAACAAGATTTGTTCTGATCAATTATCTTAGTTTTGATGATAACAATAATATGAATTTTGCTTAAGATAATATGGTACTCTAATCCAATGCAATTTCCTTTTCAGGAAATATATAAAGAGTACGCATAATTCAGCGCTCAGAAGCTTTGTCTCAAATGGTTCAGCATGCAACATCAGAACATGGTCTGGCAAGACATCAGAAGATGGTCGAAGCAGAATCAGAACATGGGTCTATGGAAGCATCAGAAGAACAAGAGAACAGAAGCACTGAAGTTCTGATGGTATCACGCTCAGAAGCACTTCAAGGTCAGAAGATCAGAAGATGCTATGCACCAAGCTGTTTGACTCTGATGATATTCAAACGTTGTATTCACAAACATCAGATCAGAAGGAAGTACAAGTGGCAAGCTACGCTGACTGACAAAAGGAACGTTAAAAGCTACTAAAGGCTACGTCAGTAGACACAGCGTGAACAAGGCTCGAGGTAGTTGACAAAAGCGTATAACATTAAATGCGATGCTGTACGGAACACGCAAAGCATTAAATGCACTCAACGGTCATCTTCTCCAACGCCTATAAATATGAAGTTCTGATGAGAAGCAAGGTTAACGATTCTGCACCAAAACAACTCATATTAACTTGCTGAAACTCTGTTCAAATTCAAAGCTCAGAATCTTCATCTTCATCAAAGCTCACTACATTGCTGTTGTAATATATTAGTGAGATTAAGCTTAAACGTTAAGAGAAATATCACAGTTTGTGATTATAGCTTTTAAGAAGCAATTGTAATACTCTTAGAATTGATTACATTAAGTTGTAAGGAACTAGAGTGATCGTGTGGATCAGAATACTCTAGGAAGTCTTAGAGGTTATCTAAGCAGGTTGTAACTAGAGTGATCGTGTGG
This sequence comes from Vicia villosa, assembly GCF_029867415.1. NCBI lineage: Eukaryota > Viridiplantae > Streptophyta > Magnoliopsida > Fabales > Fabaceae > Vicia > Vicia villosa. Next base: position 148,860,016 of record NC_081182.1, read on the forward strand.
ATCAGTATACTCTAGAAAAGTCTTAGAGGGTATCTAAGCAGTTGTTCCTGGAGTGATCAGTGTGTGATCAGAAGACTCTGGAAGACTTAGTTGCTGACTAAGTGGAGAACCATTGTAATCCGTGCGATTAGTGGATTAAATCCTCAGTTGAGGTAAATCATCTCTGCGGGGGTGGACTGGAGTAGTTTAGTTAACAACGAACCAGGATAAAAATAACTGTGCAATCTATTTTTTATCTGTCAAGTTTTTAAAGCTACACTTATTCAAACCCCCCCTTTCTAAGTGTTTTTCTATCCTTCAATTGGTATCAGAGCGCCGGTTCTAAGGTGCAAGCACTTAACCGTGTTTAGAAAAGATTCAGGAAGAGAAAAACGCTTCAGTAAAAGATGGTTGATGAAAGTGAAAAGTCTACACCTGCATCTACATCTGGCTCTGCTGAGCAATACAACGGTAACAATGGTTATACTAGACCGCCGGTATTTGATGGTGAAAACTTTGAATACTGGAAAGATAAACTGGAAAGTTACTTTCTTGGTCTAGATGGTGATCTATGGGATCTTCTGATGGATGGTTACAAACATCCAGTAAATGCCAGTGGCGTAAAGCTGACAAGGCAAGAAATGAATGATGATCAGAAAAAGCTTTTCAGGAATCATCATAAATGCAGAACTGTTTTGCTGAATGCTATCTCTCATGCTGAGTATGAGAAGATATCTAACAGGGAAACGGCCTATGACATATATGAGTCCTTGAAAATGACTCATGAAGGAAATGCTCAAGTCAAGGAGACTAAAGCTCTAGCTTTAATCCAGAAGTATGAAGCCTTCAAGATGGAGGATGATGAAGACATTGAAAAGATGTTTTCAAGATTTCAAACTCTTACTGCTGGATTGAGAGTTCTTGACAAGGGATACACCAAGGCTGATCATGTAAAGAAGATCATCAGAAGCTTACCCAGAAGATGGGGTCCTATGGTGACTGCATTCAAGATTGCAAAGAATCTGAATGAAGTTTCTCTGGAAGAGCTTATCAGTGCCTTGAGAAGTCATGAAATAGAGCTGGACGCAAATGAGCCTCAAAAGAAAGGTAAGTCTATTGCATTAAAATCCAATATCAAGAAATGCACTAACGCTTTTCAGGCTAAAGAAGAAGATCCTGAAGAATCAGAATCTGAAGAAGAAGATGAACTGTCTTTGATCTCCAGAAGGCTAAATCAACTCTGGAAGACCAAGCAAAGGAAGTTCAGAGGCTTCAGAAGTTCAAAGAAATTTGAACGTGGAGAATCTTCTGATGACAGAAGATTTGACAAGAAGAAGGTCATGTGCTATGAATGCAATGAGCCTGGACACTTCAAGAATGAATGTCCAAATCTTCAGAAGGAAAATCCCAAGAAGAAGTTTCATAAGAAGAAAGGTCTTATGGCAACCTGGGATGAGTCAGAAGATGATTCAGACTCTGAAGATGAGCAGGCTAACTGTGCGCTGATGGCGACAGAAGATGATGGATCAGAATCTACATCAGAATCAGATTCTGAAGAGGTATTTTCTGAACTTACTAGAGATGAGTTAGTTTCCGGTCTAACTGAACTTCTGGAACTCAAGTCTCAGATCAGTCTCAAATACAAAAAGCTGAAAAAGCTATTTGAATTTGAAACAAAGAAGCTTGAGATGGAGAATTCTGAATTAAAAGAAAAACTTTTAAAATTATCCAATAATGTTGGATCTCCTTCTGATTCAGAAAAATCCACTCCTAGTCTAAACCATATTCTGAAAGAATATGATTTAAGTTTCAGGAAGTTCTTATCTAGAAGTATTGGCAGAAGTCAGCTAGCTTCTATGATATATGCTGTGTCTGGAAACAAAAGAGTTGGCATTGGTTTTGAGGGTGAAACCCCATACAAACTTGAACCTGTTGATGAAATGAAATTCACATACAAGCCATTGTATGATCAGTTCAAGTATGGCCACTCCCATGATATTAGGCACACTTCACATGCTCAAAGTTTTCACATAACACACACCAAAAAGCATGTGACACAACCTAGGAAATATCATGAAACTCACATTAAAAATTATCATGTTGTTCCTCCTATTGCTTACAATGTTAAACCCAAGTTCAATCAGAACTTGAGAAAATCTAACAAGAAAGGACCCAAAAAGATGTGGGTACCTAAGGATAAGATTATTCCTATTGCAGATATCCTTGACTGCAAAAAGGACAAAGCACAACATGTCATGGTACCTGGACTCTGGATGCTCACGACACATGACAGGAAGAAGGTCTATGTTCCAAGACCTGGTGCTTAAGTCTGGAGGGGAAGTCAAGTTTGGAGGAGGTCAGAAGGGCAAGTTCTCCAAACCTGCATTCAAGTCCAAGAATGTTGTTTCTACCTCAAGGCCATTAGAACTCTTGCACATTGATCTGTTTGGCCCAGTCAAAACAACATCTGTCAGAGGGAAGAAATATGGATTAGTCATCGTAGATGATTATAGCCGCTGGACGTGGGTAAAATTCTTGAAACACAAGGATGAGTCTCATTCAGTGTTCTTTGATTTCTGCATTCAGATTCAATCTGAAAAAGAGTGTAAAATCATAAAGGTCAGAAGTGATCATGGTGGTGAATTTGAGAACAGATCCTTTGAAGAATTCTTCAAAGAAAATGGTATTGCCCATGATTTCTCTTGTCCTAGAACTCCACAGCAAAATGGGGTTGTAGAACGAAAGAATAGGACTCTGCAAGAAATGGCCAGAACCATGATCAATGAAACCAATATGGCTAAGCATTTCTGGGCAGAAGCAATAAACACTGCATGCTATATTCAGAATAGAATCTCTATCAGACCTATTCTTAATAAGACTCCTTATGAATTGTGGAAGAATAGAAAGCCCAACATTTCATATTTCCATCCTTTTGGATGTGTATGCTTTATTCTGAACACTAAAGATCATCTTGGTAAGTTTGATTCCAAAGCACAAAAATGTTTCCTTCTTGGATATTCTGAACGCTCAAAAGGCTACAGAGTATACAATACTGAAACATTGATTGTAGAAGAATCAATCAATATCAGGTTTGATGATAAGCTTGGTTCTGAAAAACCAAAGCAGTTTGATAATTTTGCAGATTGGGATATTGATATATCAGAAGTTGTTGAGCCAAGAAGCAACGCATCAGAAGCAGAGCTTCTCAGAAGCAAAGAATCGGAAGATCAAGTATCAGCTTCTCTGGAGAATCTAAGCATTTCTGAAGAACCATCTGTCAGAAGATCATCCAGACTCATCTCTGGTCATTCAGAAGATGTCATTCTTGGAAAGAAGGATGATCCAATCAGAACAAGAGCATTCCTTAAGAACAATGCAGACTGTCAATTAGGTCTTGTATCTTTGATCGAGCCAACTTCTGTTGATCATGCTCTAGAAGATCCAGACTGGATAATTGCTATGCAAGAAGAACTGAATCAGTTTACAAGGAATGATGTTTGGGATCTTGTTCCTAGACCAGATGGATTCAATATAATCGGTACAAAATGGGTCTTCAGAAACAAGCTCAGTGAGAAAGGTGAAGTGGTAAGGAACAAAGCCAGACTGGTAGCTCAGGGTTATAGTCAGCAAGAAGGAATTGACTATACAGAAACCTTTGCACCAGTGGCCAGGTTAGAATCTATTCGTCTATTAATTTCATTTGCCACTCAACATAACATCACTCTCTATCAAATGGATGTTAAGAGTGCCTTCTTAAATGGTTATATAGATGAAGAAGTTTATGTCCATCAACCTCCTGGTTTTGAAGACTCTATGTCTCCTAATCATGTTTTTAAATTAAAGAAATCGTTATATGGATTGAAACAAGCTCCCAGAGCTTGGTATGAACGCTTAAGTTCTTTCCTTCTGGATAATGGTTTCACTAGAGGAAAAGTGGACACTACTCTCTTTTGTAAAACCTTTAAAAGGGATATTTTAATTTGTCAAATATATGTAGATGATATTATTTTTGGAACATCTAATGCTACACTTGGAAAGGAGTTTGCTGAGTCTATGCAGGCTGAGTTTGAAATGAGCATGATGGGAGAACTCAAGTATTTCCTTGGAATACAAATAAATCAAACATCAGAAGGAACGTATGTTCACCAAACCAAGTATGTGAAGGAACTTCTGAAGAAGTTTAATCTTCTAGACTGCAAAGAAGCCAAAACTCCTATGCATCCAACATGCATCCTAGGTAAGGATGAGGTAGGTAAGAAGGTAGATCAGAAGTTATACAGAGGTATGATTGGATCTCTTCTATATCTGACTGCTTCTAGACCTGACATTCTGTTCAGTGTTTGTTTGTGTGCTAGATTCCAATCAGATCCTAGAGAATCTCATTTAACTGCTGTTAAGAGAATTCTAAGGTATCTGAAAGGTACTACTAATGTTGGCTTAGTTTACAGAAAATCTAAAGAATACAACTTAGTAGGATTCTGCGATGCTGACTATGCTGGAGACAGAATTGAAAGAAAGAGTACTTCAGGAAGTTGCCAATTTCTTGGAAGTCATTTGATCTCTTGGTATAGCAAGAAGCAAGCAACTATTGCTCTATCAACAACAGAAGCAGAATATGTCGCTGCTGCTGGTTGCAGTACACAGATGCTCTGGATGAAGAGTCAGTTAGAAGATTATCAGATATATGAGAGTAACATTCCTATATTCTGTGATAATACTTCTGCTATATGTTTATCTAAGAATCCTATTCTTCATTCAAAAGCTAAACATATTGAGATTAAACATCATTTCATAAGGGACTATGTTCAGAAGGGTGTTATATCTTTAAACTTTGTTGATACAGACCATCAATGGGCTGATATTTTTACAAAACCCCTGGCTGAAGATAGGTTTAAGTTCATTCTGAAGAACATCAGTATGGATTTATGTCCAGAATGAGAAGATGAGAAGTTCTCATGTATGAGTATCTTCTGAAATGAAAATGGACTATTTTTTTTTAATCAGAAGTTCTGATTGAAATCTTTTAGAAATTATGATTCGGTTATTACTAACGTTTCATTGTCTAAGTTGATTCAGAACCTCTTTTAAAGCAAAACAGCTGTAACGTTTTATCTCGGGATGGTAAACCTGTCGTTACTGTTCATGGATAAGCGCGCGTGCAGTTGAAGGGACGCCGACCATAGGTAACTGTGCTAGTCACCTCATTTGTCTTTATTATCTCTCCTCACGTCACGTAACATTAAATGCTTTTCATCATTTACTCTCTTTCAGTTTTTCTTTTTATATTCTTCAAACGTTTCTTTTCCCTCTTATATATCTCTCACTTTGCATTCCTCATCAAGTTATTTCTCTCTCTCTTCCGTTTTCTTCTCTTGCTCAAACAAGTTTTTCTTACTTTTAAAAAAAAAAAAAAAATCCTAGCTCAAACCTAGCGTTCATCCTAAGTCTGTTGAGGATCTATGACTCAAAGGCGACAGATCTCTGCATATCTCGGGATGGCTCTCCTAATACCTCTCAAGTCAGACCTCTTCTTTGATGTTGTTATCAACTTTCACCCAAAGACAGAAGACTTTCTTGAGTTATGGGAGGAGGTTAAGAATGATATTCTTAACTTCTATGTTAAGGGAAAGCCCCGTTTGCAACATTAGCTCTCTGTCTGTGAACTGTCCCTCTCTTCCTCTTTGGTCACTTGGATCTCTCCTACAGTGGAGGTTCTAGTCTGGAAGACAAGAGTCCACAGGGATTCTTGATGGGTTGACACAGAGTGTGTCCTGCTAGGGTGCTGTTTTTAATTTTTGTAGTCATTTCCTCTTGGGATGACTTTTTATGTATTTGCTAGGAATGTTTCTCATCTTGTTAAACATAGGAACCTTTTGTAATCTTTTTTGATTATCAATGAAAAGTTTCTTTGTATTTACATTCCAGTGAGTTTATTTGTCGTTTTATTCATCTGAATCTTTTGAAATATTCTTTTTGATGTTATGACAAAAAGGGGGAGAAGATAAATGATAAATGATTTGATTAATCTATCAGTTGCTGGGTAAAGCTCCCACACTTTTACTAACAAGAACTGCAAGTTCTATATGGTTTAAGTGTTTTGCAGGTATAAAGAAGTGAAGAGAATCTTCAAAGCAAACACAAGAAGCAAAACCATAAGGAGTGTTATTCTGTAAAAAGAATAAACTCATGGAAACTGAAGCAAGCCGAGTGCTGTCAAGCTTCAGAGATCAGAAGCACTGATAATAGAATTTGATCCATATTTGTCTATTTGATCTGACAAAATTCTATTTGCTCTGATACATTATTTTAGCCTATATGGCTCTGATACATATAATGTGTTCGAATATACATTTTATGTCCTGACTCGTTCATGCTGACTTTTGTCGTTTAGTTTTTGTTCTGTAACATTTCAGGATGTAGAGATGCTCAGATGATGCTCTGGTACATTCAACAATGTTCTGATACAAATCTAGCATGAAGTGATGTTGGTAGAAATTCAAAGTTCTGAAGCTGTCCTAAATGGAAGCAGAAATCAGAAGCTGTGAATGTTCAGAAGATCAAAGAAATTCAAGTTCTGAAGCTGTCCTAGATGGAAGCAGGAATCAGAAGCTGTGAGTGTTCTAGGGATCTAAAGAAATTCTAGTTCTGAAGCTGTCCAATGGAAGCAGAAGTCAGAAGCTATGAACTCTCTAAAGACAGAAGCTTATGTGATCGTCTCTACCGAAATAATCAGGGAAGTCTTTTATTAAAGTTCTTCGAGTATTTATTTCAGGGAGAGATTATTTATCTCAGGGGGAGATTGTTAATCTCAGGGGGAGACATATTCATATGCTTATGCTATAGCTGTGTAATTTGTCTTTTGCCGTCTGTTCTTTCTGATCGCAAATTCATATCATTTATATATGTTTTTGTCATCATCAAAAAGGGGGAGATTGTTAGAACAAGATTTGTTCTGATCAATTATCTTAGTTTTGATGATAACAATAATATGAATTTTGCTTAAGATAATATGGTACTCTAATCCAATGCAATTTCCTTTTCAGGAAATATATAAAGAGTACGCATAATTCAGCGCTCAGAAGCTTTGTCTCAAATGGTTCAGCATGCAACATCAGAACATGGTCTGGCAAGACATCAGAAGATGGTCGAAGCAGAATCAGAACATGGGTCTATGGAAGCATCAGAAGAACAAGAGAACAGAAGCACTGAAGTTCTGATGGTATCACGCTCAGAAGCACTTCAAGGTCAGAAGATCAGAAGATGCTATGCACCAAGCTGTTTGACTCTGATGATATTCAAACGTTGTATTCACAAACATCAGATCAGAAGGAAGTACAAGTGGCAAGCTACGCTGACTAACAAAAGGAACGTTAAAAGCTACTAAAGGCTACGTCAGTAGACACAGCGTGAACAAGGCTCGAGGTAGTTGACAAAAGCGTATAACATTAAATGCGATGCTGTACGGAACACGCAAAGCATTAAATGCACTCAACGGTCATCTTCTCCAACGCCTATAAATATGAAGTTCTGATGAGAAGCAAGGTTAACGATTCTGCACCAAAACAACTCATATTAACTTGCTGAAACTCTGTTCAAATTCAAAGCTCAGAATCTTCATCTTCATCAAAGCTCACTACATTGTTGTTGTAATATATTAGTGAGATTAAGCTTAAACGTTAAGAGAAATATCACAGTTTGTGATTATAGCTTTTAAGAAGCAATTGTAATACTCTTAGAATTGATTACATTAAGTTGTAAGGAACTAGAGTGATCGTGTGGATCAGAATACTCTAGGAAGTCTTAGAGGTTATCTAAGCAGGTTGTAACTAGAGTGATCGTGTGGATCAGTATACTCTAGAAAAGTCTTAGAGGGTATCTAAGCAGTTGTTCCTGGAGTGATCAGTGTGTGATCAGAAGACTCTGGAAGACTTAGTTGCTGACTAAGTGGAGAACCATTGTAATCCGTGCGATTAGTGGATTAAATCCTCAGTTGAGGTAAATCATCTCTGCGGGGGTGGACTGGAGTAGTTTAGTTAACAACGAACCAGGATAAAAATAACTGTGCAATCTATTTTTTATCTGTCAAGTTTTTAAAGCTACACTTATTCAAACCCCCCCTTTCTAAGTGTTTTTCTATCCTTCAACTCCCTCAAGTCTTACAATAATAGTGTCACATAAGCTTCCGCTGCTCAATTCTGATAATTCTCTTTTAAGTCACCATTCTCGATAAAATTTTGTTAACTTATATGGTTCACAAATTTTCAATCCAAAACAGACTTTCCTTTATACTCATCCTCACACTGTTGTTTTCACTTGTTATTTCCAATCTTTCACCTTGTGACACTCGCTTGCATAAAACGCACCACACCAATTGTTAATTCATCCGATTCTTACTCAACCATTCCTCTTACCAAGCTACACCAACTGATGAGCAAATAACTTCACGATAAAATATAAATACTCTTTCTACACCATTAAGACAACAAGACAAATCTATAACATCCAACACAAGTTTCGTCTACCATTAACAATAGATTGAGGGTGATCAATTCCCCAATTTGTCAATTAGTATCCGACAACCATAGTGGAGTATAAATTGTTGTTACATCATAATAGCGTTTTTTTCGAATTTCCACTTAAATCCAATAACACGACGTAATCCAATAATTCACTTTGGGTTTTCACAACTCCTATAACTTCTTACTCAATTGATTTTGTCGATGAGACACTGACGTCCAAACATAATACCAAATCTGATTCACAATTACTTAGCATCACACAATCGTCAAACATCTTTAAAACCAACATCTCATCTTCTCATTTTAATCATCAACAACAAGTTCTGCTTAACTTCACTTCAGACATTTGCGGTAACAACCATTCTTATTCAACAGGCTTACACATTTCCATAAGGTAGAATACAACTTCACCTCTTCATAGGTTCAAACGATACATCCAATTGATACTCGAAACTCAAGATACGAATCTCTGACGTTATCCGAATTGAAAACATCGACGTCAAGCATCGACAATTTTTATGTTATCTCCCAAACTCCTCAAATAACTTCGACAACAACTGCACCCCATCCCAACATCATCTCGTCAAACTCAAATCTATTATGGCTACGACAATCATTCTTATAATACATTTCATCTCGTTATCTTTCTGACGCTTCAAACAGAGTTTAAATCAGATATCCGAAACTCAAGCTACGCGCATTCTCGAGTTCCAACTAGGGTTCGCGATTCACAACACTTCACACATCGATTACGTCCGTCAATTACTCATGCGAGTCCCATATAAAATCCACCGCAACCTCATCACTTTAACACTTGTCAAACGCCAGCATCAGACGCAAAGGTTAAACACACCGACAAGTTCCCAGTCCTCAATCGTGCTGAACATCGCCACTCTTTAACTTTTGTCTCCCCAAAATTATCCTTAACTTCATATCGTCTTCGAATCTGGTTAATATCCAAAACTCTCAACAGCACTTGCATTTGTCGCTTATCGACAGCATACCAGACCCTCTCTTACAACAGAACCATCATCGAGAAGCAAAACTTCTCCCCCACTTGGAATCAAACCAATTCCTGCAACAAAATAAACAAGTACCGTCAGTGTTTCATACACGTGTCGTGTACTAAAAACTAAAACACTGACAGCATTCAACTGTCGTACAACTCAAGAGACTCGACAACTTGGCCGGACGGACCGACCTGCTCTGATACCACTATGTAACACCCCATTTCTACCCGGCAATTATATATAAAAATCAGAGTTTTAAAAATTTCTCAATAAACAAATGAGGCGTCACATAATCAAAACAAAACAAATCACCTCGTCGCATAAAGCTGATACATAGCACCTTTGAAACAGAATAACTTATTTTATTAAAACACAGCGGAATCACTTAAGAATGTATTCAATAAAATATCTTCAATTAACTTATCATTTTGTCCAACCAAAATGAAACAATTAAATAGCAACATCATAAATAATATAAATCGTTCCCCCCAGAGTGCTACGTATCAGAGCGACAACCAACTCGAGTAATGGCAACTAAATCTTCATACTTGAATACCTGCACGTTGCCAATATAAAGGCAATGGCGAAACAAGAGAAAAGGGTGAGATATCAAATCATATAAGTGGGCGTATGATAAATTGCATGCTAGGATTCAGACATATAAAATCATCACATCACAAGTATCCATAGCTACTATACACATCATACTTCTACAGTTCATTAGTCTCACATACTTTTCATCACACAACAAGTCATAATCATGTAAATAGTATCATCTAATAAATTTCACATATTCAAGTATGCAAAAAATTCAATAGTATAATACTCAAAAGATTCAATACTATTATCCCAAATATATACACAATCCATCATTATCACATATCCACACATTTAACCAATTATGTATCAAAACATCACCAATTTCAATTATCACATCTCATGTACACATAACAATCACATAAATGCATATATTCAAACATCACATAACCTCAATGTGACTCAATGCAAGACATGTGACTCTATGCATGTGGTACCCAATGTGGACCCAAAGTTCCACCGCTTCCGATTCATATAGAATCTAGCCACGCTTCAGATCTGGACAAGATCGAAGCCATCAAATGTAAACATATAGTTTACCGCTTTCCGAATTCACTCTAAAATTCAAGCCCGCTTGTGTTTCAAAGCAAATCCACCTGTGTTTCAAGGCACACTATGATATGTGGTATGTACAATATCACAAATATATGCAATTAAGATCATCTCTACCATCTTAACTTTCCGCATATCACAATAATTCAACTCTATGAATTATCCACCAATCGTACACAACATTCGCAACACACACACGCATCATTAACATATAAGAGGCCAATTAATCAATTACGATTCACAAAATCGAATTAACACTAGTATCCATACTATCTCATGTCAATTCACATTTATCACATATATATGAATATACACATTATCAAAACAACATCATTGGTATAACAATATATTATTCTCAACATAAATATTCGAGCCAAAAACACAATTACAGACAAATTCTCAAAATACTGTAATTTACCGATAAACCGAATAAGTCATCCAAGTCCAAACATAATCTGATTAAATAGACTCATCGCAATTAATTCAATTATTAGTTTAACCAATTAATATCAAACTATATTAATTTAATTCACTTTTATTTCTACTCCATTTCCAATTTCTAGCATTCTATTGCTTAAGACCATTTTTATTAAAAAGAATATCGCGCTAGCTTTCTAACGCCTCGAACGGAGACTCAAACGGAGTTACGGTTCTAAAGATATGAATTGTTAAAGTTTCAACGAAAAAGCAAACACCGACATCATACACTGACAACTCTAAACATGTCAAAATTACACTAAACAAATAAAAGTATGACTCTTAATAACCCAAAACAACTCTGACAACTTATTGTCAACTCTAACAACTCTATTGACAACTCTAACAACTCTATTGACAATTCTATTAAATTATTATAATTTATTTATAAAGAATATTTAAATCAAACACAATTTCGGTCGATTCGTAAAATATCACAATTTCAACAAAATAACATCACCACGTTAATCTACTAATTAAACTTAGCTACCACGTCAATTTTCATCAAATTGCGGACAACTAAATAAACCGCTTAATTCGGCTATTCCGATCAAAAGGGACTGTTTGCATTTATTAGTCCTATCACTGTTTCTACAAACCACCCAGTATTTAATTATGAACCTTATTGCCTCTTAACTCTATAAACTTACAGTTTTCATGTTGAACCATAATATTTAATTACATCTTGAGATTTGTAAATTCAACTAGTTCCATACTAAATGAGTAAGCACCAAAATAAGTACTCTTAAAATTATCAAAGTCTTTTAACATAAAAACAAAAATTAAGCATACCATGAATAATCCAGCAAAACCGTGACAATATGAAATATTCTATTCAACTATTAGGATAATTAAGAATTAAAATAATTGGTTAATAGCCTTATGAATTTATAAGGAATTAAAATAATGGGTTCGACTTGTAAATTAATAATGAACTTGAAGTGGAAGCAATAGTTAATTGGAAAAACAGGCGTATGCACTTGGAAAAGATATTCCAATACTAAGGTTAAGTAGTGTGAGCATCTAGGAAGTAGGTAGATTTATTTTGTAATCTTATTTGTGAGGCGAATCTAAGGCATAACCGAGGGGTGTATGTTGTCCGTTAGCATGTTGCTATTGCCAACAGACCGTGTTTCATCTCCATCACTCACGTTCAATACTACAAATTAACAGTAACAAATAGAAACAAACAGTAACAACAACCCCAAACAGAATTGCTAGTTTCAGTAACAATTTAACACAACAAAACATTGACCTAAATCCCTAATTTCCAGCAAACAATTAATCACAAGCAAGTGCAATAAATCTACACATCCAATTCCCCACATACAATTTTTCATGAGCCCCATTATAGGAAGAGAACCCCACCCTTACCTTATTAATGGAAGAAACTCAATGGGTCTCTGATTCACACTTCCGATTGGGCACCATGGATGGAAATCTTCAAGCTTTGCTCATCTTCTCCAAAAACTTGCCTCTTTCTCTTCTATTCTTGTTTCTTCATTATGACAACTCTCCTCTTTCTAAATCTCTAAAACCCTAATATAAAACCAAATTGGGCTTAGTGTTTAAATCCTCTCTTTATTTAATATCCTCCAAAATCAATTTAGGCCCAATAAGAGATATAACTCAAATAATCAATTATATCACTTATAATAATAATTTCTTCAATATAATAATTCCGACTTATAAATAATATTATTCTTAATATAATTTCCCGACTATCCCACTTCATTTTATATAATTCCAAATACGCCTTTAAATAACACCGACAATCCAAATTCGACTAAATCAAATATTTAAATCCTTCAATAATTTAATTAACCAATTTAATTAAATGCGGGGTACTGTTACATCGATCATCTGTTTATTTTGAAATATGAAAACAGTTTTGAATTTTAACAAAAGTCAATTTAGTTAGGGTAAAGATGAAATCTAAACCTAATTGAGACCTAAATGGCTTAGGGTTTCATCACAAAATATTCATGAGGTATTAGGTTTTTTTTGAAAGTTTAGTGAAAACATATATTAAAACATATTTTAAACCACTTAAAACAACACCATTTTCAACCTAATAAAAATATACAAAATAAATAATATTTTTGTGATATTTTTGATTATTCATAAAATATATATATTAATCAACAAGTGTGTAAAAAATGAAGTCAAAATGAATTAATTTGATAGGTTAAATAATTGGTTAAAGTTGTGAAGAAATTAAGTGAAAAAAGTGATAAAAAATAAGGTTTTGTCACCTAGAGGGCTTGAACTCACGCCCTCCAAGTCACTAACCATTTATTTATATTAACTATAGCTACCTAATTTCTCAGAAAACACGAAGAACATATGAACCCTAAATTTAAAATTAAATGACAAACAAGATGAATAAATGAATGATGATAGAGGGTTTTCAATCCTCTGATGATGCTGAACAAGATAGTATCGAGCTTTATCACAAAGGGTACTTAAATTAAAGAGGTGGAGTTCAAAAACTTACCTCTGAAAATGGAGGTCGTGAGGATGATGAGGAACACCTGGGCTTGTGTGAGTGATCCTAAAAGCTTCCTTGGGACTCAGTGATGCTAACTGAATGCTTATTGTGAATTCAATCCTTCTGAATTGCTCTACCCGGCACCTTCGATTTGAGCTTCAAGTGGACATGGAGGATGATGAATCTTCAGTTACAGATGAGTTGCAGCCATCTGAACAGCTTCACTATGCCCTAAGGAACGTGTCTGGATGCTTGGCTTTGCTTGAGACCTTCTGAATTGCTCTATGGACCTCCAACTGCAACAGCTCCAAAGTGAAAGCAACAATGGTGTTCCTCCACCTACAAAAGTGATCCAGGTGCTTGGATCACCTCAAATGAGCCCCCTTGAGATGTTAGAATGCTTACTTTCCAAAGAGAAGCTCTGGTTTGAAGAAAACGATTCTTCTTGCCAAAGAACTTTGAAAAACCATAAGCATGAGAAGAGAAAGAGAATGCAAGGAATAGAGTTGCTTTTGTGTGAATTGTATGAAGGATAGCACTTGTATTTATAGGCAAATGGTTCAGTATAGTTGCAGAGGAGTGTGGTTACTTAGTGAGGTTGATTTGGTTTCTTGGCTATGAAGGAATTCAAAAATATCCAAAATGCAATGATGGAAATTTTGATTCCATTTGATCAATCCCCTAGCCCTCGATTTTGCTTGATCTTAGGGGACAAATCTAAGACAGAAATGAGCTCCAATTGGTTGGTAAGAGATTCCTTTGGTGATTCATCATCTTGCCATAAATTCTCAAATGTAATCATTAGATAATCACATGCCTTTGTTTTTGGGAATATTCTCTAATCCTTATGCAATGATGAAAATGGATGTATGGTGTGCTTGCAGATGTATTAAAGGTCGGGTAGCATCACTTAGTGAAGTCATTTGCACAAAATTGCAAAGTTCCAAATTGCACATGACCTATAATTTTCACTTCAAGTGCCTAACTTTGATCAATCATATCTCTTAGCTCAAAATGAATTTGGAGAAGGTTGAGCACAATTTGGAAAGCCCTTAACATGTACTTCAATTCATTAGGGAAATTAGTGAAAAAGTCCCATGAAGTTTGAAGAAAACTAGGGTTTTCTTGCATGTTTTGTGAAGGCAGCCACTTTGAAGCTCCATATCTCTTCAATGGTTGATTTTTAGCCAAAAAATTATATGTGTCATAGTTGTTTATTGGATCAAAATCTACAACTTTCATGTTGGAAGTTGTTTTCAGTTTGTAGGTGAAATTTTGAGAAAATCCCTTCCAAAGTTTGGCAAAAATCACTTGAAAACACTTAGAAAATTTTCTAAGTATGAAAAGTCAAACTTTTGACTTTTGATTCTTGATTGATTTTTCTTGATCAAATGACTTCAAATATCATATATTGATGATTTAAAACTTCAAAAGTCATGGTTGACCAAAATTTCCAAAAAGTCAAAGGTGATCCTGTGTAGTTGACTTTTTCCAAATGAAGTGAATTCTTGGACTTTTGTGATGAATCAAAATCTCCTATTCAAATGAGTGATGTGAATGGATTATATTGAGGTAATAGAAGCTCTTGAGTCATGCTTTGAGTTTTGTATCCATGCCCTGATTAAAAAGTCAATTATCTTGGTGAATTAGGTCAAAAAACCTAATTGTCGACCAGATGAAATTGATGATTGTAGGCCTTGGATTGAAGTGTAATGCCCTATGGATATTGTCATATGAACTAATTGAGAATGATTGAAGCCTTTTAGTGATGCCCTTGAGCTATCTAGGGTTTCCCAAATGTGATCCCTGATTTTAGTTCTTGATAAGCTCAAAACCCTAGACTGGTGAGGTAAGCAACCCTGAGTCCAGGTGATGGGTATCTAATCAATCATAGGTGAATATAATGAAGCTTTTGAGTCCCCTAGTTGTGTTAGAAACCATCCCTTTTTCTGATTGATCCTTTGCCTGAGTTCTTTTGTTCCTGAACACCCTCGACTAAGTACCAGATGAATAAGTGACTGCTCTGAGTATCTGCTTTGTCTTTGATGAAAAGTTAAAAGATATGACATCTCAGGGGGGGGGGTCAAAATTAGGGTATGACACTGGGAACAATAGTCTTAGAGTTACTTGTGATACACTATTTTGCCGTTTTTGGATTATGTACCGTTGATTTATGTTGGTGATGTTTTATAACACATTTGAATGAGTTTCCGCTGTGCTGAATATGACTTTTGTTATTTGTGGATTATTCCTAATTGAGCATGACAAGCGACATAGAGTTTTCTTTATTTTGTAAATTGTAACATCCTTGTTGTATGATTACTCTGATTATTATTGTATTTTCCGCGGGGGTTTAGAAGGGTGTTACAATAGACACTGCAAACTTGTACGCACGCACATGTATTTCCACTTTCCATCAATATAGTTATATCAAATTATAAGAAAAATCAAGTTCATCACACAATCCTTCATGATAAAAAATTTCATGATATTCATGATCTTTGTAATTAAAGTTAATAGAGATGAATATTGAATTGAATAGAACGTTTTATTGACAAGGGATATTTTTAAACTAACTATGGATTACACCCTATTTTTGTCAAACATGCTTTGCTTGAGGATTACACCCTATTTTCCTTCATCTGCCTACTTTTCAATTTGAATTTCACTAGAGGTAGTTGCAATTTAGCCTCATTTGTCACACACTCACTATAGTGGTATGCTATAAAATCAATGCCTCCATTCATCTTGACAGTTGTAATTAACTTTATTTTTTTCGCTTTTCATTCACTTCCACCATTTATTTTTTTTCAATATTTTTATATTACTTAATATAATCCATTCCACAAAACTCCAATTAAATACTTGCTTTTTTCCAATCAAACATTGATAGGTGTGGTGGAGAAATGATAAAATTGAGCCATTTTAGAGCAATGTAATACCAACCATTGATATATCAACATTATATTTTCAGGAACTAAAAATATACTTATATTAAATATAGTTTGGATTAATATTATTAAAAAAATATTATATTAAACAAATATTTATTTTGCGAAGAGATTTACATTATTATAGACTTGAAACACCTCAAAAATTAAACTGAAAGACATAGTAAATGAAAGCATTCAGTATATTATTCACATTTTAGTTAAAATCTTGATTACATTGTTTCCATGTTTTTTCAACCATAATCTTCCAAACCTTCATGGTTGGATTTTAAATATCTATCGACTCGTAATCTCGAAAAATCCATTGGCATATAAAAAATGTGATTTAATAGAATTCATGGTTAACCCTTCATTCTCTAACAAACCCAATTAACATGTGTATTGTCTCACTATAAAACTGTTCATATTATAGATTTCATTTTTTCTCAATAATATAAAACAAATTCAGGGATATACAAGTTTATTGTCTCACTAATTGTTTCAATGCTTTTGCATAAATAAAGTTGTCCTTATTTTCTCTATAAGGTAAAGCAAATTTAAGGATGTACAAGTTTATTGTCTCACTATTTGCTTGAATGCTTTGGCCTAAATAAAGTTGTCCATCTTAAAATTGTACTTATTTTCACTATAAGGTAAAGAAAATTTAAGGATTTACAAGTTTCTTCCAACAGACTTTCTTATGAGTTCTTACAACATGTATTGAAGAATCCTCATGAACAAGTAAAATAAATAAAATCAAAATCACTTTCTATCAAATAATTGTTTTCAGTGAATGAAATTAAGAAAGATAATAATAGTTTACAGACAGTGTAACACAAGTGGTATGATAAAAATGAAAGTTAAACCTGTAGAGGATAGAGAGTAGGCATATACCTCATTAACTAGCCATGTTAAGAGCAATTATATCTTGTTAGGAATAGGGTTATATAGGTTGCTAGTTATTTATAATTCCTCTGTCAAGTTTCTCGTCTTTCTGGTATTCAAATTTCCTGAATTGATTTCTTAATATTAATTTAAGCATATTATGTTAATAGCTTCCAATCTATCCCTACCAAATTTAGGATTCGGTTTGATCAAAATCATATGATAAATAATCGCGTGCCTATGACATAATACCTTATTTCCAAATCAATCTACTGCCAAAATTGTACTCTATAAATATACCAAATTGTGATTTCATGCTTAGTCTCGTTTTAGTAATAATAATACCATGTTACACACACAACTTTCACTTGTTATTGAAATGGACTTGGTATGGATACTCAAAACAACATAACCTTTCATTCCTTGCTTGAATCCAAGGAAGACATATTTGTTTGCCCTAGGATCAAATTTGGTTTTGTGAGGATCAACATTTGATGCATAGCATAAACAACCAAATTTTCTAAACATCTTTAAATCAGGCTGGTCACCATATAACACTTCATGTGGTGACTAGTCATTCAGAACTTTTGTAGGTATCCTATTTATGAGGAATACTGCATGTGAAATAGCATATGACCAGTACACTTTTGGAATGTTGGATTGGAACATTAAGGCTCTACTAATGTTTAAGATGTGATGCCTTCTTTCTACTCTAGCATTTTGCTGTGATGTGCTACACAACTTCTTTGATGCAGTATACCTTTCTCTTCATAGAAGGATTTCATCAAAAACTCTGGGCCATTATCACTTATGATAATTTTGACATTCTTCTCAAACTTAGTTTTAACCATGTTAACAAAACTCTTCGCACAATTGGACACTTCAGCTTTGTTCTTTATCATATTACCCAAATATGTCTATTATGATCATCTACTATAGTATAGTTGTTTTGCTCAGATAATTTTGATACAGAAATCAAATTAATGTTAAATCCTGGAAAATAAAGAGCTCTTTCCAAGACCAAGTTATCATTCGACCTAATTCTTCCAATTTTACAAGCTTGGACATTGGTTCCATTTGGTAAACCAACAGATACAATAGGAATAAACTCACTACACGATGTGAACCATTCTATAGGATTGCAAATGTGATCCATTGCTCCCGTGTCTAAGATCCATTTACAATCACACACACTTTTTTAAACATCATTGTTAGGGTATTTACCTGTTGCTCCTGCAGAATAGCAGCTGGTACTTTCTCCTATCACCATGTCTGAGGTATGCTTGGCTCCACCTACATTGTTCCTCTCAAGTAGAGCAATTAATGAGTTGTATTGATCTTTGGTGATAACCATGCTACCCTTATCAGTTTTCAGCTTCATATCTGTACCAGTTTCTTATGTATCATTCCCAGCATTGTTGACTGAGGCATTTCCTCGAGCAGATCCCCATCCTGGTGGATATCCATGTTTTCTATAGCAGATATCGACTGTATGGCCATTCTTTCCATAATGTGTGCACACCTTCTCTTTGTATGCATTACCTCGACCTCTTGCTCCATTATATCCACTATGTCCCCTGCCTCTACCATAATCACGATTTGGATATCCAGTTTCAACTGAATTAGCCAAAACGTCTGTTTCTTCATCTCTGGCTTCATGGCGATTGGTTGTTCCATAGCTTTGTTGTCTTTCTTCTTATAGCACAATGGAATGGACTTTGTTGATGGTTGGTAGAGGTTTCATTAACAAGATCTGAGACTTAACACTTTGATATTGTTCATTCAACCCCATAAGGAACTGGATGATTTGGTCTTCTTTCTTGAAACTCCTTACACTATGCATTGCAGCACAAACACATGGTCGTGGGCATGTGCATTGAGGCATGGTCCTAAATTGATCAAGTTCTTCCCATAGAGCCCTCATTTCAATGAAGTATTCAGAAATTTAGAGATTCCCTTGCTTGAAACTCGAAAGATCTTGATAAAGAGCATCCACACGAATTATATCCCCTTGAATATACCTTTATTTTAGATCATTCCACACGTCTACAACATTTTCTATGAACCCGACGCTTTCATAAATTTGAGGCTTCATTGAATTGATCAGCCATGAGTGCACAAGATTGTTGCATCTTTCCCAAACAACGAAAATAAGATCATCTACGCTTGGTATAGGAATCGAGTCATTGACAAATTTGAATTTGTTCTTGGTAGCAAGAACTCTCTGCACCCTCTTCGCCCATACCAAATGCCGTTGTTGGGTTTTCTGATGGATGTAGGTAATACGGATAGAGCGCAGCGTCTGGTTGTTGACCGACATTGTTATTGTTGTTTCTTGCCATAGCTGAGAAAAAGAAGAGTTGGAAGAACCAGGGTTTATGATACCATAACAGTAAATTGAATGAATTAAAATATTGGAGAATGATTCATTATCTTGAAAGGGAACCACCAACTAACTTATATAGGAGCTAGAGGTGGTTACAAAACATTTACAAACCCTAACTACCAGAACACGAGGCAGAAAAAGATAAGAAGACACTACAGAAAAAAAGGTCTCCTGCCACGACCAGAAAACCGAGGCTATATGCAAAATAACCGTGGCGTAACACTGAGGCCACGGTTTGGCCATGGAAATCCAACTGTGGAGTATTCGGCCGTGGCCTAAAGTAAAGTCCACGGTTTTTTGGTATAGACCACGCCATTTTTACAACCGTGGCTTTTTTAGACCACGGTTTAGGTAGCTTGATTAAGGCCGCGGTTTGTATTTGCCATGACTACAAAACTGTGGCTATATGGTAAAGCCACGATTTCATTTTAACGTTTACGACACAGTATTAGTTCAAGATATAGCCACGGTTTGATTATGACCACCTATTTAAAACCGTTGTTATATGTTATGCTTTCTAAACCATTTATCTTGCCACAATTTAATATAAATTTAATGTAAATAAATTTAGTGGCTTATATTAATCCAAGACACCAATCATTTGCGCCAATTTTAAAGAATTTAAAATTTGATTACTATAATTGTATGAATACAAATTATTTTAGTGTCTAAATAACTTCTAAATAAATGTACAAAGGGTTTCAATTGCCATGAGATGAAACACAATTTAATCCACTATTGAAACACAATTTACTGTCTAAATGGCCTCTAAATAAATGACCTCTCATATTTGCTCCACTATTTAATCCGTGCATTTCCCATGTCTAAATCTAGTCTTCTTCTATTGCCTTGTAATAACCAAGACTGCAAAGAGGAACCTTTGACTTGGAATCCCGATACTTGTAAGCATTAGTGCAGTTTGGACCTTCGCACTTTTCCCTCGGGGGAGGATAACTGAAATAATTCGTAAAATTCCAGAACATGCTTTTTATCTTAAGATGATGAGCCAAATAAATGAGAAAATGAGAAGCTAACCCCTTTGACAATTTGTAGTTGTATAATTCTACTACTTCATTTGAGTTTGATTACACATTGTAATCTTTTTTACAGACTTCTTCACCTTTTCTGTTCAGAAAAGAAAAAAAATTATACTTAAAATCATTTTATAATGCTTAAACTACATTTACCTCTCAAATAAAATTAAGAACACAATCAATATTCTAATTTCCTTCTATAGTTTGACCAGAAATAAAGAGGCGTAAAAAATGTCGCATTGAATGAATGATGTTCATAGAGTTAGTAACTTTTTCTTTCTATTAATAACATTAGTTAATTTGTTTTTGTTAACTTGAAACTGAAAGTGGTAAAAGTAAAAAAAGGAAATACTAGTAGTTGAAATATACCATTGTTTCCATCAGATGTATCCAAAAGGCTTGAATGTTCATTATCATGTGCCTGTTGATCTTTTTCTTCTGCACATTCAATCAAATATATACAAGTATGAATAGTAGTTTATCATAATGAGATGCAACGGGACTTAAAACTACATTTTACTCCATGGACTGGAATATTCACCAGTCATATTTGTTTGTTGCTGCTTCATTCAATGTAACAAAATATAGAAATACCTTTTTCAGATCAATCCATTTGCAAAACTCTTTTGGTGTATTAGCAGCATAGATCACTTTATATATGCCCTGTAATGAATAAAATTTAGATTTTCACCAAATTTTAAAATCTTTACAAATGATTTAATTAAGGGTATCACATAAAGATGCGGCTTTCGCAGGTTGCACGGAAGGATCCTGCACAGATTCCACTGAAGACAAACTGGACAGTGGTTGATCCTGAAAGCAAAAAAGCACAAAAATCAAATCATCAGTACACGTTTCTCCTTTGCATTTATCCAATATAAAGAATTGAATCGTAGTCATGCTACTACATGCTTTTAGCTTAAGGATTCTAAATCACCTCTTAGCAACTACATACAATATCAAGAATCGCGACACATTACAACCGCAAATGCAACACTATTTAATATAATATTGTATACATGATCACATTAACAAGACAATGTTGATTACCTGTTCGGAAGCTGAAACAGTCGGAAAGGGTGATTTGATGCTCCTTTCAGGTGAAAATTTGTCAAAAGATTTCCACTTCCTGATATCATTTTTCATCAAGATAACATCATAACACAAATACTGTAAGAAGTAAGAACCAAATTAGACCTTTTTCTATTACAATATTTACAAACTATTAAAATATACCTAATGAGATGGATCATTTCATCATCTTTAATCTCAGCAAGAACCTCGTTGTGACAATGACATGTTTTACTTATCAAAAGCTAACATCATTTGCATATAAGCTCTAAATTAAGATGACTTGCTGCAACATCTCATGAACATGAGGTTGAGTTATGGCATAAGAGGTATGGTCACTTAAACTACAAAAGCCTAAGCCACAAATACAAGAATGCAGCTAACAGATTATCAATAGCATATAACTGAATAGGTATACAGTGGATCAGCAACCAAAGCATCTTTGAACCAACTTTATTAGCCCAACCATGAGAAATTACAATAAGGTGATCAAATTAGTCGAGTTCAGGTGTAATTTGCAACTACAATCATATAAGTCAAGTATGCCCACATGTCAATAACACAACTTTAAATATGAACCATCAATGTTTTAAAATCAGACCGGAGATAAATCCAACCCCTCTAGTTTTAAATATAAATACTGACCTTATCTAATTTATTATTGAATAGAGTAAAAAAAATTAAAATAAACATCAGAATTAAATGATGTGATTCTCCTAGATGATGATGACAGGACTCAACAAAATGAAAGCTAAAACAAATGCAGAGACTCAACTTCAACAAGAGATGTGCCTGTTCTGTATAAACTCAAAGATCCCAATTCTCAGACAAAATATATGACCAAAGCATAATACATAATTTAACTAACCAATCACTTGGAATATATATGATAACAGAGTTAAAGTATTCGTAACCATACCTCTGTCCTATAGCGTGTATCAGCTGGTGGAATCTTTAGGCTTGTCTTCCAATCTTGTGAACTAACATACAGGTGCCTCATGCCCCTCAAAAGTGAATAGTCTTCGTCCATTTGCATCCCACACCTATTAAGACTTGAGAGTTTCATCTTCAGAAAAATAGATAACTTTTTTAAAACCGAAATTGCAACAAGAAGATTACTAGATTTTATGCACCTTTATCAACTTATCATCTCCACAAGTTACAATGCACAACTGTTTATTAGGAAGAGCAAATGACAAATCATTCACACCACCAACATGGGCATCAACCTGCATCGACAAAGAAATGTAACCCAAAACTGCAATCAAAATTTTGCTTTGTTCATCATGAGAAGAATGTCACCTCTATACGCTGGGTTAGCTCATTTGAGTTGGTGTATGCATATAAATGAATCAAATGTTTAGTAAACGCAACACCTAAAACAAAGCAAACAGTTAGATATCCTGCCAAAAGCTTCAAAATGGTTTCAGACATATTAAGTTACATACCAACAAAACTTCCATCAGGGCTCCATGTGACACGACTAACACCATTCTGAACCTCTGAAAAATTAAACCAAGAATCAATCAACCAACATCAGTGACATGCACAAACATTATTCTTCAAGCTAATCAAAACCATCCATTTCTAAGTAAACAATCTATATGAATAGAAGTAAACAAAACAAGCATTTCTATGCTAACAACACAAACCTCATGAGGATCAGGGAACACACTCATTCTGGTTGAAAGAGCAACAGAAATAGCAGGAATGAGAAAAGAAAACGATGCTCCTACAACCACAGGAAGCCTTGTTCCAAACCAAGTCTGCAACAATGTCTTAATGCCTCCAACAAACAGTAGTGTTTGTATCATTTGAGCTTTTTCCACCTACAGTTTCCCTCAAAACAAAAACTCAAGTTCAAATCAAAATAACCAAAAACAATCATCAAGAAAATTTCAAAAAAGAAAACAGTTGATTACATCGCCACCACCCATCAAAGGAACAAGTATAGTTGAAACAATGACAATGGTTCCAAGCATAACAAGGTAGTGTTGAAACGCAAGTAAAATCCCTTCAGCTGCAAGCAAATGTAATAAAACCATTGAAATTATAGCAAAGGTAGAAACTTTATCTTAAATGAAAAATGGGTTTTAACAAAAGATTACTCACGCCATGAAGGTGAGCTTGTAACACAGTAATCAACACCAGGAAGTTGATCCTTGACAGGATGTGGTTGAAACACATCAACTTTTCCTCCTCCTCCACCACCTCCACCTCCTCCTCCACCACCACCTCCTCCACCACCACCTTCACCTGCTGCCATTGTATCTCTCTTTCTCTTTCTCTTTCTCTTTCCAAAGCCTTTCTCTTCAATGATAGTCATTTGTAAGAACTGCAACTTCACTAAACTGAAACTAAACAAAAACAACAAAAATGCTAACAATCATAACCTGCAGTGTTGCAACAAGCATCACAAAGCAACAAGAGAACACACCAACACAGATAAAACCTCACACTCAATAAACACTTACTCACCAAATTACAACATCAACAGACACGCAGCAGACCAAGAAAACGCAGAAGAAGGAGATGAGCTCGAAGAACTGTAGAGAAGAGGAAGAATCGAGTTAAATAGCAAAGTGTATACCTGAGGATCTTCTGTTATTCGTAGCTTTTCTATTTCTTCTTGCAATTTTCGATTTCCATCGTGTAAAATGTAATCACTATTGAATATTGAATTGGGGTTGGTTTTGATTGGGGATTTAGGGTTTTTCATTATTGTTTGCGTCTTGTTTGATTTTGCTAGAGAGATTGAGAGGATTTCACTGTTGGTGTTGCGTGTGGGTGTGTGGGATCCTCCGAGTTCTAAGAGCTCCTTTCATGGCGGAAAACAATCGAGAGTGGAGAAACAATGCTCTGTTTCGTGTTCATCGAGAGAAGAAGAGTGAGGAGAGACCGGAGAGAGTTTGAAACAAAGAGGCGGAGAACACTCGTTTTAGGGTTTCCATAGATAAAGTGTGATGAATAGATAATTCATTGAATTTATGTTTTTATTTTTTTTAATTTAATAAATTAGAAAAGAAAATAATTAAGAGAGGGAAATTAAAAATAAAAGAGGGAAACTAAAAATAAAAGAGGGAAAATCTGGCGGGGTATAATTTTTTGGGCTTAAGCCACAGTTTGAAGTCAAAATTATAGGCCGCGGTTTTACTTTGTGGCTTAAAATATCTGCAGTTAAATAACCGTGGATAGTTGAAGGAAAAGCCACAGTTTCGCAGTCTGGATTCAATGTTTTCAAACATTAGTCTACGCTTATAAAACCCTCGCCAAATCATATATATGGCCACAGTTTCTGAGATGTGGAAAATTTTAGCGTGGCCGTAGGCCAAATTTCTAGTAGTGAGAAAAACAAAGTGACTTGCATAGCAATCTATCAGTTATTTTCTTCTTCTCTTATTATGTATCTCTTTAATGAATGGTTAATGACCATTAACCTTTCATAATAGACCTCATCAAACACTTGTAATCGATTTTTGACCATTGACCTTTTGTAACCAATTTGGTCACCTTTTGATCTCTACATAAGTATCAACTCGACTCCTATTGTTCGATATATTCACAATACACCAAAAAGGATTTTTAATAACGCTTTTTATAACTTTTAATATCACTTTTACGCATTATTAAAGCTCCCGCTATAATATATTTGCTACATCTGATAGAACTTTTTAAACGCTATTAAAAGCATAGATTTTAATAGCACTTTTAATAAACACGCTATTGTAGCCTAGTTTTACTTTACTATTTGTGCATTCTTTAACAAGTTTTAATAGTGTTTTTCTTAGAAGCGCTGTTATACACACTAAAATGCTATTGCAACTTTTGCAAGACCTTGCCTTTAGTAGCATTTTTTAAGAAAACACTATTAATAAGGCCTTTCTTTCCTACGATTATTTTCAGACGCACCTTTTTTCCTGTCAAGCGAAACAACTTCTGTTCGAATAATGGAAAATGGAAACAGGAAGAAAAGCGGAAAAGTGAAATGCAGCACTTTCAAATCGAGGAAAACTACTTATCGCGAAAAGGAAAAAACGCCAAAACGTGCTTGTTTCGAAGTGATTCTCAAACGCGATTCCAAAATTATCGGCATGGTTTGATTTTCTTAATTTTCAGATTTTGGTTTTAAGTTATGGTGTTTTGGTAAGCTATTTTACGGTTTCGACTCACTTACCGCTATGTTATAACTTATGACTCTGAGTTGTTTTCTATGCAAACTTGGTTGTGAATTAAACAGAGAGCATACATAACGATAAATTTGCTGAGTATTTTCCCGGATGAAGCGATGAGGAGAATAAAATGCAGCTTTTGATCCTGCTCACGAAGTGTTCGATAAAATGCCTCTGCCGGCTCTTTCTTCTTTTTGCTTCTGTTTCAGTACAATTCTTGCTACAACATTGTTGTTGTGTCGTTGTTATTTGTTGTTTTTGCATGTTGTGGTTGACAAATTGATGAAGAATTAGTGTTGAATTTCGCTTCACATTATGCCCATCAAATGTTAGGTAAAAGTTTTGAACCGAGATTCTTCTTCATTTATCATGTTTTGGCTTTGCTGGATTTTTTATAATTGAACATTGATTTGTGATGGTGCTTTTGGTATTGAATTCTTGAATTGCCACACTTGATGATTGTTTTTTTTTTTTTTTAATTCTTGAAGGTTATGTGAAGATCTTTATGGAAAAAGAAGAATGGTGCTTATTGGAAGATTATGGTGATTACAAAGTGTCAGATATTTATGGCATTTGGTAATGATAAACTTCTTATTCAATAAGCTGAAATTTGAGAATTTTAACATAGTATATATTTTGAAGTTTAAAAGCTAATAGGATGTAATTCATCTGCAGAGGTTGTTCATGGGATCTTCCTATTGTTGCTGCACATGGGTGAGTAGTCAACTACTTGCAGGTTATCAAAATTTCATCTCAATTAACATTAATTCTAAAGTCTCATGTTTTCTATCATGACAGAGTGGAGATTAAAGTATATAAATAAATAACTTGTCTCTGATATGAAGTTTTTCTTTGTGAGGTTTTACAAGGACGAAGAAAAGAACGATCCTGAGCATGCAAAAAAGCTCGCCACACTAGCAGATCTGTAAGTGAGGATGGTTTTAGTACTGCTGATAGGGCACAGGGCACATGCATAAACAGAGGGAGTCACTAAATACTTGAAGCCATCTTTTGCTGGTTTATCTCTCCTTTTCTATTAAATAGTTATCATTAGCTTATCTATAATGGTTTGACATTTTCAAATTTGAACTGATGTTTTTTCATGTTGAATGTAATTTTCCAGTATCTATCTGCAAGAAAGGAGCTGTCTGCAAGAAAGGAGCTTATCTATTGTATCATTATTTTAGCTTAATAAACATTAATTCTAAAGTCTCAAGAACCCTCAAAGGGACTTTAGTTTTAGCTTAAGGATCCAATTACTAATTACTAACAAACTAAATTGTAATTGAACCAAAAATCATATTTAGAGAATTTGCTCTTCTAATGAAGTTTGATTTAATTACATAATAGACCATGTGGTTTAGTTTCTGACACAAATTCGTATGTTTAACTTACACTATAAAATTATTTTTAAATTTAATTTTAGTTAGAAAATATTTTAATGTTGTTTTCCCCTCTAAGGTTTCAAGAAAATGGAATTTTTTCTAAGTATATATTTTAATAAATATTTATTTCAGGATTATTTTTTTTTTTTTAATAGAATGGTATCCTTCCTTCCGTGCCGACTAATCCACCCGAGAGTGGTATCCTTATTTCAGGATCTGTTTTGATTCATATGCAGGAAAGGGAAGATACAACACCACTCAAAATTATAGATACATGAAAGTGAAGATAAAGAATATTAAAATACAAATATATGAAAAAAAAATTGTAAAAGTTATATATTTGATTTCTTTTGTGTAAGATTTTTAAGTATATCGAATGAAACTTTCTATGTTTGAAATATTTGAATTTAATATAAAATGAAATAATTTTTTTAATTTTAGTTATTTAACTTTGTCATGATTCTTAATGTATTTAAAAATATTTATAATGAGTAATTTTATTTTTAGTATTAGTAATATTCGTCAAATAAATTTAAAAGTAAAATTATAAATTAATTTTGTTTTAATATAATAAAAAATTTGTTTATTGAAGTTTTAATGATAGCTAAAAGAGTATAATGTGTAGGTATAGTTTCTATTATTTATAATACTCGCATAATATATAGTGAAACTCGTTGAAATTGTGGGAAAAATCTTAATCGTAGCTAAAAATTATTGTGACATTTAATTTGGCGTCACACCACACCCTCTAATAGTTTACCTCAAAGATAAGTGTAACTCAAAGTTCTATAGACATTTACCTATAGATTATTAACTTTTAGTGATAATTTTTTAGTGTTATGAGAAGTCAATTTTCTAGTGATATATTATAATATATTATAATCAGCTATTAAACTCAGTCAATATGGTATATATCAGAAATTTAATAAAAAATCATTTTCAAAAATTAACAAAAAAAAAAGTGACGATAAGAGTTTATGGAATCTCTCTTTCTCACAATTTAATTTTCTATTCAACGTAAACCTAACATTTTTTGAAAGTTTAATCGATCGAATCAGCTGATCATCAACGCCACCGACTGTTGCCGCAGCTCTGATCATCTTTTCATCGCCATTCATTCATTCTTCTTCACCATCGACTTTTTCTTTCCATCTACACTTTACACCGCTAATTTTGACTTAACATAATATCCTCCTATTTTTTGTAATAATTAAATTTTATTATTAAATTATAATTCCTTCTTCACATAAAATTATATAGGTCTCTCCCATTTTTCCAATACCTCAATAATAATTCATTTAAAAAAATGATTTTAAATATTTAAAAATCAAGATTTTTAATAAAAAACAACCTCTTTATATTTCAAAATCACCTTATTTAATTTCAGTAAATAAAATCATATTCCATTATTTAAAATTAATACTGTAATTGTTTCAATTTTAAATGTAATCCATAATGCTCAAAATATGTATAAATGGTTAAACAATGTGTAATAAAAATGTAGGGGTCAGTTCTGACAACAAGTGGGTCAAGCTCACTTCTGATCGAGTTCAGCATCAATCACCACTGAATCAACAAACAATTGGTGAAAATTTATCAATTTTATTGTTCACTTTATTTACACTTTTTTTTAGTTAATCATTACTCATTATTTGTGTTTTACTTTTATTTTTTATATAATTTTGAATGCTATTTAAAAACATATCAATTTTATAATGTATTTTAAGTAAATATACTATAATTTTATTTAAATAAAAACATTTGTTTAAAGTTTAGAATAATATTTGTTTTTTATATGAAAATAAGTATTGTTAATAAATATTAAAAATTTCCTTTTTAAACTAAATATTAATAAGAATGAGTGTATTGTATATAATTTTATTTTATTAAAAAAATTATGATTTATTTAAAATTGACAGTAAAAATTAGGCAAAATACTTTTTTTTCCTCAGCGTCCAATCAAGTCCATTATCTTTTTAAAAAAAAAGAATTCTTGAAATTAAAATATACATACTTTTGTGACTATTATAAAAAAATATTTGTTTCATAATTTATGTTTCGCTTGAAAAAAAAATAATAATCGATGTATTTAATCTTAAAAAAGATCAATTACATAGGTTATTCATTAAATTTAATTAAAAAATCTTTATTTATTATAGTGAACAGAGAAAGTTTATGTTTAAAAAAAACTAAAATGACATTTTGTAGTTTTGTTTCAATTATATTTTTAAGTAAATAACATGATTTGATTGAATGCATTTGTAAAAAAAAAATATATATACCTCCAGTTCATAAATAATATAGTTTTTAAACAACAAAAATTGGTAACTTCAATTTACATATGTCAAATTTAATTTGGTAGAGTTAAAATGAAATGCCTTTAAAAATAATTAGATTTAATTACATTTTTAGTTGATATATTTAACTAACTATACAAAATTAATCTCTATATTTTATTTTTCTGATAGAAAAAAAATTAGGTCAGTTGAGATACAAAAATTCACCAAAGTTAGAACAGACCTCTGAGGCTCAAACATTTTTTATAAAAATATCAGCCATCAAATTTTAAATTTAAATACTTTTGGTCTCACTTATATATAGGCACTCAACATTGTTCATATGCCACAGATTTTTCACTAATGAATAAGAATAACCCAAACTAAAGTATCAAAATAATGAATATTCGTTTAATAACGTGTATATTATTCTTTTTGGTTAAAAGTGTTGGGTCGATTCTTCCTCCGTGTAAAATCAGCAATTTATGTGGTCAATCATGCCGAATCTATACAATCTATCTTTTATTGCTAATTTTTCATGGCAAGTGAGCCATAATATAAAATAAGCTCGAGGACGAGCATTATTCCTATAAATCAAATTTGTCCATTCCTATTTTCTGCCAACATCCTGTAATTTTTTATACATTTTATTCATGCTGAATTTAGTCCAACCCATAATATTCTCCCAGTCAGCCAATCTCGTAACCTCAATTCTTTGGTTTAGGATAGCTTTCATGATCCATGAATTGTTGGTCATACTATCAACAATCTTTTTTCAAATTTACCTAATAATTGCTTTATATAAAAGATCAAATATAACTATTATTTAATTAATTTTTTTAAAAAAAATTCATTTATAATAGTGATCAAAGACTATATATATTTGAAAATAATTACAATGCTACTTTATATTCTTCTTAGATATTAATATTTATACTCTATCCAATCACTCTTATAAAATATAATTTATTTTAAATTTATTTAATAAGTAGTGTATTTTAAATTTATCCAATCACGCTAATTTTTTTTTTGTTTAGTTCCAAATATAAATAATTTCATGATTTAATAAAAGGAAAATTCTTAAGTACCCATGATAAGTAGTAATTGAATACCTGTAGCGTAAATTATTTTAGAATTTAAATTTATTTTAAAATAAAATAATTGTAAGAAATGACGTGTCATTGAATAATAATATTTAATTGGACAAAGGTTTCGGCATCTAACTATGTTCAAGAATACCAAAGTGTTCACCTTAACACCTTTGATAAAATGCACTTGTTCCAACTTGTATTGTTGTGTGTTATAAATATCTCTCATGTAACATTGGTTACAAGTTAATGTCATTTGTTAATATTTTCCTCAATTACTTACTCTCATTCAATATCTCATATTTCTCCATCTTCTCAAATCCTCTATTTTCTCCATTGATTCACCTACAAGCTTTATGCTTGTGCCAACCTCTAGCATCAAGAGCTAGGTTCTGATCCTTAATCCGTTGCAAAGATGACTACCGTATCTAATGATCAAGTTCCCACCAATCTTTCAACCCTTGATTCAAAGAACTATGATAAATGGTGCAAACAAAAGTAGGTGTTATTTGGCTATCAAGATGTTCTTGAAGTGGTTAACTATGGTGTTGCACCACATGGGGCAGTAGCTACTGCTGCAGAGAAGACTACGCATAAATAAGGAAGATAAGAAGAAAAATTACAAGGGACTTTTCTTGATTAACTCTTGTGTTGATGGTGACAATTTTGAAAAAGTTAGCGACTGCAATTCGGCGAAGCATTCTTGGGAGATCTTAAGGCAAAGGTGGTGAATGTAGCGGTAAAATTGGTGAGACTAAAGCCATGAGAACGACTTAGCTCGTTTGTTTAAAATAGAGTCGCCACCGCGCTTTATTGTTTCCAAAAGGAATGGGAGAAAGAGCGAATAAAACCCACAGAAGTTTTTAAAATCAAAACTAATAAACTTATCAGAGATTTGGGTACGGAGAATTTGTTACACAAGGGGAAGGTGTAGCAGGGAAAATCTGAGATCGAAGCCATGGGATTGACTCGACTCAATATTTCAGTGAAAGTCACCACCGCGCTTTATTATTTCCAAAGGAAAAGGGAAAAGAACGAAAAAAAACCCAAAGTTTGTTTTAAAACAAAAAGAAGAGATCTTAGGTACGGGTGTTGTTTATACAAGGGGAAGGTTTTAAGCACCCCTCATATCTGTGGTACTCCACAGGAACCTTTTTGAAATATGTGTCGTGTGTGCTAAAAAAGAGTTTTTTTTATTTTTAAAATAAGCTCGGCAAAGCGTTAAGCTTTGTGCCTACATACCTCCTCGGTGCAATGGAGAAGTCAGAGCTAATGTAGTTCTGCTTAAAAGGAAAATGGTTTTTTAAAACGAATAAACACTTTATCGTCGTCGGAGAGAAATACTCAGCCATTGATCTTGAGCATGAGAACAAATGAGTTCTCTGTATCGCAAATGAAAGAAGGGCTCTAACTAGGATAAAAATCAATGAGTATGCCACTAGCTCTCTCACGCGGAAAAGATCTCATTATATCAATCAATTTCAAAATCGTGGGGTATCGCCACTCGTTTCAACAATTAGTCGTGTCTAAACTTTTGAAAAAAAGGGCCACTAAGGGCAAAAGATATTTTTAAAGAAAAGTTTTAAAAAGGTTGCAGACATAAGAATATTTTGAAAAAGGGAGAAGATTTTGAAAATTAAAGGGGAGTGTAATACGGTGAACTGACTTTTTATCGAAATGTATGGTAAGCAAGAGTCGCCACCGACTTTTATTTTATCCAAATTAATTAGAAAGGCTAAAAGAACAGGAAAAACCTTTTAAATAAAAACAGGGTTCGGGGGTAATTTATGCAAAGGGAAGGTGTAAGGCACCCTTTGCATCCATGGTTTTCCATGGGCTCTTAATTGCTTTGCTCTTTTTCGTTCAGAAATGTAGAAGAAGTGAATACGGACTTTAGCTCGTAAATGAGCGTAGCCATTTTGAAGATTTATGAGAAAGAATAAGAAAAAGATTTTTTAAACCAGAGCATGCAATTAAGGGCAAATTACCTTGACATTTGTAAAAAGGTTCTTTTAGCCTTTCAGGGTGAAAGGGTCTATCCATGCCATAAGAGGGCAGGAAGCCTTTCATTTGGAGGTTGAAGGGTCATCGAGAGTTCGTTCGCCATGAGACTGTCCCTTGCCAAAGAGTGGCAGATAGTCTAAGGGAAGGATCAGAATAGCCTTTCGTTTAGGCAGCCAGAGGACACCTCAGCCTTTCGTAGGCAACTTCCGAGGGACGAGATCATATTAGTGTATCGAAGGCAGCATCATTAGGGACTTATGATCTTAATCGAGGCAACATGGCTAAGGTATCCTCGTATTCGAGGGACATGGATATTCTGCAAACAAAAAAACAAGGCAACAAGGCAACAGGCAACAAGAGGGGTTACCAAAAAGTGTGCGTGGGTGCAACAATCACGTGATTAAATTCAGAAATTTTATCTTGTAATTAGGTGATTCTAATTCAGTTCAGGGTTATCACTCCCTAGGATTACTAACCATAACAATTAATATTATACAGTTTTAAGTGCCTTTAAAAGGGCAACCAATACAAGCCAGGAACAGATACATAATAATAAGGGAGGGGAATAAGAAACCAGCGGGTTTGGCATAAGTAATAATTAGGCAGAGAGATAAGAGTTTAGGGTTACCGACTATTTAAGCTTTGGCGGTTGGAAAACCCTGAAAAGGTGGAAAAATAGAAAGCAAAAATAAAAGGAGTGAGTGCATTATCAATTCCTTTGGCAAATACGGTTAACCCTAATCAAAATAAAAAAGGGATAAAAGAAAAGGGAAATAAATATAGAAACTTAGCTTTGGATTTGATCTGATATGGTTCGTAGTCGTGGGAAGCCTCGGGGTCGACCCTGAAAATATATGGCAAAAGCAAAGGCAGAAGAAGGTGAGTGTATGCACAGTTCCAAAAAGGTTTAAAGGGTAAACCCTAAATAAAAGGAAACAAAATAGACTTTGAAATTTAATTGAATACTTAGCTTTGGATTTTGAAGGCGCGTAGTCGGAGAGTGTCTGAAAAGTCAACCCTGAAAAGGCACAGCAAAAGAGGAATATTTTAGTGTAGGGCAAATCCTCGCAAATATTAAACCGAATGAAAATTGAATTGAATAACAATCGGATTTAATTAATTATTGGTCTTCGACCTAACTAATTAAATCGATTAAAAATACGGATTTGTAAAAGGTCAAAAATATATTTTAATTGATTAATCAAAATTAATTTATGAATTAAAACAATTTTAATAATTTTAAACTATTTTAAAACAAATAAAATAAAATTGAATAATCGATGACAAAATAAAATAAAATAATAAAAAAAAATATGATTAAGATAAAAAAGGTTTTTTAGAATTTTTGTAGAAAAAGGAAATTTTTATATAATATATATATTAATAATATAAATTAAATAAAGTTATGTAATTAAAAAGAAAAGAAAATTGGAAGCTTAGCTTGTGATTGGGTGTGGCTGCGTCTTGATTGTACACCATAGACAAGCGTCTCCTGAGCCCTTGGATTGGTCCTCTTGTGAATCTGGCGATGCACGTCTGGGATGCATGGTAGTCACTCAGAGGCGTGTTACATGGAATCTGCGCATGAAGGTTATCAAAGAAAATAAAGAAAAACGAGTGTCTGGAGTGAGGATCGACCCCAGGTCTTTCGCTTTGCCAAGAACGCTCCTTGCCATCTGTGCCACCTCTGTTATGCTGTTTAATAGATTCACACGCACATAATTGAATAAAACAAAGAAGACAATAATTTTCAAAAAAAACTCGCGCGCCAGTAGCATCTTCTTCCTCTTCGTGATTTTTCTGCAACACATGGAACCCTTTGGCAACGGTTTTCATGCGTTTCCTTAGCCCTGCAAGATCATAAAACGCTATGCAAGCAACAAAAATCAAAAAGGAGGTCATGGATCCATTCGTTTTGGTCTCACTAACGTGAAGGAAACAACAATTTGGTCTAATTCGGCCTAGAATAAGAACCCCTCTCTCGGAGCTTCTAAGCCCTAGCCATGGTGACTCTTTCCAACAAGCATCAAAATCAAATTAAATCTCCAGAAACATCAATAGCATCTATCTAAACACAAATCAGCAATCAAATTCAATTTCTAATGCGTGAAAACTCGTAATCGACGCTAAAAAAAACTTAAGCAAACCGTGGGCGTTGCTTGCGATTCTGAACGTTGCAATCGATGGTGATGATACAGACAGCTTCATAGGAGAACGAAGAATCTTCCTGGATGCGTGGGAGAGCTTGAATCGGCCTCAAAATCTGTCTGCCATGGCACTTGAATTTTCGGTTTTGTGGAGCTTTCTTCTAGTTCTTGACGCAGCCACCAATCCCCTAAACCTTGTGGATACACTTTGTACTTATAGCAGATGGTTTTAGGTTAACAAGATTGTGAAGAATCCAATCAAATCTTGTTTCTAGGTGATAGAAATTTTGATTAAAAATTTGATTTGCAAAGGCTTCCAAAATTGATTCAATCTCAATCTTTCCCAACCAATGTTGTCTTGGACGAAATTGGGTTGAATATATGGTATAAATGGTGATTGAATGAAATTGAAGTAAGATTCTTAATTGAAGATTTGAATTTTACATGATTTTTATAAATTAATATCACTTTTTCATGATTTAAAAATTCATATAAAATCATATAAAAATCCAAAAATTCGTGGCAACTAAATTTAGGGCCTTGGATAACTTGAGGATCAAGATTGGATCATTAAAGATTGGGCTCCTTTGCAAAAAAATCTCAATTTGAAGCATTTTGTTTCACATTTTTTCTCTTAAATCGACCAACTTTAACGAGGCATATCTCCCTCAATTTTTAAGATATGAAGGAGTTCGAGGACTTTTTGGAAACCTCAAGATGTCCTCTACAAGCCACTTTGGAAGCTTTTTTCCATTTGAAGAATTTATCTTGATGGTATTGGCTGTGACAAAAAACTGCTTTCGGTTGACTTCCAAAAAGGACCTGTAATCTTTTGATCCATATCTCTCAAACGAAGCATTGTTAGACTTGGCATGTGAGAGTCAAAATTGTAGAGAATTCAATTTTATTCAAAATGAGCTTTGGATGGAAAATTTCTGATGTTCCATGTGAGAGTTATGGCTGGTCAAAGTTCAGTTGACTTTCTCCTGTACAAACCCTAATTTAGAAACTTTTTGATTTGTTGATTTTTGATATTTCCTTGATGAACCATGATCAATTCTTGATCAAATGGTGAATGATACTTCAATATGAGGATCTTGACAAAAAATCAGGAGTTTTGACTTTACTTTGACCGCAGTTGACTTTTAGGTTAACTTAGTCGACGGTTGTCTTTCTGAACAATTGAGTGACCAATCCTTTGAATTGAGACTTGATACTTGTTATAGGGATAATGTAAGATATATTGAGCCATGTGGGATGCCTTGGAGCCATTGATTCACTGATTTTCCTTTGAATCAACCAAACCCTAGTTTCAGAGCCTTGTATAGGAGAGTGTGTCTAGGAGCTTTGTGTATTGATTTGAATTTGTATAAGAGAAATAGTGTGGGAAAATTTTGGGGTATGACAGGGAGGAGATGAAGAGGCTCTCCTATTGCGTAAAATGAAAGCTAAGGAAAGAAACGGTCTAACCGAAAAAGAAGCCAACACTTGACATTATGAGTCAAGGTAGATTTCCCATCCTTTGGACTTATCAATACCAAACCAACACATACTTGGGGATCCAGATGAACTTATTATCTTAGCACCACTTCGCATTAAGCACATTAAAATTCTGACGAAAATCGGGCAGAGTAACGGCTGTTTTCGGGTAAACCTTATATCAATGCCTTGGAATTAACCATCAAGGACTTTAAAGGAAATACCTGCATACACAAACAGACAACAATCCAATGCCAGACAGACAGAATAACAACAGAGTAACTATTAGAACAAGATTTATTCTGATCAATATTCTTAGTTTTGATGATAACAATGTATATGAATTTTGTATGAGATAATGTGGTACTCTAATAATATGCAATTTCCATTTCAGGAATTATATAAAGAGTATGCACAAAATCAGCGCAAGAAGCACTGACTCAGAAGGTTCAGCATGCAACATCAGAACATGGTCTGGCAAGACATCAGAAGATGGTCAAGCAGAATCAGAACATGGTCTATGGAAGCATCAGAAGGACTTGAGATCAGAAGCAGAAGCACTAAAGTTCTCATGGTATCACGCTAAGAAGCACTTCAAGGTCAGAAGACAAGAAGATGCTCTGCACCAAGCTGTTTGACTCTGATGATATTCAAACGTTGTTTACACAAACATCAGATCAGAAGCAAGTACAAGATGGCAGGCTACGCTGACTGACAAAAGGAACGTTAGTAGCTATTAAAGGCAACGTCAGTAGACACAGCGAAAGCAAGGCTCGAGGTAGTTGACAAAAGAGTGAAACATTAAATGCAATGTTGTACGGATCACGTAAAGCATTAAATGCTCCCAATGGTCATCTTCTCAAACGCCTATAAATTGAAGTTCTGAGGAGAAGCAAGTTTACGAATTCTGAATATAACACTTGCGCAAATATACAGAAACGCTGTCAAATTCAAAAAGCTCTCTAACTTCATCTTCAACCTCACTACATTGCTGTTGTAATACATTAGTGAGATTAAGCTTAAACTTAAGAGAAAATCATAGTTGTGATAATAGCTTTATAAGAAGCATTGTAACTCTTAAACGAATTTGTTTACATTAAGTTGTAAGAACTAGAGTGATCAGGTTGTTGATCAGTATACTCTAGAAATTCTTAGAGGGTATCTAAGCAGTTTGTTCCTAGAGTGATCAGGTTGTGATCAGTATACTCTAGAAGACTTAGAAGTTGTCTAAGTGGAAAACCATTTTAATCTTGTATGATTAGTGGATTAAATCCTCAGGTGAGGTAAATCACTCCAAGGGGGTGGACTGGAGTAGTTTAGTTAACAACGAACCAGGATAAAAATCATTGTGCAAATTGTTTTTATCTTACAAGTTTTAAAAGCTACACTTATTCAACGCCCCCCCCCCCTTTCTAAGTGTTTTTCTATCCTTCAATTGGCATCAGAGCGTTGGTTCTAAGGTGCAAGCACTTAACCGTGTTTAGAAAAGATTCAGGAAGAGAAAAACGCTTAAGTCAAGATGTCTGGTGAAAATCCAACAAATACATCTACATCTGGCTCTGCTGAGCAATACAATGGAAATGGTAACAATGGTTATACTAGACCACCAGTATTTGTTGGTGAAAACTTTGAATACTGGAAAGATAAACTTGAAAGTTACTTCCTTGGTCTAGATGGTGACTTATGGGATCTGCTGCTGGATGGTTACAAACATCCAGTGAAAGCTACTGGTGTAAGGCTTACAAGACAAGAAATGAATGATGATCAAAAGAAGCAATTCAAAAATCATCATAAGTGTAGGACTGTTTTGCTGAATGCTATCTCTCATGCTGAATATGAGAAGATATATAACAGGGAAACTGCCTATGACATATATGAGTCATTGAAAATGACCCATGAAGGAAATGCCCAAGTCAAGGAGACTAAAGCTCTTGCCTTGATCCAGAAATATTAAGCCTTCAAGATGGAGGATGATGAGAATATTGAGAAGATGTTCTCAAGATTTCAAACGCTAACTGCTGGATTGAGAGTTCTTAACAAGGGATACACAAGGGCTGATCATGTCAAGAAGATCATCAGAAGCTTGCCAAGAAGATGGGGTCCTATGGTGACTGCTTTCAAAATTGCCAAAAATCTGAATGAAGTCTCTCTTGAAGAATTGATCAGTGCTCTGAGGAGTCATGAAATTGAGCTGGATGCTAATGAACCTCAGAAGAAAGGTAAGTCCATTGCATTAAAATCTAATTATAAAAAATGCACTAACGCTTTTCAGGCTGAAGAAGTAGATTCTGAAGAATCAGAATCAGAAGAAGAAGATGAACTGTCCATGATCTCCAGAAGGGTAAACCATCTCAAGAAGAGCAAGCAAAGGAAGTTCAAGAGCTTCAGAAGTTCAAAGAAGCCTGAAAGAGGAGAATCTTCTGGAGGCAGAAGATCTGACAAGAAAAAGGTCATCTGCTATGAGTGCAATGAGCCTGGACACTTCAAGAATGAATGTCTAAAACTTCAGAAGGAGAATCCCAAGAAAAAGTTTCATAAGAAGAAAGGTCTTATGGCAACATGGGATGATTCAGAATCAGAATCAGAATCAGACTCTGAAGGCGAGCAGGCAAACCTTGCATTGATGCCCACAGTGGATGACGGATCAGAATCTACATCAGAATCAGATTCTGAAGAGGTATTTTCTGAACTATCTAGAGAAGAGTTAGTTTCCAGTTTAACTGAACTTCTGGAACTCAAGGCTCATCTTAGTATCAAATACAAAAAGCTGAAAAAGCCATTTGAATTTGAAACTAAGAAGCTTGAAGTGAAAAATTCTGAACTGAAAAAAAAAGTTTTAAAATTATCCAAAGATATTGGATCTCCTTCTGAATCAAAAAAATCCATTCCTAGCCTCAATCATATTCTGAAAGAATATGACTCGACCTTCAGGAAGTTTCTATCTAGAAGTATTGGCAGAAGCCATCTTGCTTCTATGATATATGGTGTTTCAGGAAACAAATGGATTGGCGTTGGCTATGAGAGTGATATCCCACGTAAATTTGAACCTGTAGATGATTTGAAAATCACATACAAGCCATTGTATGATCAGTTCAAATATGGCCACTCACATGATATTAGGCTCACTTCACATGCCAAAAGTTTTAACACTTCACACACCAAGAAGCATGTGACACAACCTAAAAAATATCAAGCTGCCAAACCTAAAGAATATCATGTTGTTCCTCCTGTTACTTATCATGCTAAACCCAAGTTCAATTAGAACTTGAGGAAAACTAACAAGAAAGGACCCAAGAAACTGTGGGTACCTAAGGAGAAGATAATTTCTGTTGCAGATATCCTTAGCAGCAAAGAAGACAAAGCACAACATGTCATGGTACCTGGACTCTGGGTGCTCGCGACACATGACGGGAAGAAGGTCTATGTTCCAAGACCTGGTGCTTAGATCTGGTGGAGAAGTCAAGTTTGGAGGAGATTAGAAGGGCAAGATTATTGGCTCTAGAACCATAAGTATTAGTAACTCTCCTTCCATAACTAATGTACTTCTTGTAGAAGGATTAGCGCATAACTTATTGTCCATAAGTCAATTAAGTGACAATGGTTATGACATAATCTTCAATCAAAAGTCTTGCAAGGCTGTAAGTCAGAAGGATGGCTCAATTCTATTTACAGGCAAGAGAAAGAACAACATTTATAAGATTGATCTTTCTGATCTTGAGAAGCAGAAGGTGACTTGCCTTATGTCTGTTTCTGAAGAGCAATGGGTCTGGCACAGAAGATTAGGACATGCTAGTTTGAGAAAGATTTCTCAGATTAACAAACTAAATCTGGTCAGAGGACTCCCAAATCTGAAATACAAATCAGATGCTCTTTGTGAAGCATGTCAGAAGGGCAAGTTCTCCAAACCTGCATTCAAATCTAAGAATGTTGTCTCTTCCTCAAGGCCATTTGAACTTCTGCACATTGATCTGTTTGGACCAGTCAAAACAGCATATGTCAGAGGGAAGAAATATGGATTAGTCATCGTAGATGATTATAGCCGCTGGACATGGGTAAAGTTCTTAAAACACAAGGATGAGTCTCATTCAGTGTTCTTTGAATTCTGCACTCAGATTCAATCTGAGAAGGAGTGCAAAATCATAAAGGTCAGAAGTGATCATGGTGGTGAATTTGAGAACAGATTCTTTGAGGAGTTCTTCAAAGAAAATGGTATTGCCCATGATTTCTCTTGCCCTAGAACTCCATAGCAAAATGGAGTTGAAGAGCGAAAGAATAGGACTCTACAAGAAATGGCCAGAACCATGATCAATGAAACCAATATGGCTAAGCACTTCTGGGCAGAAGCAATAAACACTGCATGTTATATTCATAATAGAATCTCTATAAGACCTATTCTAAATAAGACTCCTTATGAATTGTGGAAGAACAGAAAGCCCAACATTTCATATTTTCATCCTTTTGGATGTGTTTGTTTTATTCTGAATACTAAAGATCATCTTGGTAAGTTTGATTCTAAGGCACAAAAATGTTTCCTTCTTGGATATTCTGAACGCTCTAAAGGCTACAGAGTATACAATTCTGAAACATTGGTTGTAGAAGAATCAATCAATATCAGATTTGATGATAAGCTTGGTCTTGAAAAGCCAAAGCAGTTTGAGAATTTTGCAGATATAGATATTGATATATCAGAAGCTGTAGAACCAAGAAGCAAAGTTTCAGAAGCTGAAAAT
Organism: Vicia villosa; assembly: GCF_029867415.1. Classification (NCBI taxonomy): domain Eukaryota; kingdom Viridiplantae; phylum Streptophyta; class Magnoliopsida; order Fabales; family Fabaceae; genus Vicia; species Vicia villosa. Next base: position 148,901,225 of record NC_081182.1, read on the forward strand.
CTCAGAAGCAAATAATCAGAAGATCAAGTTGCTGCATCTTTAGAGAATCTCAGAATTTCTGAAGAGCCAACAGTCAGAAGATCTTCTAGACTCACCTCAGCTCACTCAGAAGATGTGATCCTTGGAAAGAAAGATGATCCTATCAGAACCAGAGCATTCCTTAAGAACAATGCAGAATGTCAATTAGGTCTTGTCTCTTTGATCGAGCCAACTTCTGTTGATCAAGCTCTAGAAGATCCAGACTGGATAATTGCCATGCAAGAAGAACTTAATCAGTTTACAAGGAATGATGTATGGGATCTTGTTCCTAGACCAAAAGGATGCAACATCATTGGTACAAAGTGGGTTTTCAGAAATAAGCTTAGTGAGAAGGGAGAAGTGGTAAGAAACAAAGCCAGACTGGTGGCTCAGGGTTATAGTCAGCAAGAAGGTATTGACTATACAGAAACCTTTGCACCAGTGGCCAGGTTAGAATCTATTCGCTTATTAATTTCTTTTGCCACTCAGCATAACATCACTCTGTATCAGATGGATGTTAAGAGTGCCTTCTTAAATGGTTATATAGATGAGAAAGTCTATGTCCACCAACCTCCTGGTTTTGAAGACTCTAAGTCTCCAGAACATGTTTTCAAACTTAAGAAATCATTGTATGGATTGAAGCAAGCTCCTAGAGCTTGGTACGAAAGATTAATTTCTTTCCTTCTGGACAGTGGTTTCACTAGAGGACAAGTGGATACGACTCTCTTCTGTAAAAAATCTAAGAAAGACATTTTAATTTGTCAAATTTATGTTGATGATATTATTTTTGGAACATCTAATGCTTCACTTGGAAAGGAGTTTGCTAAGTCTATGCAGGCTGAATTTGAAATGAGTATGATGGGTGAACTCAAGTATTTTCTTGGGATTCAAATCAATCAAACTTCTGATGGAACTTATGTTCATCAAAAGAAGTATGTGAAAGAACTTCTAAAGAAGTTTAATCTTTCTGAAAGCAAAGAAGCCAAAACTCCTATGCATCCAACGTGTGTTCTAGGTAAGGATGAGGTAAGTAAGAAGGTAGATCAGAAGTTGTACAGAGGTATGATTGGATCTCTCATATATTTAACTGCTTCTAGACCTGACATTCTATTCAGTGTTTGTTTGTGCGCTAGATTCCAATCAGATCCTAGAGAATCTCACTTAACTTCTGTGGTTTAGTCTACAGAAGATCTAAAGAATACAACTTAGTAGGATTCTATGATGCTGACTATGCTGGAGATAGAATTGAAAGGAAGAGTACTTCTAGAAGTTGTCAATTTCTAGGAAGTCATCTGATCTCCTGGTACAGCAAGAAGCAAGCTACCATTGCCCTCTCAACAACAAAAGCAGAATATGTTGCTGCTGCTGGTTGTAGCACACAAATGCTCTGGATGAAGAGTCAGCTAGAAGATTATCAAATATATGAGAGTAACATTCCTATCTTTTGTGATAATACTTCTGCCATATGTTTATCTAAGAATCCTATCTTACATTCCAAAGCTAAACATATTAAGATTAAACATCATTTCATTAGGGACTATGTTCAGAAGGGTGTTCTCTCTTTAAACTTTGTGGATACAGACCATCAATGGGCTGATATCTTTACAAAACCCCTTGCTGAAGATAGGTTTAAGTTCATTCTGAAGAATATCAGTATGGATTTATGCCCAGAATGAGAAGATGAGAAGATCTTATGTATGGCTACTCTCTGAAATGTGTTGGGATTATGTTTTTATAAGAAGTTCTGATTATGATCAATTAGAAGTTCTGATTCTGTTATTACTAACGTTTCATTATCTAAGATGATTCAGAATCTCTTTTAAAGTAAAACAGCTGTCACCAGTTTTTCCAGAAAAGGAACACGTGTTCACTATTTTTGGACAAGCATGTGTGTAGTTGAGGAGACGCCGCCCTAGGTAACTGTGCAAATCATTTCATTTTGTCACTTTATCTCTCCTAACGTCATATCTCATTAAATGCAAATTGATGTCATGTTTTTCTGAAATCATTTCATTTAAACCATATTGCATTTATTATTTTTCTTTTATTCAATCTTTTAAATACCTCTCTTCATCTTCTTTTCATTCTTTTCACTTTCTCTCTTCATTCGTCCCTCTCTTTTTGCATTCATCACATAAACCCTAGTTTGTGTCTGCAACTTAGAATCTCATCATGAATCCTTCATCAAACTCTTCAAACCAAACAAAAATGTCTTCCACTCAACAGGTTTTGAGCAAGCGTGGTTTCGCTCCTTTGAAGACCTGTTCCATTCCTACTGCAGAGATGGAAGTTCTGTGTGAGTCTTCAGTGGACTTTGAAAATCTGAGAGCACATGGTTTCAAACCTGAAGCAAAGACAATGGCACAAGGATGGTCAAACTACCTTGATAGATTGGTTGGACCAATTTATCCGGCTCTTGTAAAAGATTTCTGGGCTCATGCAACGGTTACTCCAACTGCAATCATCTCCTTCGTGTTAGGGAATGAAGTTGTGATTACAGAGAAGTTGATAAGGAAGATGTACAACCTGGATGATGAAGAAGGATGTACTGGTCCACTTCCTGCCAGAGTTAGTTGGCCACAGGTTGAAGGACAAAATAGATCAAGATCAAGCTTTTTCAATTCATTTTGTAAAACATCAAAAAGCCTTGGCCAGTTGTATTATCCTCATTCATAAATCCTAAAAAATATTCCTCAACACTAATGGAAACTAAAGAAACATTCACATATCGCATTATCAAAGACATGTGCTCTTGGTGACTCACATCAAGAGTACAATCAATTATCACTGAAAAATACTTTGCTTGTTTGATTTTTCTAATGATTTCATTTTTAATTGCGGAAGCAAGCAAAAGTATTATCTTGTTTTGGATGCTATGTCCAAGAAAGTGAACATGAATATTATCATTTGCAATACGTCTAACTTGTTCTTGGATAAATGGGTCAAATTCAGCTAACATTTCAATTAAGCTTAAAAAATTTCCATTGCTATTTTGGTACAATCTCTCATTAGAACCACGGAAGGCTAAATTATGTTTAGCAAGAAATTTCACGATTGAAATAATTCTTTTTAAAACACTTTTCCAATGATCTTATTCTTTGTTAATCAATCTTTGAGATGTTTTATCAATAGTCTCAAAGTTTTTCATTCTATGACGCAACTCATACCAAGTAGTCATATTCTTAATATGTTCCATGCCTATTTCATGCTCTCTAAGTCTTTCACCAACATGTGCCCAGACACTAAAACCCTCATTTGCTAATTGACCTCTACCAGTCCCTTTTTAAAAAGCCTTGCAACAAAAACAAAATGCTCTATTAAGCTCTTTTGAATAAACAGTCCAATCTCTATCACATTTCTCTCCATTTGATAAAACTCTAGTATACAAATTAGTCATAAAGCGTCTAGACGATTTATCTTTAGGACCCTTCACAATAGAGAAATCTCTTTTAGAACCTTTTGTAGCTAATAAATCAATACTTTTGGAATCAAGAGAATCCCAAATTCTCAAATCAAATATATTTTTTCCATTGTCACTAACATTATCAACATTTTCAACATCAACATTTTCAACGTCTAAGATATCATTTTTAGTAGCATTAACATCAACATTATCTTCCATATTTTTAGTAGTAACCACGTTTTCAAGAATTTATAAATCAACATTATCAGCATTCTGATTTTCAACTAAACTTTTTTATTCTTTTATTATGAATTTATCAAGAGCTCCGAATTGAGATTGAGTTAACTCATCAAGTCTTCTTTTTTTCTTACGCTTTTCATATCCAGAATCAAACTTTCTAGTTTTAAGAGGAAATTTAGAAGACATGTTTGAAGAATGAAAAAAATTAAAACCTGAAATTTCTTGCTGTTCTTGATCAAATGCACGGTGTTGAGTTTGAATCAGATAAAGAACGTCAAAGTTGAACCGATAAAAAAATTAAAGACAATGAGTAATCAAAAAATAAAATTATAATTTAACAAATTAACAATTCAAAAAATAAATTTTTATAATTTTCACAAATAAATTATGAAAAAAAAGTTTTATATATATATAAAGATTAATGAGTTTATATAAGTTATGATAAATTAACAATGAAATAAACACTAAAACTTGTACTAAATAATATTAATAAAAAACATTATTTTTAATAGTAAAATTTGTACAATCAATAAAAATATTAAAAAAGTGATGAACCTAGTAATTTAGAAAATGCAAGCGCAGCTTTAACCTTTTTATGCTATCTATTTGCTAATTTTTGAAGGCATTCACTTCACACTATGATGTCGTATTGTCGTGTACGGTGCGTAATCTAATATATATGCATATAACCAATGGTTCAATGCGGTGTGTGTTTTATGGGTCGGGCTAATATATTGTGTGTTTTATTTGACTCTGGTTTGTTTAACTGGGCTGTTATTTTTTTTAAAAGTTATTAATTGATTGGGCTGGATTTAGAAGGTAACATAAAGTAAAAATTTGAGGCCCTGGATTTTTTGAGGCCCTGTGCAGTAGGCTAGACTGCGCAGGCCCAAATCCGGCCCTGAATCTATGGAAGGCTATTCTTGTTCTAATGATGGAGATACATGTGAATATATCATGGATTATGGTCGTGGAACAAAGACAAAAGGATATCTTTGTATGGATACTCTTACATTAGATTTCACCTCTGGCTCTGTTGTCTCATTTTCTAAAATCATAATAGGTTGTGGACACACCAATACAATGACGTTTGAAGGTCAAAGTTCAGGTATAATCAGCCTTGGACCGGGGAATATGTCAATGGTAAATCAATTAGGATCTTTAATTGATGGAAAATTTTCATATTGTTTAGTCGTCAATGATTATTATAGAAAGTTTAGTTTATCTAGCAAACTCAATTTTGGACATGTTGCTGTTGTTTCTGGTGATAATGTTGTTTCAACTCCTTTCGATAAAAAACAACACAGTTACTTTCTAAGCCTGAAAGCATTTAGTGTGGGAAATAAAAGAATAAAATTTGAAGGGTTTAAAGGAGTAAATTCTTCTTATAACATCCTGTTAGACTCTAGTACACCTCTTACTCTTTTACCAAAAGATTATTATTATTATTATAGGCTAGAATCAACTGTTATAAAAGCGGTAGAATTAGAGCGTTTTCAAGATCCTGCTGGTTCATACAGGCTTTGTTATAATACCACATCCTCTCAACATCTAAAATTTCCTGAAATTACTGCACATTTTATTGGTGCAGATGTTAAGTTAGATGTTAGTAGCGCTTTTGAGTTGCTATACAAGGGGATACAATGTTTTGCTTTTTTTCCATTTAAAAATGGATTTGGCATCTTTGGAAACGCGGCACAAGTGAACTATTTGGTTGGTTATGATCTCAAAAAGAATATTGTCTCATTCAAACCTACTAATTGTACTAACTATTGAATGGGTGCAAACTATAATTACCAAAATTACTTGGTAAATTGATAATAAAAATTAGGCTTAAATAATGCTTTCGTCCCTGTAAGTTAGCGTGTTTTGGATTTTGGTTCCTGTATCTTTTTTTTTGGTCCAAGTCCCCATATGTCCATTCCTTGTTCACTTTGGTCTCTGACGTCCAACTTCCGTTAAAAAAATGCTTATAGGTGTTTTTTTAACGGAAGTTGGACGTCAGGGACCAAAGTGAACATGAAATGGACATATGGGGACTTGGACCAAAAAAAAAAGATACAGGGACTAAATTAAAAAACACGCTAACTTATAGGGACGAAAACACTATTTAAGCCTAAAAATTATAATTTGTTTCATATCTCTTTAAGAAAATCTCTAAGTTTCTTTTTAGGTTAGGTTTTTCTTTATTTTCTATGTTTTTTCCAACCTTTTTATTTATTTAAAAAATATTTAGCTTCTTCGAAATTATAAAAATAATAACACATATTATAGACAAAATAATAATAATAATAATAATAATAATAATAATAATACTTATGTTATATGTTGGGTTAAATAAGTTTTTGGTCCCTATAAATATTGCAGTTTCAATTTTAGTTCCTCCTTGGTTTTGGCAACGGTTTTTTTTCATCTTTTTTATTTTCACAACATCACAAATCACAAGGTAACATTGTGAAAGTCATAATAACTTGCCAATCTTTCTTTATGACATCTTAACCCGAAACATTAGTTGGAAAACCTGCTTATGTTTTACCATAAGGGTATATGGGTCAACTCTGAATAATTAGGGTATATGGGTCAACTCTGAATATTTTTTTCTTATCTCTACCGGTATAGTTCGGTTTGAGAGTCAGTTTTGACATCAAGTGGGTCCAACCTCCTCTTGATCGAAGTTGCAGGGGATCGAACCGCAACCCTCTCTACTAAATCCATCGTCAATCATCACTGGACCAATTAACGATTGGTAACTCTGAATGATTTCTCATAGTGACATAATTCAAGTTAAGATACAATTGGATTTAAAAAAGTGATTAAGTTAGAGATTGTCTCATTCCACTCTTTGAAGTATCTCACGATCATGTGTGTTTCCAAAAATATCCTTGTTTTCGGAGGTGTATCTCCAGAAGTACCTTTTTTTTACGTTGATTTGTTTCGTAGATATAAATAAGGAACCTTTATTTAATATTGTTTAAAAGGTCCCGTAGATGTATCGACGAAACAATTCAATGTAAAAAAAATGCTTCCATAGATAAACCTCCGGAAGCGGGGGACAAAAATGAAATTTCGCCAGGTGCGTGAGAGTATTATGGGGTGGATTGAGATATCCTCTTAAGTTACTAAGTAATTAATGAATATCAAAGAATATCAAGTAGATTCATTCTTCGTACACCTTCTTCCCTTTCAGATCCAAATCTCTCAGTCACTATGTAGAGACACGGAGAGGTGGTGCGACGTTCTCAAATCGCATCGCTTTCTAACCCCTTTGGGTTTGTTGTTTCCAACTTAATCACCGATGGAAATGTTCTTTTTTCACAACGGCCTCTGCTCTTCACTTACCGGCGTGTTCAAGATTCTGTCGTGGTTGCAGGTTGGTGTTTATTATCCGAGCCGATTGGCTTTGGATTGTTAGGCTCGAAATGGTCGTTATTGCTTGCTTTTAATTTTATAGTAAGCTGCTAGATTGTGGTTCTGATTTCGTGTAGGCGGTCAGATTCATTCTTCGTACTTTACATACTCCAATCTTTTAATGGTTGCTCTTTTATCAGGCTTCTCCGATAATCTTCGGGTGGTTGCTCTTTTATCAGGCTTCTCCGACAAGTTGGTTGTGTTGTTTTGAGTTCTTCAGGAGCTAGGTTTCTTCAGTCGGTGTTTGGATGGTTCTCTTTTGGCTGGTGCTTTCTCTCATAGTTTTGATCTGGTTTTTTCTCTTCAAAAATTTTGGATCTGACTTGTGATTTTAGATTAGCCGCTACTGAACATTCTGTGTTTGAAACCGATTTTTCATCTTTGTTGATTTTGTGTTGTTTTGGCGATGATGTTCTTCTACATTATCGGTTTCACTGTTTCGGTTTGAAGGACCAAAAATGGTCGCGTTTGCTTGTTGGTTTCAATAGTAAGTTGTTGGTTAAGGACTTTGTTACTGTGTTGACGATCGAGTTCATTCACCATCCATTAATCTGAGTTTGGTTAACAAATCACTTTTTACTTTTCAGTTTCGTATCTGTACGCAGGTTCACTGGATTGTGCCCGGGATGTGTATTTGAACTGAGATTTGTTGTATCTTGTATTTCCTATTGAACTTCTTTAGGTTATTGGTTTTTTTTCTATTCATTGGGTTTAGGCTATATGTCCCCCTGGTTTTATGTACTCTTTTTCTCTTTTCTATATATAATGCTTGTTAAAAAAAAGTAGATTCAACTAATAAAGCAAAACCCATATTGGAAATTCGTGCATTAAGTAAAGTGCACAAAATTAACTTTTTATGTATCTTATATGTAAGTGTTCCGCCTTGTTAGTATTAGTTTTTTCGTCATTTACATCATCTTTTCCCTTGCTAGGAAGAGAGAAAAATATTGATAAGGGAGTGATCGCAAGTCCCCTTTCTTGCTATCATTTTCATCTCTCCATGATCATCAAGAGCAAATGTTAACCCAAACATAATCTATTCCAAGTTCAAAAGCAAGTGTAGGATGGGAAAGAGAAAACTGAAAAAATGAATATCATGTAGAAGGGTCATACAAATTGAGGAAGAAGGGAGAGGTTCAAATTTATTTTAATATCAAACTGAAGTATAAATATTTTGGCTTTAATAATTAAGGGAAACTTTGTGAAACATGAAGCTGACCTTGTGTTGTAGTGTGAAAAATATCCGAGCATAACAAATGCTCGAAATATACAATTTTCACTAAAGTTTATTTATTTCAAAAGGAAAGGGAAAATTTTGATAAAATCCTAAAAGAGAAAAATAATGGTCGTCACAATCTAAATTGGATTCGTTAGTCAATTATGCAAGGGAAAAATATTAGCACCCCTCAAATCGGTTGTACTCAATAGAATTCGTCTAGCTAATTGGTGAATAAGAGTGTTAGCTTAGTGTATTTGACTAAAAATATGTATTTTATTAGGTTGGTTGAGAAGATGTTGAATCTTTCTCCTACGTATCCTCTGGTAAGATGAGGAATTAAAAGCTATGTAGTACTTTGTTAAAAAGAACTAAAGAAAATATTTTTTATTATGTTTCTTGACAAGATTGCGAGTCTTTCTCATATTTATCCTCATGTGCTATAAGGAATTCAAGGTTACGTGGTTCTGGGCAGAAAAACTTTGTTTGTTGGTTGCTTTTAGAGAATGATGCTTAGGTCATATTGAACGGTTAAACATTTCTTGTCGCTCGCACTTGGAGGCTGAAGCATTTGTTTGTTTCACGTATAAATGGATAAAGCACCACTTGTTTGTGAAAGTTTGATTTAAAATGCGCTAGGGAAAAAATAAGTTTGATGCATTGAGATTGTTTTCATGTGAAAGACGAATGCTCGTTTGGAACGAAGCGTGCGCCTCACGTCCGATTATTCGGGGAGCTATAGGATTTGCAAACAATTGTCTTTTTTAATCCAATTTTTTTATAGAAATTAACTATGCGGAAGACGGGTGACCAGTTAGACCAAGTTGTGAGTCTCGGGTTTGATCACTCAGGGATGTTCATCTAATCGTCCTTTTTAGTCCAAATTTTAATTAAGTATTTTAGGCAGAAGATTAATGCTCAGTTAGATGGAAATGTGCGCCTCGGGTCCAATTATTATGGTGCCAAAAGGGTGTACATCTAATTGTCCTTTTTAATTCAACTTTATTAATGAAAAGATTTAACATGTTTGATTTGTCTATGTTTGGAATTGGATTTTCATTTGAATAGTAAATATTGATTAAGTTTTGAAGAATGGTTTGATTATTGAAACTAATTAATTAATTAATTGAGAAACAAAAATTATTTTCTAAATATTTGTTAATCATTTTATTTAATTAAGCTAAACAAAATAAAAGAAATCAAATGAAAATTAGAAATAAAAAGGAATAGAGGGATCCTTGATTTTGGAATGATATTAGTAATTATTTGATATTTGATTTAATATCATTTTAAAATATTTTTTAACTTTATTAAAAAAAGATTATAAAAGAAATAACATAAAACAAACTAAAAATTAACAAATAGAAATAAGACCCAAAGTGTTCAATAAATAAGTTTTTTCCTTTCTCATCAACTTGTCTCTCTATTATTTCTTATCTTTATTCTCGTACTTCTCAATGCTCATAATAAATACAAATTTTGAAGTTCCATCTAAATAAACAATTTTTTTTTTGCATATGCATACATACCCATGGGCCTACGTGCATATACATTTGCATTGAAAATTCATTTATTTCATCTCATCTTCACCAGAACATTGAAAAAGCAAGATGACTTCCCGACCCAAAACTAGAGCTCATCGAAAAAAAGATGATGGAACATATTGAACATAACGAAGTATCCTTAAAGACAAGATAGAAGGGGTAAATGGAAGTGTAGAAGAAATGAAAGGGTCTATGGAGCAAATAATGAATGCCTTGAACAGTCTTTGGTAAAGCAAGATGAAGACTGAAAAGCCTCTCTCAAAGAAACTCTCCACGCTAATGATGTCGGCCCCTCCAAATTTGTTGTTGCTCATCTAGGAGTACCACCTTCTAAAGGGCTTGTTCAACCAAGCCTCTCTCAAAGAAACTCTCCACGCTAATGATGTCGGCCCCTCCAAATTTGTTGTTGCTCATCTAGGAGTACCACCTTCTAAAGGGCTTGTTCAACCTCCTGAAGGGTCTGCTCCACCCCTATAAAGAATAGAGTCAAGATCTTCTCCATTTCCTCCCTTCTCCATTTTGTGCATTACTAAAGTTTTGGAAATATTAATGTAATAATGTGACATTTAATGGGTACAATTATTTTTTATGCACACATATGTCTCTAAAACTATAGTAATGGAAAGGGAAAATGGAGAAAGAAAATGGAGAGGATCCTCTCTCGTTATAATGTTATTTTGCTCACTCCCTATCCCTGTTTTTTTAATTGTTGTTGGAATTCTTATGTTAGTTGAATTTTGTTTTTATGTGCGATGTAACCATCTTCAAATTATTCACTATAAGAATTTGGTTTAAAATAATTTAAAAAAAAAATAGGTTATCTCCTTGAGACACTTACATGTGAGACTAACCGTGTTGGAGTCATTAATGAAATATGATGGAATATACACCAAACGATCGAGTTCAACAACAACAAGTACATGGAATTATCACTAATTATGTTGTTGGATTGCAATTTATGGAATACAACGTCATATGACTTCGATGAATTTTTTTATTTCTTCTAATTACAACTTTAAGGACGAAGTTGTTGTGGACGGATGGAGGGATGATACATCTATAAATAAATTATTAGATATGTAATATATATTATAGATTATTATTATATATATAATTATTAATAGTTTTAGGGAATTAAGATTGGGTTAAGAAACTATTTCATCTCTCTTAATTATTAGGAAGTAATTGTGTTTGTATATATATATATATATATATATATATATATATATATATATATATATATATATATATATATATATATATATATATATATATATATATATATATATATATATATTAGTATTATACAAGTAAATAAATAAAATTATTCATTAAAAAATTCTATTTTTTTTTTATGGAGACATATTTCTTTTCGAATTGGAATAATTAGACATATTAATTTATCACTTTTATCAAATTGCTAGTTAGTTTTCAAAAGGCCTATAATTATGTCTTTTGGAGTTACTTGAGATTCATCACGCTCATAAGGAGATTTGAAACTCTTTGGCTTAAACGGATGGAAACCATGTGGTTTGCTTGTTCTATGTATATTTTAGAAAATTAAAGTTCAATTTTAAATTTTAAACTCAGTAGGGCTTGAGGCAATCTCTTTTCTCTTTTTATTGACCGTAAAGGGTCTTGCTAGAATGGTGCTCAAAGCTTTAAGGTGAGTTGAATTCTAATGAGTCAAGATCTTCTCCATTTCCTCCCTTCTCCATTTTGTGCATTACTAAAGTTTTGAAAATATTAATGTAATAATGTGATATTTAATGGGTACAATTATTTTTTATGCACACATATGTCTCTAAAATTATAGTAATGAAGAGGGAAAATGGAGAAAGAAAATGGAGAGGATCCTCTCTCGTTCACAAGATTCCTCGTGCAAAAGACTTCAACTCTATGGAGTTGTTTTGTTGATTTGTCTCACAGAAAAAGAAGAAAGAGACAAGTATTTATGTTTCACCAAAGTCACACACACATAATACATAAATGGCTATCGAGAAAAAATTTGTCATCAAAATTTAGAATTCTTTTGACCACAAAATTAAAATTTTAAATTTTTATAGGTAAATATTCGGTTGATATGAAAAATTATGATCTAAGAATATGATTTGCGTATATGATTTGCGTGTATTCCTAGAAATACTTGCATGCATACGAATCTAAATCCATTTTTTTAGGTACAACCAATAAAAGGTGAAAAAATTGACATTTTTAAAAAATTTAATTTTATTTTTAATTGATATCATGGGGTGGTTGGTTTAATGGAGGAGAGAGACAATTTTATTTTAATTTTTAATTAATAAAAAAATATGATCGGTTGTGTGTAAATCTATGTATTATGGTTGTGTCCATATAAAAATTGTCCATATTTTCCAGTTTCAGCTAGGGGTGTAATCGGATTGGTTTGGACCGGTTTTTGGTTAAAAAAGGTTCAAACCAATGATATTTTCATCGGTTTGGTTTGGTTCAGTTTTCAACATTTTTTAAAAATGGAACCGAACCAAACTAACTAGTTTGGTTTAGTTTGGTTGATCAGTATACAATGTTTATTTTTTAAAACATTATATTCATCCGTATATTCTCCATTATTGTGTTTTTTTGGTGTATTTTATACTATTATTTTTTAAAACATTATATTCATTCATATATTCTCCATTATCGTATTTTTTGGTGTACTTTATACTATTGTTTTTAAAAAATAATACATTTCATGTTATTTATTTCATGGTATATTTGTTCAAACAAATTACAAGTTGCTCTTATTCCATATAACAAAGCGCACATTCATTAACATGTTTCACACCTCAAACACGCATCAAAATTATTTTGTAACAAGACCTGAATGAATTTTGATGAAGAAAAAGAAGAAAAAAAGATACAAATATATGAAAATCAACAAAGAGAACTTGGACACGAAGAAGATGACCATAACATATCAGAATAACGGTAGTGAAAGGAACAATAGTTGTGGGCAGCAAGAGCAGCAGCTCTGTGGAAGCATATTTTTTGTGACTTATGATTTATACTTTATATGCTTTAGAGTTTGGTTCTTGATGAGTGTTTTGCTTAAAGGAAGGAAGTGTAAACAAAGATGGACAATGGTTGGACCGATAAAAAATTTGAATTTAATGATGGGTAGAATAAAATATTTAGAGCGTCATTATTTCCAGGACGCGCGTCACCTTGTCAGACGCGTGTCTGGACGTGTGTGCACGAGCTGTTATGGGCTTTTGGCCTAAGAAGCCCAGAAACTCATAAATAAAAGAACCCGAATACGTTGGGACAAGGGTTGGACAATTTTTTGTGCGAAAATACATTGGAGAAGGTGGAAAACTCATATTTAATGCAAGGATTAAAGGTTTCTATGAGTTTTTGCCATTGCATATCTGATTCCCTTCATTTATCTGTAATGTCTACAATTCAAACTATGATTTTTGTTATTATTATGAGTAGCTAAACCCCCCCTTGCTAGGGGGTGACCCTGATTCTCAATATTATAACTTTGTTTATCGTATGCAATAACTATTTGGTTTTCATATCTCTGATTTGTTCTACGACTGTTCTTAATGCCTTAACCATCAGAAAAAAGGATATTGAATCTTTATGAATAATTTTAGCTTGAAATCAATTATTTGTTTATATGAGTAAAACATATGGTAATCACTATCACCTAGGACTAGGGATAATTTATCGTAACCAGAAATTCTCGATATTAGAATGCTTGATCATAATTATAATTATCTATGGACATAGTAATTAGGTTGTGGTGTCAAAGATTTATTCACTAAGGAATTAGGATTAGATAATCTTGAGAACTGATAATCAATTGTGATAATTAAGTTGCATTGAGAAAGCAATTTGTTATAGGAAGAATCATTCACCATCCCTAGCAATCTACTCATCTCTCTTCATCGTTCTATTATTCTATATATTTACTTTATTTGCAAAATTGATCAAAACCTTTTGAGCTTTTGTCTGATTGAAATTGTCACGAACTCAATATTGACAAGCAGTCCTTGAGATCAACATTCGGGGAATTTTCTCTTTATTACTACAGAGGCAAAATAGTACACTTGCTATTTTACCGATCAAGTTTTTGGCGCCGTTGTCGGGGACTGTCGAAGATAATTGAGTTTTGATTTTTTTTAATTAGAATTTTATTGCTCTGCAACTAAAATTTTAATTTTCGCATATTTTTGTTTTTAATTATTATTCCTCGATCTAATAATTGTCTAATCTTTTATGTGAGGCAAGACCTCAGCTGAATTTCCCTTTGACGTAGAAATTGAAAGAACGTTGCACGAAAGGCGTAGAAAAGTTCGATTGGCTAAACTGGAATCAGAAGAGGAGAGTAACTCATATAATTCAAGTTCGGAATCTGAAAGTGAACCAGAAATTATGGATGAAAATCCTCCTCCTGAGAGGCTCCTTAGTGACTACGGAGCTGCAAACACACCGGGGGGGAGACAAACAATTATTAACCAACCGGTAAATGCTGCCAACTTTCAATTGCACCCAAGCACCATTAATACTCTTGAAAGGAAACCTTTCACCGAAAAGGTTAACGAAGACGCAAACAAGCATCTGCAGAGATTTTTGACCATGAGTACCACTCTAAAAATTTGACGATAACACTGAAGAAGCAAAGAGGCTTAGGATGTTCCCTTTCGCTCTAGAGGAAGAGGCAGAAGAGTGGTTCTATTCTCTACCTTCCATGGCCCTTAGTCTTTTCTCCAGGATTTGGTATTGTTCTTTGACTTCATCAATATCATCAGCTTCTCTTTGACTTTCACTTTGATGATCTGCAGCATGGTACTCAAAAAGAGGATTTCCATAAGTGGTTTGGGCAGCAGCGTGCAGAATTGGCTGAGATTCAGTGATGATTGGAGCTTGGAATACTGGCTGTGAAGTTTGACCAACCATAGCAGCAGTGGCAAAAGGTGGAGAATAATTCGGAGGCAAACCAAATTCAGGCCATGTAGTGGCTGGCCTCTAAATAGGAGTGGGGTCTTCAACATCGTCGGCGACCTCTTGAATAACAGTCCTTTGAGGTAGTTCTCCTCAAGCAATCAGAACTTGCAACATCTCAGTGAGCCTAGTCATTCCTGACTTCAAATCCTCAATCTCCATTCTGACTTCAGCATTGTGTTGTTCTTGGGCTTCCATTCTTCGCCTGACGTTGGCTCAAGTCTCGTACCCGTGTGGAGGAACCAGCTTGACGGTGAACAGAAGACTGTTGAAGATGAAGACAGGCGATATGAGTTGTCAACTTGTATGAATATGGATGCATGAAATTTTTGTTTATTATTTTTGTGCAAAGAATGAATGCCATGTCATGTCATGTATGGTTTACATGTAATAGATTTCAAATCATATGAAACAGAAAGATTCTGATTTCTTGGCACAAAGTGGCATACCATAGGATAGTTCTAAGGTTTTTTCGACAAGGTTCTAGACACGGTTCTTAGAGTTACGAGCTTCTTTTAAAAACTTAATCATCTAGAAAATAACTTCCCATCCAACCTCTTTTTCAAATGAAGCCTATTCTGAGTGTAATTTTCGCACTTACCCACGGTAATAGTTACATTACGCAAGTTGGGTGCGGAACCACCATTTCCTAAAAAGTCACAGTTTAAGGGTTTTTCTAAAGGTCCCTAGAGTTAACGATCCAAATTGAAAACATCATCGCTCAAGTAAATAACTTACTTAACCAAAGACATCTTCTCATATGACCTACTCTAGGCGGGGTATTAGTATCTCCCACTTGACACTATGTCAAGCAAGTTTAATACTAAACCACCATCTTATCTTATGTGTTTCTTGAGCTCAGGTGTAGAGCTTTATCCATAAAGTGCCAATAATCAAAATATTCCAACCATACAATAAGAAATCAAACAATAAAGGAAATAGATAAGCAAATAAATAAAGCTAACAATAATACAAAAAAAAAACTAAACTAGGGTTGACTCTCTTAGGTAATCCCCAGCAGAGTTTCCAGCTGTTGCGGCCGGCCTAAAAAATTTCGCACATCGAAGGGAGGGAAAAGAACAGAGTCGCCACCGAACTTTATTTATTCCAAAAAGGAAAGCAAAAATATAGATAAAAGCCAAAAAAGAAAAAGAAAACGCATAAGATGGTTGTCACAACCATAAACGGGTCCGAGAATCGATTAAGCAAGGGGAAGGTATTAGCACCCCTCACCTCTATCGTACTCGATGGGACCCATTTAGTTATTCTCGTGATCGATTGTTAGGTAAATATTTACTCGCGTTCTTTATTAAGGAGAAAGAAAGAAAGGAACAAAATATGGTTTTTTAATTATTGTGCTCGCTAAGACATTTGTATCTTGTGCCTACGTATTCCCTCGTGCAATGGGAAAGTCAGAGCAATCGTAGTTCGGGGTAAAGAACCACGAAAGTTGGTTGGTTGATTTTAGCGAGAGGTACTCGATCGCATTCAAACAATACTATGCGCACATGGACAAGAGATTGTTTGCATCACTTCAAGAATGGATAACTAAATCAATAGTAAGACGAGATTTTGGCCATCATCACATTCGAGTGGAAAATATTCGATCTTCACATGTGGAAGTATAATTGCATTTGAATTTGACTAAGTGTCTTGTTTATAAAAAGATTTTTGAAATGAAAAGTCAAGATGACAAAAAGATTTTAATGTTTGAAGTTATTTTTTAGAGAATAAAAGCATTCAAACAAAGGCTTAACGGCCATCGCCTAAATTCTTTAAAGAGCAACTTGCACAAGTACGTACAGCATGGTTCAGCAAATGAAATCAATTGGTCATGGTGGTTTTAAGTGGAATAAGACAAAAGCAATTCAAGAACCAATCAGAACGTGCCAAACAGAATCTCGATCATTTAACAATAATAAAAATAGCAAACAAATGGGAGCCTGAACGAATAATGCTGCGCCACGTAAGCAATCTGAGGGAAGAGAGAGTGAAGCGCAGGCGCCGGAGAAGCTTCCGGTCATCTTCTCCGGTAGGTCTCCGCCGTGGCCAAGGTCCAAAATGCCCAGAAATGAATGATTCCGCCATCGTCCGACTCGGTTTCTCACGTAGATCACGAATCTAGCCTTAGTTTTTCCTGATTCATCCTCTAATTCACAAACCGAAGCAAGTTCAAAAACCCTAACTTGAGCAAACCTTACCAAAACTAAGTCTAAGCACATCAACAAGCTTCTCATGACACGCAGAATTCATATTCGCACAGAGATCAACCAAACAACAAATCAAAACGTTTCAAATGGATTCACAGAAGATTGAATTACTACACATCATACTACACGCTGCTGCGAGTTAAGGAGCATCAATTACCATAGCAAGATCCTAATGAATGCACCTATATGCTTAGGGAGATTCTCGAAGCTTACCTAAATGAATCTTGAGCTGGAAGGTGAGAGAGATCCTCTTCTTGCAAGCTGCTCCTTGCTCCTTCTCTTGCGATGAAGATGATGATGAGTGCAGATGAGAGATGCAGATGGCAACGAGAGATGAAGGCCTGAGTTGAAGGAATGATAGTTAGAGGGAGTTGTGGTGGCCGGAAAAGTTTGTTGGAGTTGGTTAGGGTGGCCGGAGCTATCAGTTATGGTGGTGGAAGGGGTGGCCGGAGTGAAGAAAGAGAGAATGAGGGAGAGTGAGAGTGTGAAGTGAATGAATGAAAGTGAGAGGAAAGGAGAAGTGGGAGGTGAATGAATGGATCGTGAATAGCCTTGAGAATGAAGAGCTTGCTTCTTTATATAGGCCAAGGTGCTTATGATCAAGAGTGGAATCTTTGGAGTGGGGCTTTTTGGTAATGCCTAGTGTACAAGCTTGGCATTTGCAGCATGGTTGTTTTGGGTGTGGGACTTGAAATGCAAGACTTAACAAACAAGCATTGTGCAATTATGGTAGGCTTTGTGTCACCTTTTTGAAATCAGCATGTGCATGAGTTTTAATGGCATAGTGTTGTATGCATGCCTTGCAATTGAATGGAATTCATTGGTATGCTCAGGATGCCTACTTTACACATGCATAGCTCTGGCCATACGTCACCATTCGACATGAATTCAGGCTCAATGAAAAGAGAAGATGGAGTATAAGAGGTTTGGTGTTTGGAGGTTTTTGAAATGAGGCTTGGGAATGGGAGAAAAGTGACTTGAAACATGGTGGAGTAATGCTGCATGGTATGATGCGTGCCTGACCTGACTTGGCTCCAAACTCATGGCAAAGGTGTGGTATTGTCAGGGCACGACTTTGAGTGTCTCTATCTTGCTCAATATGTGCCCAAAATTAATGAAATTGGATTCAATGGGTAGGGAACATGGCAAAAAGTTATTTGAGACCAAGCTTGTTCAATATGGAGACTTGTGAAAGAAGAAATTTGGACTTGAAATTGGTACACCAAGTGTTTGTGCAAATGACGTGTGTGACCTGGATTTCTGCCTTGGCTGGATGCTTTGACTTGGTCAATGCAAGGGTGAGACTTTGAAGACTCATAATCTTCTCAATATTTGTCCAATTGACTCAATTCTTGGCTTGTTGGGAAGAGGACCTGGCAAAGATTAGAATGATACCAAGTTTGCTTCCATGGCATTTTTGTAGAGCTCTAGGGATGGCTTTCAAAATGGCACACCAAGTGTTTGGTGAAATGCTTGGGCATGGCTTGGCTCGTGACTCGCATTATGGCCTAGATCAAATGGATTTTCAGCAACTCCAAACCACTTTATCTCTTCATACAAACCTCAAATGCAGAAACTTCCACTACAAACTTGTAGAGGGCCATGATTTGAACAGCTTTGATGTTGAAATATTTCTGGAATAAAGCCTTTTGACACATGTAAACCAGGGCTGAAGTGGACTGTTCATCAAGATTTAAAGAGCCAAAAAATTTCTAAGTGTCAAAACTTTCCATTTTTGTCATTTTTCTATTTTTGGCAACTTTTTGTCAAACTCCTGATTTTATCCATTCTTTGACTTTTCTTGACTGATTTTCCACCAAAAGTCAATATTTGAATAATTCTTCTGATTTTGACCCAAAAGTCAACTGTTCTGATTTTCCTGATTATTGATGGAATTCTTGATTAAATCTCCTCCAGTCAAATCCAGTCAAATGAAAACATCCACATAGTTAATATGAAAGCTTCTCACTCATAAAATCCATTCCTGATTAAATGTTGACCAGAAAGTCAACTGGTTGACTTTGGTCAAGGATACCCTGATTAAGAGGATCAGATGACCTCTAGACTTGTACACCCCCACCAATGCCTTGAGTTGAGAAAAAACCCTAATCCAGGAAGACTTCAATGAAAACAAAGCCACATAATCACACCTCAGATCCTCACATTTGGTAGGAAATTCCTTGCCATAAAAGCTCTTTCTTGCTAGTCTTTGATTGATACCAATGATATGCATGCATGGGTATGGATTATGACCTAAATGATGTATGTATATGAATTATAAGCCAGATGGATAGGGTAGTACAAATTTGGGGTATGACAATACTCACAATGAGTTTCGCTCATTCATGAAGACGCAGTCAGAAAGCACTTCTGAGATTCAAAACCTTCTGGCCAAAATAGTTTCTAATCTAGGCTAGTCGTATTGTGTCTTGGTCTTAGATGTTTTCTTGTTTCTTGCATCTGTTTTCTTGCATTTGCTTTCAATCCCTTGTATCTTCTGATTAATTCTAAATGAATGAAATCATTATCTTCTTCACTTTGTGTCTTTTATCATCTGAATCTTTAAATGTTTTTTAATATTATGACAAAAAGGGGGAGAAACATGATAATTGATTTTGATTTACTATATCAGTTGATGGGATTAAGTCTCAACATTCCTAACATTATTTGCAAGTTCTATGTCTTTGAAGTTTTTTTTGCAGGATTGAAGATATTCTGAAAAAGCTTAACATGAGAAGCAAATACATGGGGAAATGCAATTCTATTAAGAAGCATGTTCTTGGAAAATTGAAGTAAGATTAGTGTTGTGAAGCTTTGATAGGAAAATAGCAAGTGTACTATTTTGCCTCTGTAGTAATAAAGGGGAAATTCCCCGAATGTCGAATCTCAAGGACTGCTTGACGATACAGAGTTTTATCAGTATTTCAATTAAACAAAAGTTCAAAAGGGGTTTTGGTTGGTTTTGCAAATAAAGTAAATATACAGAATAATAGAACGATGAACAGAGATGAGTAGAATGCTAGGGATGGTGAATGATTTGATCATGCAACAAATATAACTATATCTTGCAACAATGGTTTGCCTAATTGATTATCAGTTCTTAAGGTTTATTATTCCCAAGTCCTCAGGTAATAATTCTTTAATCCCTCAACCTAATCACTATGTCCATAGAAATCACGGCTGACATTAAGCTTTCCAATATCAAGAATATTCTTATTATTAAAGGGTATTCCTAGTCCTAGATAATATCTATTAAAATATGTTCTCAGACAGATCATGAACAACAGCTGGTCCGGCTTAATTGTATCACACAAAATCAATTTCCGTTTGCCCGACAGAAAAAGCATTATAACAGCAAGAGAACAAATCAATATAGAACAAACCAAATTATCATTGCAAAAATATAAATTTATTCATTACAGATCACAATCAGGGTCACCCCCTAGCATTGGGGGGTTTAGCTACTCATAATAAAAACAGAAAATATAGTGTTAATTATAGACATTACAGATAAATGAAGGAAATCCAATATTCAATGGCAAAAGCTCATAGAATTCTTCAATCCTTGCATCAAATCTGAGTTCTCCAGCCTTTCACAGTGTATTTTCGCACCCAAAACTGTCCAACCCTTGTCCAAACGCATTCTGGTCCTTTTATTTCTGTCTGACTGGGCTTTTTAGCAAGAAAGCCCAAATCTTCACGTGCACACGCGTGTGGGGACGCGTTTGGTGCTGGCGACACGCGTCCTGGGACGCGTTTGGGCAGAGGGGCAGTTTTCTTTGCAATTCTGGCTTCTGGAACGCGTTTGGGCACGCGTCTGGTGGTCTGGGACGCGTCTGGGCACGCGTCTGGTGGTCTGGGACGCGTTTGCTCAACAGACCTCAATATTTCACTTCCACACGCGTCTGGGGACGCGTTTGAGCAGCAAGATGTACTTTTACAAGCTCCACACGCGTGTGGAGACGCGTCTAGCCAGGCCATGTGCTTTTTCATCAGTTTCTTCATGTTTCGCACTGATTTTCTCCACTTCATTCATTTGAGTCTGCAAACACTTAAACACATAACTAAAGCATAAAATGCGGAATAATGAAATAAAACATAAAATAAAATACTTCAAAGACAACAAAAAACAACTGTAATTATATGTGTGAAAACCACTGATCAAACTCCCCCAAACTTAAACCGTTGCTTGACCTCAAGCGACAATTACAAGAGTTAATGACCTTTAAGGCACACCGGTGTTCATACGTGAAATATCCGTTTGTATTGATCAAGAAGCACTTGGTCCGGCATTCACATGACGCGACGAGTTTCTGCTACCACTTTAAACCTTTAGCTCCCATTTTAGATACCTCTCCAACTATGCTTTGCACTTAAGTCTCTTTCCGATTTTTCTCCTCTTTCATTCGGACAATCACATTAAGGCACTGTATTTCTTATAATAATCATCACATGCATGAGATAGATCAAGGCTTTTTATTTTCTTTTTCTGCGACCAAACGAGCAGCATTTGCTACCTTTTTATTACCAATGAAATTTTCAAACTTTGCAGTTATATATTGTCCTTTTGGACGACGTTTGGGGGTCAACCTCCTTTGGGCTGAATAGCCGGGTGAGGGTTACCCAACTTAGCGAGCCGGTTTCCTTTTACCGTCTTTTCATCATCTGGTGCCAACTTTTTATATATATTTTTCTTCTCAACCAGTCATCATGCACGTGAATCTGAATTATGCCAGACTGTATCAATAAACTACTCGAGGAGTACTTCTCAGGAGACAAGTACTATGGTGCAAATCTACACGTTAGACTCGTATTTCATTTAGGGAACCAAGGGTGTTTAAACAAACCTCTTCTTGTCACATTATTCCGAACTTCCTTTCCTCAAACAATCCTCCCTTCATCTCTATATACTATTCCCGGTCGCTCTTTAAGATAAAAAACACTTCAAAACAAAAATTTCGGTCAAAATTTGGGAAAAGTATGTTTTGTAGGTCTTACACATATTATAGCAGCAATATAAATTAAAATGCAAAGAGTAAAACCTCCCCCAAACTTGAACGAAACATTGGCCTCAATGTTTTAGAACAAGCTCGAGAGAGGTGACTCACAAAGGGTAATGCACTCCATAGCTTCAACCCGAAATGCCCCTTTTATTTCCTGAAATAAAATAAACAAAAAGACAAAGTAGTTATTAAAAGTGTGGGTTGCCTCCCACGAAGCGCTTCGTTTAACGTCGCATGGCTCGACGGTCCATTACCCTTTATTATGGAGGGTATTTTCTATTCCACACCTGGTTGCTTTTCACCTCCGCAACCAAAAACTCATGAAGATGAAAGGCATGGACAACTTTTCTCTTCAGTTCACTTCCCACTTTCTTCTTGACTTTCTTATCCTTCTTAGGACTTTTGATAGCTCCATGAGTTATTTCCACCCGAGAGGCTATGCTTGAAATTTTTTCTTGGAGCTGTTCAGGCCTTTTGTCTTTTTCCTCACTTTCCGCCATACCTCTAGAAGTTTGATCATTTACAACCGCCCTATGTTTCCTAACTCCTAACATCTTCAAGGTTACTTCTTAATCAAAAGATCTCAGCGTTAGTGTCCCTTTTTCAATGTCAAAGTTGCAGCGGCCTGTCGATAAAAACGGCCTCCCAAGAAGGATAGGAGTTTCTTCGTCTTCCGGAATGTCCATGATGTGGAAGTCAATAGGGAATACAAACTTATCAACTTCCACTAGTACATCTTCAGCTACCCCATATGATTTCTTAATGGTGTGATCAGCAAACCTTAACTGTGTCTTACTCTCACTAATCTTTTCCAATTCAAGCTTTTTGAAAATGGACAGAGGCATTAAACTCACTAGAACCAGAATCGAGGAGTACCTTTTTAAATGTTATATTATTGATAGTGCATGGTATCGCCACCGCTCCAGGGTCTTTCCTCTTTATTGGGATCTTTCTTGCTAACGAGACTATTCCACACTTCTCAGTTGCAAGTTTTGATTCTCCTTCCACTGATCTCTTCTTTGTCATTACCTCCTTCAGAAATTTCTTATACAATGGCATGTGCTCAAGTGCTTCAAAGAAGGGTTACTTCACCTCTAGCCTTTTGAACAATGCAGTAAACTTCTTAAAGTCTTTCTCTTTTGAATTCTTCTTTGTCACTCTGGAAGGGAAAGGTAGTTTGATCACTGGTTCAGCATCTGTCTTTTTTTTTTCTTCAACTGGTTTAATCGGTGGTATCACAACTTCTGGCTCTTTCGGATTCTCTCTTATTTCCAAATCCACCTCTATTACCATAGGGTCATCTATTTCCTCTTTTTCTTTTTCCGATTTTAAAACCTTTTTACTCCTTGTTGTAACAGCATTAATCTTCTCTTGATCTTTCGGATTTTCCACAGTTGCGCTCGGAAAGTTACCTTGTGCCTGTAGAGTGAGATGCTGTGCTATTTGACCCACTTGAACTTCCAGATTTTTTATTGAAGCTGTGGTGTTCCTGTGGTTGTTTCTCGTCTCTTCTTGAAACTGAGAGCATTGTCCAGCCAATCTCTCAATTGCTACTTCCCACTCTGCTTTCTGAGGATTTTGTTGTTGATCTTTCCAAGCGAAGTTGGGATGATTCTTCTTCCCTGGGTTATAGGTGTTAGAATACGGATTATTTTGCCTCAAAAATTTGATTTCTTCAATTTGCTTGGGAGTTGCAACACAACACACAGTTTGGTGAGGGCCATTACAAATTTCACAGATCACAGGTTGAGCTTGTTGGATTTGAGCAACCTGTTGAGTACCTATATTCATAGCCTTTAATCTCTTTTCTACCTCAGCCGCTATTGCATCTTCAACCCGAATTTTTGAAGTTTCGAGCTTAAGATCAATGATTCCTTCTGGTTTGCTAGCACACCTGTCATACAGCTCCAAATGCTCATTTGCAGCTATTGCTTCAATGATTTTTATGATGCCAGAGGCTGTTGTGAAATTGGTTGAACCTCCAGCTGCTGTATCAATCAACTGCTTTGTTTTCATTCTGAGCCCATTGACAAATACTTGCATCTGTTCAGTCTTGTCCATATTATGAGTGGGACATGCTACTAAATTTCTTTTGAATCTTTTGTAGGCATCTCCTAAGGGCTCACATTCCTTCTGCTTGAAGTTCAGAATGTCATACATCTTCCTTATGAATACAGATGCGGGAAAATACTCATTCAAGAAAGCTTTTTCCATCTCTCCCCATGATGTAATGCTGCCCGCTGGAAGAGAATAGAACCACTCTTCTGCTTCTTCGGCCAAAGTAAATGGAAACATCCTTAGCTTCTTTGCCTCTTCTGTATGACCTTCAATTTTTAAGGTTGTACTCATGGTCAAAAACCTCTGTAGGTGCTTGTTTGCGTCTTCGTTAACCTTTCCGGTGAAAGGTTTCCTTTCAAGCTGATTAATGGTGCTTGGGTGCAGTTGAAAGTTGGCAACATTTACCGGTTGGTTGACAATTGTTAGTCTACCACCCGGTGTGTTCGTAGCACCATAGTCTCCAAGAAGTCTCTCAGGTGGAGGTGGATTCTCGCCCATAACTTCTTCTTCACTTTCAGAACCTGAACCTGAATGAACTGTAACAATTTCTTCTTCAGATTCCAGATTAGCTAACCGAGCTTGTCTACGCCTTGCGTGCAAAGTTCTTTCAATTTCTGCGTCAAAAAGAAATTCAGCTGAATTATTGCAATCGAGCCAAATTTCAGAACCACGTACCTGGGCTTATATGGAGAAATTCTGGGGGTGTTGAAGCAGAGCAATGATCCAGACACGTTCAGAATGCCTCAAAGAGTCTTTTGCAACCTTTAATTCTTGTTGAAACTTCCTAAATCTCAGAAACCGAATTCACACTTTTGGAGAATTTTGAGTTCTTGCAAAGTGTGCTCCTGATCCGAATCTCCAACCCCTATTCGTGTGTACTCTCTCCTCTACTTATAATAAGTGAATTAGGTCACAAATTATAGCCCAAGCCTCTTGAAATCCAATCTTGCCAAGTTTGTAAAAATTGATTCAATCTTGAATAGAAACTTTCTATTTTTTGCCAAATCTCATGCCAATCTTTTTCAACCATTTATGCACGAAAATTATATTGTATTTTGATATAAATGCTGATTGAATTTGATCTATATGCATCTTTTAACAAAATATTTGATTTTTCCCTTTAATTAAATCATTTTAAATGGAATAAAAATCATATAAAATCAAATAATAAGCTAAATTTCGTGGCACATGGTTTGGATATTCTATATGACTTGTGGACCAAGTTTAAGTCACAAAATTATAGGCCCATTTACAAGAAATCCAATTTGAACCTCCTTTATTTCACATTTTATCCTCCAAAATTACCCAACTTTGACCAAGCATATCTCACTCAATTTTTAAGCTATGAATGAGTTCTAGGACTTTTTGGAAACCTCAAGAGGTCCTCTATAAGCCACTTTGAAACAAATTTTCATCTGGGGCTTTTATCTTGATCATATCCTCTTTGACAAAAAACTGCTTTTGAATGATGTTTGAAAAGGACCTGTAATCTTTTGTATCATATCTCCCAAATGAAGCATTTCTAGCCTTGGCTTGTGAGAGACAAAGTTGTAGAGAATCCAATTTCCTTCCAAATAGGCTTTGAGTGGGGAATGTTTGATGTTCCATGTGAAAGTTATGGCCAGTCAAAGTTGAGTTGACTTTCTCCTAAAGAAACCCTAATTTGAACCTTTTTGCATTTGTTCATTTCTGAGTTTCTATTGATAAATCATGATCAATCTTTGATCAAATGATGGATATATACTCCTATACTTGATGTTTGACCAAAGATCAGAGGTTTGGGAACATGCTTTGATTATGGTTGACTTTTAGGTCAAACCAGTTGACTGTGGATCATCTGAGCTGTTGAACAAGTAAACTTTGGATTTGGGCCTTGACTTTTGGCATAGAGATATCTTGGATCATAATGGGTCATGGAGAACTTCATTAGAGACCTTGTTTTGCTAATTCCTTCAGGAGAGTACCAAACCCTAGCTTTAGGAGACTCTTGCTCAGGAGAGTGACTGGATGAATCTCTTGAACTTTGAATCATTGTGAATGGAATATGGAAGGCAAATTTTGGGGTATGACAGCTGCCCCTGTTCAATCTTCTTAAACCTGAAGAGGTAGATTGGCTTGTTCGCCTATCGCGATCTGATGGTGGAAGAGGATTGAACACTAGAATACCCAGAAATTTGCGATTGCCGGTGCAGGAAACAATTTTTTGTTTTGAGATGGCTTAAAGATGCCATCCAGTTGTTTGACAAGATGCTTGTCCAGAGCATATGCTCTTCATACCAGGATCATATTGATTGTATCATAAGACTACCTGAAGAGGTTCCTGAATAGGGTATATCAAAGGATGATGCGAAGAAGCTTAGACTTTGAACAAAGCTTAGGAAGAATGTCTTGGAGAAGACTAACTAAGGAGTTCTTTTAAAAGAACTAGGTATGTCTTAGAAAATATTTGGATGAATGTTTTAAAAAGGCTACCTAGAGAGGCATGATGTGTCTTAAACAAGACTGTCCTAAATAGGCTGAGATGTGTCTTAAACAAGATTCACCTGGAGAGGTTTTTTTTTAGAACGGATATGGAATGTCTTAAACAAGACTACCTAGACAGGTTCCTATAAAGGATATGAAACGTCTTAAACAAGACTACCTAGACAGGTTATGGTATGTCTTAAACAAGACTAACCTAGAAAATTTCTCGGGAATGATACGATACGCCTTAAATAAGACTATAAGGTTAACTTGGATATGTCTCAAACAAGACTAACCTATAAAGGCTCCTGGAAAGGATGAGGAGGGATTGGATACATGTTTTAAGAAGATTACCTAGAAAGGTATGATATGTCCTAAACAAGACTTACCTAGCAAAGTTTTTGGAACGGATGTGATGCATCTTACACAAGACTCACCTGGAAAGGTTCTTAGACAGGATATGGGATACCTTAAACAAGACTTACCTAGAAAGGCTCCTAGAAAGGACACGATACGTTTTTTTTATTTTTAAAAAGCAAAACTACCTAGAAAGGTTCCTATAAAGGATATGAGATGTCTTAAACAAAACTACCTAGAAAGGTTCCTATAAAGGTTATGGAATGTCTTAAACAAGACTACCTAGAAAGGTTAAGATACGTCTTACACAAGATTGCCTAGAAAGGTTGGGATACGTCTTACACAAGACTGCCTAGAAAGGTTAGGATACGTCTTACATAAGACTGCTTGGGAAGGTTGATAATCGTTTTGGACAAGACTACCTGGAAAGGTAAGAAATTGTATGATTGCTTATGGGTTGTCTTTGAAGAAAGACTTGGAATGAGGTATTAGAATTGTGTCTGTTAAGATTGAATCTTTGATACGATCGTATTTGCACTGTAATTGGATGATAACATCCTTTTGATTATGAAGTGACCTGAAAAGGCAGCGTTAGTTTTATGCAATGTCATGATGCATGTGTCATGTAATGAGATTCTCAAAATAAATGAGAATTATGTATGTATGATGATCCCACATTGCGGGTCGTAGATAGTACAGGCGTGGGAAGACCAATTACGCAACAATGTTCCTCGTGTGATACAAGTGTGCTTTCCCGAATATCATAATTTTTGAGAGACGTGCCCCTTGATCTGAAGGAGGGATCTTTAGATGGAACTCGAGTTTTACCATGTCCTGCCACAAACCTGATATGTACTGCCCCAGTATTTTAAATTCTTGAAAGATATGCCCCTAGTCAATAGGATCCTTGATGGTAAGTATTGATTTGAATGTGAAGCAGATGCTTTTCAGAGTGAGTCATGCGTTTCGGTCGCATCCGACGGACAGTGATTTGCTGAGTATTCAGAATGAGATGATGTTTTTTATAAGATTACCTGAAGAGGTCCTTGGAAAGAATGGGAAATTGTCTTAAACAAGACTGTGCTTTAAACAAAGCTCAAAGGGACATGTTCGTGAAGAGGGTCAAAAGGAATCCTATAGAGGATAAAGATTGTTTTTAAGGAATGTGGCATTTTAAACAAAACTTAGGAAAAGACATCTTGAAGAAGATTACCCTAGAAAGGATGGTAGACTGTCCTAGAGAAGACTCTGTACTTTTAAACAAAGTTTGACAAGGTTTTTGGAAGCATAAGAGAAGTTTGAATATGTCTTAAAAAAAACTAACTGAAAAGATCGATGAGTATCTTAAAGAAGATTACTTAGAAAGGAATATGTCTTAGAGAAGACTATCTGAAAAGATTCCTGAAAATGAAGAGAGATACCTGAAAAGGCTCATAGAAAGGGTGAGAAATATTTGAACATGTCTTAAAGAAGACTAACTGAAAAGATTGACGGGTATATTAAAGAAGATTACTTAGAATGGAATATGTCTTAGAGAAGACTATCTGAAAAGATTCCTGAAAATGAAGAGAGATACCTGGAAAGGCTCGTAGAAAGGGTAAGAAATATTTGAATCTTGTCTTAAAGAAAACTACTTGAAAAGGGTCTTTAGGAAGGACGCGAGAGTGGTATTAACACCATCTGATACTGAGTGACCTTTGCAACGTGCTCCCAGGTAATGGGCTTGCCCCATGGGCTATTCAGCGTCTTTGAGAGATTCTATGGATCTTGATTAGATTGCTCCATGTAAATGGGATAATGACGGGTTATACCCTGTGTACACATTAGCCATCCCAGTCATCCGTAAGAGATGTTTCTTCCTTTGATAAGCTTTTAAAGCTATTTCGCTTGTCTGTAGGATTTTTTTAGTCATTAGCCATGCCCCATGCAATTTCTCACTGATGCTAAAACATTTGAATCTATATAGACAAGTGTGCTTTATAATGAAATTCATAAGATGCGAATGCATATGTCTTGAAAGCTTAAAAACATTTTTGAATAAAACAAAGTTTTTTTTTGTAATAAAGTGATATCAACTCAAGAGTTATAGTAGACCTTAAGGAGTCGGGATACCTTTTGGTAACCGTATGCTTTCGAACTAACCATGCTTCAGTTAGGACTTTTAAGGGTTGTAACGTGGCCTGGTTCACGGTTTTAAGAAACAAAGGATAATGGCTCAAATTTTATTTGTACCCATCCCCATCTTCGTGATGTTCTCCAGTCCTATGCTCGGTTAACTATGCGTTTAAGCTCCAAAAGACTTTGGGAATACTGATATTTATGGTGTTTAAAAACCAGAGGTTTATTTGCAAAGGCAGTCATCCTCCGTTCTTGTAACATTTTCCTTTTGTCGAGGGTATGTAATGACCTCTTTTTGACTTTGTTATCCCTAACTTTTTCCTGAACTGTTCATTTTAAAACCACAGTCAGCGGGATGCCCCAATTTTGCCTAAGTCTCCTTAATAGGTTTTGACTTAGCAGGCCTTGCATTGCTTTCTCTTTTTCTTCGCGGATATCGACTGCCGGATTTAATGATGACGGGGAACCATCAGTGATTATGTTCAAAGGAACAGTTTGGAATAATTAAGTTAACTGAGCAGCTACCCTACCCCAGGTTATGTATTAAGGGTTTTATTTTATATGAAGGAAAACTCCTACTTCTTTAGGCTCAAAGGGGTTGACGAGGGATTAACATCCTTATATCTCCATTATTTGGGAATTGAAACAATGCCTGTACATCGTCAACACGGTCTGTTCGAAAGTGTAATGTATGAAATTGTGGTATCATTTTCGTCATTCTCCCTATAAAGGTGTACGGCTTTAACGAGAGTTGAATATCACAAAGAAGAAAACCAAGTAAAACACAGTTTTAAATATAGTGAGAACACTAGGAATAAATCAAGACAAACGTAAGCAATGCATTAATGATTATTGTAAAGTACATAGCATATGTCATAAGACTAATGTTTAAATAGACGGAAAGAAATTGTGAATGAAAACAAAACTAATGATCTAAGAAATCCTCCTTCTAGCCACCTATGGCATTAGACTTGCGAGGATCTTCGAACTCAATGAGCCCTTCTTCAATCAAATCTTGGATCTTGTGCTTCAACGGCCCACAATCCTCTGTATCATGACCAGGACTCTCTGAATGATAAGCGCACCTAGCATGATGCTTGTATCCAGGAGCGGGGTTAGCTGGAGCTGAGTATGGAGGTAGCAGAGTTACCAAGTTCTGACTGAGCAGACGTTGCAAAGCTTGAGACAGTGGCATGTACAACATGGTGAATGATCGTTTTGGCTTGGACCTCTAGGGGCGTTGGCCACCCTGTTGCTTTTGCTGATCCTTCTGTTGTAGTGCTGATGTCTAATTAACTAGGATTGCCCCCACAGTGTTGGGTTCCTTTTTTCCATCATACGACTTCTTTGTGTGATAGGAACCTGAGGGTGCCCCTTGTATCTTCCCGTTTTTGATCCCGTCTTCAATTCTCTAACCAATGACTACCAAGTCCGAGAACCCTGAAGATATGCTTCCAACCATTTTGTCATAGTACGGTCCTTGCAAAGTGCTTATGAATATGTCCACTAGTTCTTTTTCCATCAAGGGAGGTTGGACTCGCGAAGCCATTTCCCTCCACCTTTGGGCATACTCCTTGAATGATTCATCCTTCTTCTGTGAGATATTTTGTAATTGCATCCGGTTGGGTGCCATGTCCAGGTTGTACTTGTATTGCTTCAAGAATGTGTTAGCAAGATCATTCCAGCTTCGGATATAGGATTTCTCCAATTGCATGTACCAGTCAACAGATGCCCCGCTTAAGCTATCTTGGAAGAAGTGTATCATCAGCTTTTGATCGTGAGCATAAGCAGCCATTTTTCGCACATACATGCGCAAGTGATTCTTCGGACATGTGAGTCCTTTGTATTTCTCGAAGTCGGGAATCTTGAATTTGTGTGGGATAGTCAAGTCTGAGACCAAGCTCATTTTGAAGGTATCCACGTCGAAGACATCGTATCCTTCTACCACTTTTAGTCTCTCTTCGAGCGCCTTGATTTGTTCACTGTCCTTGGAGTCTTCCCCAGAGTTAGGAATAGACTGTTGTGTCTGAGGTGCTTGGTCTGTGTTGTCCACCTCGTGAACTCCGTATTGTAGATCCCAGTAATCATCATCCTTAGGGACATCGTTAGCAGGAATGCGAACTATGCGGGTTGTCCCTTTCGTTTGTGGAGGAGGGACAAATCCTTCTTGAGAGGTCTCTCCTTTATCTTGGAATTGGATAGCTCTCCTAACAGATCGGGTCTGAGGTCTGTCCTTAGCTGGGCCAAAGCCTGAAATAAATCCTAGCAGCGGGTTTTCGTCGTTAGGGATCTCATCCTGAACCAGGGTATCCCCAGACTGAACCTCTTTTGCATTGTCTTATTTATCTAGGAGGGCCTTCATGAATCCTAGCATCTGAGCCATACCTCCTTTAACCTCTTCCATACTAACCTTTAGTTGATCCACTTCCTCACGAAGGGCGGCTTAATTCTGTTCCAACTGATCCATTGATTTCTTTTGCTGAAATCTGGTTTGATAAGACGGTCGGGATGTTAGGTTATCTTTCCCAATGGTCCCTTGTTCTGGAGATAGAAGAGAAATCTTCTCTCAATGCCATGAAAATGATGTGCATGCCATGCATGATATGCTTTATTCGTATTTATGTCTTTATCCACATCTATGGATTAAATATAATAAATCTGTTTTGTTTTTTTTTCTCTTATTTTTTGAATATGACATGATGCAAGAATGTACATGATGCATGATGAATGAAAAAAAAAACAAACGAATAATAAACAACATATATATATAGCACATAATCACATAGGCCCTAGGTTCATAGGTTCGACGTAGCGGCTTTAGGGGGCCTACCCATTCCATTGGTATGTCCTAGACACGGGTCTCATGGGGTCGTTCGTAGCCTCCGAGACTTTTTGTCTCTTTGGATTTTAGAACAACTCATTTTATCCAATGAGGTTCGAATTTTTGGGGTAGGTTCTCGGAGAGATCAGCTGACTACCAAGTCCTGCCCTCAACAAGGTCAAGCCTCGTATTGGACATTTCTGGATATTCAACCCACTCCGAGTGGAGTTATCAATGAGACTCGTAGGCGATTCAAGTCCCCCCTGATCTCAAGGATAACTCCCACACTTAGGTTTTAACAACAATATAATATACCCAACAGTATAAACAGCAGAATTTATATCAACAACAATAAAAATAAATAAGCAAATATTTATTTAAATTACAGTAAAAATAAATAAATAAAATTACTGTAAATAAATGGAATTGCGGTAAATAGATGAAATGGCAAATAAATAAATAAATAAATAAATAAAAATTAAATATTTATATAAAAAACCATAAACCCTAAAATGGCAATTTAGCCAAACCCTAAAAAGTTTGCCGAAAACCTAAATAGTTTGCCACAAACCAAAACCCTGGCAAAACCTATAGGAGTATAGTAATTCACCAGGAGGTGTATTCCCCAGCAGAGTCGCCAGCTGTAGCAACCTGCCCTAAAAATTAAAGATTAGAGTCACCACCTATTCTACCAAGGCAAATAGGAAACCTCGCGCAGTTGAGAGATCAGGGTAAGATACTATATTCAGATCGAGAGAAGGTGTTAGGCACCCTCAACCCTTTCCTATGGTTTGCATTATAGGGTTAATATAAAGAAGGGTGACAGAAAGTTAATAGGGTAACTAGCAAAAGTCATCAAAGTTAAAGGTTTATGATTAAAGAAACATAATCGGGACAAAATGAGATTTATGGGGAAGGGGACTCGCCTTGTTGCCAAGTGCCTACGTAGCTCCTTATGGAGGATCAGAGTCTACGTAGTTCGGGGACAGGGTTGTATGCCTTAGAATTTGGAATTTGATTTGATATGGTTTTGGAGGCTTTTTGAATGGCCTATCGTAGTTTGAGTAAGGATGAAAATCCGTAGTTTGATTTGAAGTGTTTTGAATGTTTTAGATTTGGGAAGTGTTTTAGGATTGGGCGTACAACCCTGATTTTAATTTGTACTATTAACCGCAATAATCGATTGATTCAATTACCATAGTTAACAGATTAATAGTTGTATCATTACCAATTTTAATCGATTGATTCAATTATCACTAATAATGAATTATAGTATTTTTTAATAATTTTTATGAATTAATTTGCATCGTTATCCCTCGTAATTGATTGATTCGATTAAAAAGAATAACGAATTGGGATGAGAAAAAAAATAAAAGAAAAGTTAATCATCGCAACTAATAAAATAGTTGAAACCATTTAACCAAATAGAAATTAATTACGTTTTAATTAAATAGGCATTTTAGTTAAAATTATTATTGCCCATCGCGATTAATCGATTTAATCGGAACGAACAACAAATTGTGATTTAATATTCATAATATGTCAATTTATTTAAGAAAATAATTTATTATATAATTAATTATTAAAAGTAATTAAGAAAATGTTTGAATAATTAAAGTAAATGAGAATGCTTAGGATTCAGATTCAATATGGCAGTCATTAGGGTGCATGGTATAGGCATCACACTCTGGGTGTTGGATCTAGGTTAGTGGTGATTTAGAAGGCCAGATCAGAAGGGTGCATGGTACGCCCTATGATGATGTACGCATAGGATTAGGAGTTAGAATTTTATGAAAAAATAATAGCAAGGGCCAGGGATCGAACCCTGGACCCTTGAGTGACCAACCAACACACACACCAGCGCATCCACAGACGCTACGTGTTAAGCAAACACATTCAATGATTCAAGTAATATTTTAGAAAAAACATGGTAAGAAACGCGCGCGAAATTTAAACAGCCCAGTGACACGAGGACACATCATCATCGTCCCCAACATACCTGGGAATTTCTGCAACTTTTTGCTACGAATTGGCTAGGGTTTTATTCGTAGCAAACGCACCTGAAAAATAACGAATAGCATATACGCTTATATAAATATTTCGCACCTACTCCAAACACTGCGTTTAGACCATACGAATTCACCTGAACATTCGATTTGACCTGATTTTACCTCTAACGAAAAGCCCTAATTAAAACCCTAAAAAACCTAACTCGGCCTCCAATGTCCGAATACGTTTCAGGCCCTTGAACTTTAATCCAAACATACAGAAACGATCACAGCATCCATATCAATCATAATATGCAAGTAAATTATCATGAGCATGCGTGAATTATTGCAATCGAACCAAATTTCAGAACCACGTACCTGGGATTATATGGAGAAATTCTGGGGGTGTTGAAGCAGAGCAATGATCCAGAAACGTTTTGAATGCCTCAAGGAGTCTTTTGCAACCTTTAATTCTTGTTGAAACTTCCTAAATCTCAGAAACTGAATTCACACTTTTGGAGAATTTTGAGTTCTTGCAAAGTGTGCTCCTGATCCGAATCTCCAACCCCTATTCGTGTGTACTCTCTCCTCTACTTATAATAAGTGAATTAGGTCACAAATTATAGCCCAAGCCTCTTGAAATCCAATCTTGCCAAGTTTGTAAAAATTGATTCAATCTTGAATAGAAACTTTCTATTTTTTGCCAAATCTCATGCCAATCTTTTTCAACCATTTATGCACGAAAATTATATTGTATTATGATATAAATGCTGATTGAATTTGATCTATATGCATCTTTTAACAAAATATTTGATTTTTCCCTTTAATTAAATCATTTTAAATGGAATAAAAATCATATAAAATCAAATAATAAGCTAAATTTCGTGGCACATGGTTTGGATATTCTATATGACTTGTGGACCAAGTTTAAGTCACAAAATTATAGGCCCATTTACAAGAAATCCAATTTGAACCTCCTTTATTTCACATTTTATCCTCCAAACTTACCCAACTTTGACCAAGCATATCTCACTCAATTTTTAAGCTATGAATGAGTTCTAGGACTTTTTGGAAACCTCAAGAGGTCCTCTATAAGCCACTTTGAAACAAATTTTTCATCTGGGGCTTTTATCTTGATCATATCCTCTTTGACAAAAAACTGCTTTTGAATGATGTTTGAAAAGGACCTGTAATCTTTTGTATCATATCTCCCAAATGAAGCATTTCTAGCCTTGGCTTGTGAGAGACAAAGTTGTAGAGAATCCAATTTCCTTCCAAATAGGCTTTGAGTGGGGAATGTTTGATGTTCCATGTGAAAGTTATGGCCAGTCAAAGTTGAGTTGACTTTCTCCTAAAGAAACCCTAATTTGAACCTTTTTGCATTTGTTCATTTCTGAGTTTCTATTGATAAATCATGATCAATCTTTGATCAAATGATGGATATATACTCCTATACTTGATGTTTGACCAAAGATCAGAGGTTTGGGAACATGCTTTGATTATGGTTGACTTTTAGGTCAAACCAGTTGACTGTGGATCATCTGAGCTGTTGAACAAGTAAACTTTGGATTTGGGCCTTGACTTTTGGCATAGAGATATCTTGGATCATAATGGGTCATGGAGAACTTCATTAGAGACCTTGTTTTGCTAATTCCTTCAGGAGAGTACCAAACCCTAGCTTTAGGAGACTCTTGCTCAGGAGAGTGACTGGATGAATCTCTTGAACTTTGAATCATTGTGAATGGAATATGGAAGGCAAATTTTGGGGTATGACAGCTGCCCCTGTTCAATCTTCTTAAACCTGAAGAGGTAGATTGGCTTGTTCGCCTATCGCGATCTGATGGTGGAAGAGGATTGAACACTAGAATACCCAGAAATTTGCGATTGCCGGTGCAGGAAACAATTTTTTGTTTTGAGATGGCTTAAAGATGCCATCCAGTTGTTTGACAAGATGCTTGTCCAGAGCATATGCTCTTCATACCAGGATCATATTGATTGTATCATAAGACTACCTGAAGAGGTTCCTGAATAGGGTATATCAAAGGATGATGCGAAGAAGCTTAGACTTTGAACAAAGCTTAGGAAGAATGTCTTGGAGAAGACTAACTAAGGAGTTCTTTTAAAAGAACTAGGTATGTCTTAGAAAATATTTGGATGAATGTTTTAAAAAGGCTACCTAGAGAGGCATGATGTGTCTTAAACAAGACTGTCCTAAATAGGCTGAGATGTGTCTTAAACAAGATTCACCTGGAGAGGTTTTTTTTTAGAACGGATATGGAATGTCTTAAACAAGACTACCTAGACAGGTTCCTATAAAGGATATGAAACGTCTTAAACAAGACTACCTAGACAGGTTATGGTATGTCTTAAACAAGACTAACCTAGAAAATTTCTCGGGAATGATACGATACGCCTTAAATAAGACTATAAGGTTAACTTGGATATGTCTCAAACAAGACTAACCTATAAAGGCTCCTGGAAAGGATGAGGAGGGATTGGATACATGTTTTAAGAAAATTACCTAGAAAGGTATGATATGTCCTAAACAAGACTTACCTAGC
This sequence comes from Vicia villosa, assembly GCF_029867415.1. NCBI lineage: Eukaryota > Viridiplantae > Streptophyta > Magnoliopsida > Fabales > Fabaceae > Vicia > Vicia villosa. The sequence goes on from NC_081182.1 coordinate 148,937,604, forward strand.
AAAGTTTTTGGAACGGATGTGATGCATCTTACACAAGACTCACCTGGAAAGGTTCTTAGACAGGATATGGGATACCTTAAACAAGACTTACCTAGAAAGGCTCCTAGAAAGGACACGATACGTTTTTTTTTTTATTTTTAAAAAGCAAAACTACCTAGAAAGGTTCCTATAAAGGATATGAGATGTCTTAAACAAAACTACCTAGAAAGGTTCCTATAAAGGTTATGGAATGTCTTAAACAAGACTACCTAGAAAGGTTAAGATACGTCTTACACAAGATTGCCTAGAAAGGTTGGGATACGTCTTACACAAGACTGCCTAGAAAGGTTAGGATACGTCTTACACAAGACTGCTTGGGAAGGTTGATAATCGTTTTGGACAAGACTACCTGGAAAGGTAAGAAATTGTATGATTGCTTATGGGTTGTCTTTGAAGAAAGACTTGGAATGAGGTATTAGAATTGTGTCTGTTAAGATTGAATCTTTGATACGATCGTATTTGCACTGTAATTGGATGATAACATCCTTTTGATTATGAAGTGACCTGAAAAGGCAGCGTTAGTTTTATGCAATGTCATGATGCATGTGTCATGTAATGAGATTCTCAAAATAAATGAGAATTATGTATGTATGATGATCCCACATTGCGGGTCGTAGATAGTACAGGCGTGGGAAGACCAATTACGCAACAATGTTCCTCGTGTGATACAAGTGTGCTTTCCCGAATATCAGAAATTTTGAGAGACGTGCCCCTTGATCTGAAGGAGGGATCTTTAGATGGAACTCGAGTTTTACCATGTCCTGTCACAAACCTGATATGTACTGCCCCAGTATTTTAAATTCTTGAAAGATATGCCCCTAGTCAATAGGATCCTTGATGGTAAGTATTGATTTGAATGTGAAGCAGATGCTTTACAGAGTGAGTCATGCGTTTCGGTCGCATCCGACGGACAGTGATTTGCTGAGTATTCAGAATGAGATGATGTTTTTTATAAGATTACCTGAAGAGGTCCTTGGAAAGAATGGGAAATTGTCTTAAACAAGACTGTGCTTTAAACAAAGCTCAAAGGGACATGTTCGTGAAGAGGGTCAAAAGGATTCCTATAGAGGATAAAGACTGTTTTTAAGGAATGTGGCATTTTAAACAAAACTTAGGAAAAGACATCTTGAAGAAGATTACCCTAGAAAGGATGGTAGACTGTCCTAGAGAAGACTCTGTACTTTTAAACAAAGTTTGACAAGGTTTTTGGAAGCATAAGAGAAGTTTGAATATGTCTTAAAAAAAACTAACTGAAAAGATCGATGAGTATCTTAAAGAAGATTACTTAGAAAGGAATATGTCTTAGAGAAGACTATCTGAAAAGATTCCTGAAAATGAAGAGAGATACCTGAAAAGGCTCATAGAAAGGGTGAGAAATATTTGAACATGTCTTAAAGAAGACTAACTGAAAAGATTGACGGGTATATTAAAGAAGATTACTTAGAATGGAATATGTCTTAGAGAAGACTATCTGAAAAGATTCCTGAAAATGAAGAGAGATACCTGAAAGGCTCGTAGAAAGGGTAAGAAATATTTGAATCTTGTCTTAAAGAAAACTACCTGAAAAGGGTCTTTAGGAAGGACGCGAGAGTGGTATTAACACCATCTGATACTGAGTGACCTTTGCAACGTGCTCCCAGGTAATAGGCTTGCCCCATGGGCTATTCAGCGTCTTTGAGAGATTCTATGGATCTTGATTAGATTGCTCCATGTAAATGGGATAATGACGGGTTATACCCTGTGTACACATTAGCCATCCCAGTCATGCGTAAGAGATGTTTCTTCCTTTGATAAGCTTTTAAAGCTATTTCGCTTGTCTGTAGGATTTTTTTTAGTCATTAGCCATGCCCCATGCAATTTCTCACTGATGCTAAAACATTTTAAGCTATGAATGAGTTCTAGGACTTTTTGGAAACCTCAAGAGGTCCTCTATAAGCCACTTTGAAACAAATTTTTCATCTGGGGCTTTTATCTTGATCATATCCTCTTTGACAAAAAACTGCTTTTGAATTATGTTTGAAAAGGACCTGTAATCTTTTGTATCATATCTCCCAAATGAAGCATTTCTAGCCTTGGCTTGTGAGAGACAAAGTTGTAGAGAATCCAATTTCCTTCCAAATAGGCTTTGAGTGGGGAATGTTTGATGTCCCATGTGAAAGTTATGGCCAGTCAAAGTTGAGTTGACTTTCTCCTAAAGAAACCCTAATTTGAACCTTTTTGCATTTGTTCATTTCTGAGTTTCTATTGATAAATCATGATCAATCTTTGATCAAATGATGGATATATACTCCTATACTTGATGTTTGACCAAAGATCAGAGGTTTGGGAACATGCTTTGATTATGGTTGACTTTTAGGTCAAACCAGTTGACTGTGGATCATCTGAGCTGTTGAACAAGTAAACTTTGGATTTGGGCCTTGACTTTTGGCATAGAGATATCTTGGATCATAATGGGTCATGGAGAACTTCATTAGAGACCTTGTTTTGCTAATTCCTTCAGGAGAGTACCAAACCCTAACTTTAGGAGACTCTTGCTCAGGAGAGTGACTGGATGAATCTCTTGAACTTTGAATCATTGTGAATGGAATATGGAAGGCAAATATTGGGGTATGACACTGGGCACGCGTCTGGTGGTCTGGGACGCGTTTGCTCAGCAGACCTCAATATTTCACTTCCACACGCGTCTGGGGACGCGTTTGAGCAGCAAGATGTACTTTTACAAGCTCCACACGCGTGTGGAGACGCGTCTAGCCAGGCCATGTGCTTTTTCATCAATTTCTTCATGTTTCCCACTGATTTTCTCCACTTCATTCATCTGAGTCTGCAAACACTTAAACAAACAACTAAAGCATAAAATGCGGAATAATGAAATAAAACATAAAATAAAATACTTCAAAGACAACCAAAAACAACTGTAATTATACGTGTGAAAACCACTGATCAAACTCCCCCAAGATCAGAAGCAAGAAGAATGGATGTTCTAATATTCTCGTTGATGAATATGCTCTAATACATTCTCTCTCTCTTTTGCTCTGATATTTATTCTTTCTTATAAGAATATTTTGATTTTTCATTATCTGATTATTTTGTCTAGTATGCTCTGAAACATTTCAGGATGTAAAGATGCTTTGATGATGCTCTGATACATTCAAGAATGTTCTGATACAATCAAGCATGCTATGACTCTAGAAGAAATTCAAAGCTCTGAAGCTGTCCGATGGAAGCAAGAAGCAGAATCTCTGAATGTTCTGAAGTTTTAGGCAATGTGAACGTCTCGACTGAAATGGAAAAATACTCAGGGAAGTCTTTTATTTAAAATTCTTCTAGTATTTATTTCAGGGGGAGATTGTTAATCTCAGGGGGAGACATATTCACACTCCGATTATATGCTTATGCTATATCTGTGTAATTGTCTTTAGTCATCTGATATTCTGATTGCAAATTCATATCAATTATATATGTTTTTGTCATCATCAAAAATGGGGAGATTGTTAGAACAAGATTTGTTCTGATCAATATTCTTAGTTTTGATGATAACAATATATATGAATTTTGTATAAGACAATTTGGTACTCTAATCCTATGCATTTTCCATTTCAAGAAATATATAAAGAGTATGCACAATTCAGCGCAAGAAGCACTGACTCAGAAGGTTCAAGATTGCAACATCAGAACATGCTCTTGCAAGACATCAAAAGATGGTCAAGCAAAATCAGAACATGGTCTATGAAGCATCAGAAGAACTTGAGTTCAGAAGCAGAAGCACTGAAGTTCTTATGGTATCACGCTAGAAGCTCTTCAAAGTCAGAAGACAAGAAGATGCTCTGCACCAAGCTGAATGACTCTGATATTCAAACGTTGTTTCTACAAATATAAGAATCAGAATCAAGTACAAGGTGACAGGCTACGCTGACTGACAAAAGGAACGTTAGAAGCTATTAAAGGCAAAGTCAGTTAAAGCAGGAAAAGCAAGGCTCGAGGTAGTTAGCAAAAGAGTGAAACATTAAATGCAAAGCTGTATGACACACGCAACGCATTAAATGCTCCCAACGGTCATCTTCTCAAACGCCTATAAATAGCGAAGTTCTGATCAGAAGCAAGGTTACGAATTCACGAACTATTCTGCACAAACAAACTCAAACGCTGCTGAATCAAAGTCTTACGAACTTCATCTTCAACCTCACATATCTTGTAATATTTAGTGAGTGTTAAGCTTAGAACTTAAGAGAAATATCACAGTTGTGATTACAGCTTTATAAGAAGCAGATTGTACTCTTGTAAGAATTTGTTTTACATTGATTTGTAAAAGGTTCCTAGAGTGATCAAGTTATGATCAGAATACTCTAGAAGACTTAGAGGTTATCTAAGTGTTGATTTCCTAGAGTGATCAAGTTGTGATCAGAATACTTTAGAAGACTTATAAGGTATCTAAGTGGAAAACCATTGTAATCAAGATTGATTAGTGGATTAAATCCTCAGTTGAGGTAAATCACTCTAAGGGGGTGAACTGGAGTAGTTTCGTTAACAACGAACCAGGATAAAAATCATTGTGCAATTGTTTTTATCTTTAGAGTTTTTAAACTTACACTTATTCAAACCCCCCTTTCTAAGTGTTTTTCTATCCTTCATAAAGAACAACTTGTACATGTACGTACAAACCCTTCTTCACCCATTAAAACTCAAAACTCTATTCAATTAAAAAAGATATTTTTGTATCATTTTGAAATATTTTGGATGAATCCTAAACATACATCTAAAGAAGATATTTTTTGGTCTTTTAATAAATCTAGTAAATAAAATAAACAATAAAACATTTTTATAATAATTAGTTTTTTTAATAAACCAAAGAGAATAGAAAGTAGAACATGAGATATATGGGCCAAGGAGGGTGGTTTGGTTAGGCCCATATTCCCCTAAGCTTATGAAATCGTTTTTTCTAAAAAACCCTAGAGGAAGCGCCTCCTCTTTCATCGTGTAAATATTCTCCCTTTTTTTGAAAATCAAACTCTCTCTTGCGTACTGTTACACGTTCGATCTCAAACCAACAATAAACACGATAACTCAAATCAAACAAACATGAATCTAGCCCTCTCGATTCTCTCTCGGACGTCTCTCAATCTCATGGCTAAACAGATTCGTGAACAACAATAACCATACATAAAAGCAATAACCCTAAACCCCAAATATGATTATTGATGATTACAAGATTATATGAGAAAAATTTAAAGCAAGAATTGAAATAAAATTGAAACAGAATCAAGAGGGAAAATGCAAACTGAGGTATGTTTCTCTTCCTCTTCTAAGCGCTCCTTCTCTCTTTGTTCGTTGTTGTTAAATCTCTGTGTAACTCTTTCCGTTTGCTTCTGCCTATTGTTGTTATGCGGCTGAGTTCTGGTGGTTGTTCTACTTCTGTGGCATGTTGCTGTTAAGAGTACGAGTGAGGTTGTAGTGCGTGTGTGTTTTGGTTGAGTGAGGATTGAGAGTGGTAAGTTTTGAGAAGGGGTTTTTTGAGAGGTAGATTGAGTGTGTGATTTCTGAGTTGAGTGATTCGGGTGGGTTATGTTGAGGATGAGTGGTCTTCACGGCGGATTGAAGGGAAACAACTTAAGGTTAGTTAGATGTATGGTTGTTTGGTGTGAGAGGGTTGTGTCTCGGTTGTGAGGTTAAAAATATGCAGAGTTTCAGTAGGCTAATTCTTGGTTCAATCCCCCCTTGTTATGAGATTGTTGGATGGTAGACTTTGTCAAGCACCCTTAGTCCAGCAGTCAAAGTCTGGAATCTTGAAAAAATTTCTTCGATGTTTTCATCTTCTTCCATCTTGAAAGCTTCATACTTCTGGATCAAAGCAAGAGCCTTAGTCTCCTTGACTTGGGCATTACCTTCATGAGTCATCTTCAAGGATTCAAAGATGTCATGAGCAGTTTCTCTGTTTGTTATTTTCTCATATTCAGCATAAGAAATAGCATTCAGCGGAATAGTCCTTGACTTGTGATGATTCTTGAATTCTTTCTTTTGGTCATCACTCATTTCTTGTCTTGAAACCTTTACTCCATGAGCATTTACAGGATGTGTGTAACCTGTTAGAACAAGATTTGTTCTGATCAATATTCTTAGTTTTAATGATAATAATGTATATGAATTTTGTATGAGATAATGTGGTACTCTAATCCTATGCAATTTCCATTTCAGGAATCACATAAAGAGTATGCACAAAATCAGCGCAAGAAGCACTGACTCAGAAGGTTCAGCATGCAACATCAGAACATGCTCTGGCAAGACATCAGAAGATGGTCAAGCAGAATCAGAACATGGTCTATTGAAGCATCAGAAGAACTTGAGATCAGAAGCAGAAGCACTGAAGTTCTCATGGTATCACGCTAGAAGCACTTCAAGGTCAGAAGACAAGAAGATGCTCTGCACCAAGTTGTTTGACTCTGATGAATTTCAAACGTTGTTCATACAAACATCATATCAGAAGCAAGTACAGGATAGCAGGCTATGCTGACTGACAAAAGGAACGTTAGAAGCTATTAAAGGCAAAGTCAGTAGACGCAGCAAAAGCAAGGCTCGAGGTAGTTGACAAAAGAGTGAAACATTAAATGCAATGTTGTACGGATCACGCAACGCATTAAATGCTCCCAACGGTCATCTTCTCAAACGCCTATAAATAGAAGTTCTGATGAGAAGCTGAATACAACACTTTGCGCAAACATACAGAAACGCTGTCAAATTCAAAAAGCTCTCAAACTTCATCTTCAACCTCACTACATTACTGTTGTAATATCTTAGTGAGATTAAGCTTAAACTTAAGCGAAATATCACAGTTGTGATTATAGCTTTATAAGAAGCATTGTATAAATCTTGTAAGAATTTGTTTTCATTCATTTGTAAAGAACTAGAGGAGATCAAGTTGTGATCGGATTCTCTAGAAAGTCTTAGAGGTTATCTAAGCATTGTGTTCCTAGAGTGATCAAGGTGTGATCAAAATACTCTAGAAGACTTAGAGGTTATCTAAGTGGAAAACCATTGTAATCTTGTGTGATTAGTGGATTAAATCCTCAGTTGAGGTAAATCACCTTGTCAAGGGTGGACTGGAGTAGTTTAGTTAACAACGAACCAGGATAAAAATAATTGTGCAAGTTGTTTTTATCTTAAGAGTTTTAAAACTACACTTATTCAAACCCCCCCTTTCTAAGTGTTTTTCTATCCTTCAATTGGCATCAGAGCGCCGGTTCTAGGTGCAAGCACTTAACCGTGTTAGAAAAGATTCAGGATGAGAAAAACACAAAGTCTAGATGGCTGGTGAAGATCCAACACCTACATCTACATCTGGCCCTGCTGAGCAATATAATGGAAATGGTAACAATGGTTATACTAGACCACCAGTATTTGATGGTGAAAACTTTGAATATTGGAAAGATAAACTTGAAAGTTACTTTCTTGGTTTAGATGGTGACTTATGGGATCTTCTGGTGGATGGTTACAAACATCCAGTGAAAGCTAGTGGTGTAAAGCTCTCAAGACAAGAGATGAGTGATGATCAAAAGAAGCAATTCAAAAATCATCACAAGTGTAGGACTGGTTTGCTGAATGATATCTCTCACGCTGAGTATGAGAAGATATCTAACAGGGAAACTGCTAATGACATATATGAATCATTGAAAATGACTCGTGAAGGAAATGCCCAAGTCAAGGAGACTAAAGCTCTTGCCTTGATCCAGAAATATGAAGCCTTCAAGATGGAGGATGATGAAAACATTGAGAAAATGTTCTCAAGATTTCAAACGCTAACTGCTGGATTAAGAGTTCTTGACAAGGGATACACAAGGGCTGATCATGTCAAGAAGATCATCAGAAGCTTGCCAAGAAGATGGGGTCCTATGGTGACTGCTTTCAAAATTGCCAAGAATCTGAATGAAGTCTCTCTTGAAGAATTGATCAGTGCTCTGAGGAGTCATGAAATTGAGCTGGATGCTAATGAACCTCAGAAGAAAGGTAAGTCTATTGCATTAAAATCTAATTATAAAAATTGCACTAACGCTTTTCAGGCTGAAGAAGAAGATTCTGAAGAATCAGAATCAGAAGAAGAAGATGAACTGTCCATGATCTCCAGAAGGATAAACCAACTCTGGAAAAGCAAGCATAGGAAGTTCAAGAACTTCAAAAGTTCTAAGAAGCTTGAACGTGGAGAATCTTCTGGAAGCAGAAGATCTAACAAGAAGAAGGTCACATTCTATGAATGCAATGAGCCTGGTCACTACAAGAATGAGTGTCCAAAACTTCAGAAGGAGAATCCCAAGAAGAAGTTTCATAAGAAGAAAGGTCTTATGGCAACATGGGATGATTCAGATTCAAAATCAGAATCAGACTCTGAAGGCAAGCAGACAAACATTGCACTGATGGCCACAGTTGATGATGGATCAGAATCTACATCAGAATCAGATTCTGAAGAGGTATTTTCTGAACTATCTAGAGAAGAGTTAGTTTCCAATCTAACAGAACTTCTGGAATTCAAGGCTCATCTTAGTATCAAATACAAAAAGCTGAAAAAGCTATTTGAATCTGAAACTAAGTAGCTAGAAGTGGAAAATTCTGAACTGAAGGAAAAGTTTTACAATTATCCAAAAATATTGGATCTCCTTCTGACTCAGAAAAATCCATTCCTAGTCTCAATCATATTCTGAAAGAATATGACTCGAGCTTTAGAAAGTTCTTATCTAGAAGTATTGGCAGAAGTCATCTTGCTTCTATGATATATGGTGTTTCTGGAAACAAAAGGATTGGCGTTGGCTTTGAGGGTGATACCCCACACAAATTTGAACCAGTAGATGATATGAAAATCACATACAAGCCATTGTATGATCAGTTCAAGTTTGGCCACTCACATGATATTAGGCTCACTTCACATGCCAAAAGCTTTCATGTTACACACACTAAGAAGCATGTGACACAACCTAGAAAATATCATGCTGCTAAACCTAAGGAATATCATGCTGTACCTCCTGTTGTTTATTATGCTAAACCCAAGTTCAATCAGAACTTGAGGAAAACTAACAAAAAAGGACCCAAGAAGTTGTGGGTACCTAAGGAGAAGATAATTTCTGTTGCAGATATTCTTGGCAGCAAAAAAGACAAAGAAAAGCATGTCATGGTACCTGGACTCTGGGTGCTCGCGACACATGATGGGAAGAAGGTCTATGTTCCAAGACCTGGTGCTTAAATCTGCTGGAGAAGTTAAGTTTGGAGGAGATCAGAAAGGCAAGATAATTGGCTCAGGAACCATATGTTCTGGTAACTCTCCTTCTATAACTAATGTTCTTCTGGTAGATGGATTAACTCATAACTTGTTGTCCATAAGTCAATTAAGTGACAATGGTTATGACATAATCTTTAATCAAAAGTCTTGCAGGGCTGTAAGTCAGAAGGATGGCTCAATCCTATTTACAGGCAAGAGAAAGAATAACATTTATAAGACTAATCTTCAAGATCTTAAGAGTCAGAAGGTAACTTGTCTTATGTATGTTTCCAAAGAGCAATGGGTCTGGCACAGAAGATTAGGACATACTAGTTTGAGAAAGATTTCTCAGATTAACAAACTAAATCTGGTCAGAGGACTCCCTAATCTGAAATACAAATCAGATGCTCTTTGCGAAGCATGTCAGAAGGGCAAGTTCTCCAAACCTGCATTCAAGTCTAAGAATGTCGTCTCTTCCTCTAGGCCGCTAGAACTTCTGCACATTGATCTGTTTGGCCCAGTCAAAACAGCATCTGTCAGAGGGAAGAAATATGGATTAGTCATCGTAGATGATTATAGCCGCTGGACATGGGTAAAGTTCTTAAAACACAAGGATGAGTCTCATTCAGTGTTCTTTGAATTCTGCACTCAGATTCAATCTGAGAAGGAGTGTAAAATCATAAAGGTCAGAAGTGATCATGGTGGTGAATTTGAGAACAGATTATTTGAGGAATTCTTCAAATAAAATGGTATTGCCCATGATTTCTCTTGTCCTAGAACTCCACAGCAAAATGGAGTTGTAGAACGAAAGAATAGGACTCTACAAGAAATGGCCAGAACCATGATCAATAAAACCAATATGGCTAAGCATTTATGGGTAGAAGCAATAAACACTGCATGCTATATTCAGAATAGAATCTCCATAAGACCTATTATTAATAAGACTCCTTATGAATTGTGGAAGAACAGAAAGCCTAACATTTCATATTTTCATCCTTTTGGATGTGTTTGTTTCATTCTGAATACTAAAGATCATCTTGGTAAGTTTGATTCTAAGGCACAAAAGTGTTTCCTTCTTGGATATTCTGAACGCTCTAAAGGCTACAGAGTATACAATACTGAAACATTGGTTGTAGAAGAATCAATCAATATCAGATTTGATGATAAGCTTGGTCTTGAAAAGCCAAAGCAGTTTGAGAATTTTGCAGATTTAGATATTGATATATCAGAAGTTGAAGAACCAAGAAGCAAATTTCAGAAGCTGAAGATCTCAGAAGCAAAGGATCAGAAGATCAGGTTGCTGCATCTTTAGAGAATCTCAGAATTTCTGACGAGCCAACAGTCAAAAGATCTTCTAGACTCACTTCTGCTCATTCAGAAGATGTCATTCTTGGAAAGAAGGATGATCCTGAAGGATAGAAAAACACTTAGAAAGGGGGGGGTTTGAATAAGTGTAGCTTTAAAAACTAGACAGATAAAAATAAATTGCACAGTTATTTTTATCCTGGTTCGTTGTTAACTAAACTACTCCAGTCCACCCCCGCAGAGATGATTTACCTCAACTGAGGATTTAATCCACTAATCGCACGGATTACAATGGTTTTCCACTTAGTCAGCAACTAAGTCTTCCAGAGTCTACTGATCACACACTGATCACTCCAGGAACACTGCTTAGATACCCTCTAAGACTTTTCTAGAGTCTACTGATCCACACGATCACTCTAGTTACAATCTGCTTAGTTCACTCCTAAGACTTCCTAGAGTATTCTGATCCACACGATCACTCTAGTTCCTTACAACTTAATGTAATCAATTCTAAGAGTTTACAAATGCTTCTTACAAGCGATAATCACAACTGTGATATTTCTCTTAATCGTTTAAGCTTAATCTCACTAATATATTACAACAGCAATGTAGTGAGCTTTGATGAAGATGAAGATTCTGAGTTTTGGATTTGAACAGAGTTTCAGCAAGTTAATTTGAATTATTTGTTGAGGATCGTTAACCTTGCTTCTCATCAGAACTTCATATTTATAGGCGTTGGAGAAGATGACCGTTGAATGCATTTAATGCTTTGCGTGTTCCGTACAGCATCGCATTTAATGTTATACGCTTTTGTCAACTACCTCGAGCCTTGTTCACGCTGTGTCTACTGACGTAGCCTTTAGTAGCTTTTAACGTTCCTTTTGTCAGTCAGCGTAGCCTGCCACTTGTACTTCCTTCTGATCTGATGTTTGTGAATACAACGTTTGAATATCATCAGAGTCAAACAGCTTGGTGCCTAGCATCTTCTGATCTTCTGACCTTGAAGTGCTTCTGAGCGTGATACCATCAGAACTTCAGTGCTTCTGTTCTCTTGTTCTTCTGATGCTTCCATAGACCCATGTTCTGATTCTGCTTCGACCATCTTCTGATGTCTTGCCAGACCATGTTCTGATGTTGCATGCTGAACCCTTTGAGACAAAGCTTCTGAGCGCTGAATTATGCGTACTCTTTATATATATTTCCTGAAAGGGAAATTGCATTGGATTAGAGTACCATATAATCTTAAGCAAAATTCATATTATTGTTATCATCAAAACTAAGATAATTGATCAGAACAAATCTTGTTCTAACAATCTCCCCCTTTTTGATGATGACAAAAACATATATAAATGATATGAATTTGCGATCAGAAAGAATAGACGGCAAAAGACAAATTACACAACTATAGCATAAGCATATGAATATGTCTCCCCCTGAGATTAACAATCTCCCCCTGAGATAAATAATCTCCCCCTGAAATAAATACTCGAAGAACTTTAATAAAAGACTTCCCTGATTATTTCGGTAGAGACGATCATATAAGCTTCTTGTCTTTAGAGAATTCCTAGCTTCTGACTTCTGCTTCCATTGGACAGCTTCAGAACTAGAATTTCCTTAGATCCCTAGAACACTCACAGCTTCTGATTCCTGCTTCCATCTAGGACAGCTTCAGAACTTGAATTTCTTTGATCTTCTGAACATTCACAGCTTCTGACTTCTGCTTCCATCTAGGACAGCTTCAGAACTTGAATTTCTTTGATCTTCTGAACATTCACAGCTTCTGATTTCTGCTTCCATTCAGGACATCTTCAGAACTTGAGTTTTCTGGATCTTTAGAACATTCGCAGCTTCTGATTTCTGCTTCCCTCGGATAGCTTCAAAGCTTTGAATTTCTACCAACATCACTTCATGCTAGATTTGTATCAGAACATTGTTGAATGTACCAGAGCATCATCTGAGCATCTCTACATCCTGAAATGTTACAGAACAAAAAACTAAACGACAAAAGTCAGCATGAACGAGTTAGAACATAAAATATATGTTTGAACACATTATATGTATCAGAGCAAACAATATATGCAAATAGAATTTTGTCAAATCAAATAGACAAATATGGATCAAATTCTATTATCAGTGCTTCTGATTCATTCTTCTTTCTTGCTTCTGATTTCTGAAGCTTGACAGCATTCGGCTTGCTTCAGTTTCCATGGTTTTGCTTCTTGTGTTTGCTTTGGAGATTCTCTTCACTTCTTTATACCTGCAAAACACTTAAACCATATAGAACTTGCAGTTCTTGTTAGTGAATGTGTGGGAGCTTTACCCAGCAACTGATAGATTTAATCAAATCATTTATCATTTATCTTCTCCCCCTTTTTGTCATAACATCAAAAAGAATATTTCAAAAGATTCAGATGTATAAAACGACAAATAAAATCACTGGAATGTAAATACAAAGAAACTTTTCATTGATTAAAAAAAAATTACAAGAAAGGAATGCAGGAAAACAGATGCAACAAGAAGAGGAAACTACAAAGACCAAAAGACTAAGATCCTAGCCTACGCAAAATCCGCGCCAGAACATCATGAATCCCGTCAGTGCTTGTAGCTTGCCTAGTCATGAAGGAACGAAACTCAGCATTGGCTGCTTCTTGCGCGTCCAAACGAGAAGCCAGCATAGCTTGATTCTGATGAAGAGTTTCCAAGTTCTCCATCAGAGCTGAGGTTTCACCAGAAGAAGAAGCACCAGTATTTCTGCCAAGAGGGACAGCAATCTCAGCAGGGTGATCTACTGGGAGATCTTCAGCTTGTGCATCTTCCATTTCCTCATCTGAGTCTGACTCAGAAGTAGCCTTAGCATATTCTGGTTCAGGCAGCTCAGAAGTTCCATCTTCCAATGCTTGAAGAATAGCTGCTAGGTTTGTTGGAGGAGTAGGACCAGCAACTTCAGCACGATAAACCACTACTGGAAAGACCATGTGAGGTGCTTTTTCAGAAGGGTTCATTCTGAACCAGTTGAACAGCCACTGAAAATCTCCAGTCAGCACAGGAAACCATGGTCTCCACACCACGATGTCTCTGCAGAGATTTTCTTCTTCCAACTCATCTGCTGGTATCTTCCTTTCAAGAACACTTCTGTTCCTGAAGAGATGGTGATGGCTGCTCTCACCAACTTCCAACCGGAGACCACGAACACCAGGAGCTTCAGACATAATCCTTCTCTGAGTGTCTGTAGCCTTATCCAGAAAATCCTGACGAAAGGTATTCCAAAGGTTGTTTGTAGCATACTCATCCAGATGATTAAGGTGAGCAGCACCTAGAATCTCCAACCAGCCATTTACATCAGCATGTAAAAGCTCCAGATATGTTTGAGTGGTAGGAGTTGGAGGATTGACAGTGAACCTTGAGTCGGGAAGAACAACACTATAGGGATTAGGTGTTCTGGTGGGAAAAGGGTATGAGAGAGATGAAGAAATATCTGATGGAAGGGTTGAAGGAGAGGAGATATCAGATGGTGAAGAAGGTGGTTCCGAGAGGATGAATGAGGAGGAAGAGGTGGTGGAGTTCTTTGAAGAGGGAGGTGATTGAGGGGAACCGTCAAGGGGTTGATACACTTTGAGAGGGTCATAGGAGATCCTTACTCTTTTAGGTTTGGTTTCTGGTTCAGCAGTTGCCTTTCTCTTTTGTTTCCTATCATTGTCTTGATTCCCAGAGCTTGACGATGGATTCATGATGAATTTTGCAGATATTGGAAACTGCTAGGGTTTATGATATGAAAAGAGAGAGAGACGAAAAAGAAACCGAACGCAGAGAGAGAGAAATATGAGAGGGAAAAGAAACGTTTGAAGAGTATAAAAAGAAAACTGAAAGAGAGTAAATGATGAAAAGCATTTAATGTTACGTGACATGAGGAGAGATAATAATGACAAAAGACGTGATTTGCACAGTTACCTAAGTAGACGTCCCCTCAACTGCACGCACGCTTGTCCAGGAATAGTGAACACGTGTTTACCATCTGGATAGCCAGTTACAGCTGTTTTACTTTTATAGAGATTCTGAATCAACTTAGACATTGAAACGTTAGTAATAACTGAATCACAATTTCTAATTGATTTCTATCAGAACTTCTTAAAAAAAAATTCATTTCAAAAGATACTCATACATAAGAATTTCTCATCTTCTCATTCTGAGCTTGTTTCTGAAGACCCATTTTGTGCCGATTATATTGAATCCATCTGGTCTAGGAACAAGATCCCAAACATCATTCCTTGTAAACTGATTCAGTTCTTCTTGCATAGCAATTATCCAGTCTGGATCTTCTAGAGCATGATCAACAGAAGTTGGCTCGATCAAAGATACAAGACCTAATTGACAGTCTGCATTGTTCTTAAGGAATGCTCTTGTTCTGATTGGATCATCCTTCTTTCCAAGAATGACATCTTCTGAATGACCAGAAATAAGTCTGGATGATCTTCTGACAGATGGTTCTTCCAAAATGCTTAGATCTTCCAGAGAAGCTGATACTTGATCTTCAGATTCTTTGCTTCTGAGAAGCTCTGCTTCTGATGCGTTGCTTCTTGGCTCAACAACTTCTGATATATCAATATCACAATCTGCAAAATTATCAAACTGCTTTGGTTTTTCAGAACCAAGCTTATCATCAAACCTGATATTGATTGATTCTTCTACAATCAATGTTTCAGTATTGTATACTCTGTAGCCTTTTGAGCGTTCAGAATATCCAAGAAGGAAACATTTTTGTGCTTTGGAATCAAACTTACCAAGATGATCTTTAGTGTTCAAAATAAAGCATACACATCCAAAAGGATGGAAATATGAAATGTTGGGCTTTCTATTCTTCCACAATTCATAAGGAGTCTTATTTAGAATAGGTCTGATAGAGAGTCTATTCTGAATATAGCATGCAGTGTTTATTGCTTCTGCCCAGAAATGCTTAGCCATATTGGTTTCATTGATCATGGTTCTGGCCATTTCTTGCAGAGTCCTATTCTTTCGTTCTACAACCCCATTTTGCTGTGGAGTTCTAGGACAAGAGAAATCATGGGCAATACCATTTTCTTTGAAGAATTCTTCAAAGGATCTGTTCTCAAATTCACCACCATGATCACTTCTAACCTTTATGATTTTACACTCTTTTTCAGATTGAATCTGAATGCATAAATCAAAGAACACTGAATGAGTCTCATCCTTGTGTTTCAAGAATTTTACCCATGTCCAGCGGCTATAATCATCTACGATGACTAATCCATATTTCTTTCCTCTGACAGATGCTGTTTTGACTGGGCCAAACAGATCAATGTGCAAGAGTTCTAATGGCCTTGAGGTAGAAACAACATTCTTGGACTTGAATGCAGGTTTGGAGAACTTGCCCTTCTGACATGCTTCACAAAGAGCATCTGATTTGAATTTCAGATTAGGGAGTCCTCTGACCAGATTCAGTTTGTTAATCTGAGAAATCTTTCTCAAACTAGCATGACCTAATCTTCTGTGCCAGACCCACTGCTCTTCAGAAACAGACATAAGACAAGTCACCTTCTGACTCATAAGATCTTGCAGATCTGTCTTATAAATGTTGTTCTTCCTCTTGCCTGTAAATAGGATTGAGCCATCCTTCTGATTTACAGCCTTGCAAGACTCTTGATTAAAGATTATATCATAACCATTGTCACTCAATTGACTGATAGATAAGAGGTTATGTGTTAATCCTTCCACAAGAAGTACATTAGAAATGGAAGGAGAGTTACCAGACTTTATAGTTCCAGAGCCAATTATCTTGCCCTTCTGATCTCCTCCGAACTTGACTTCTCCTCCAGACTTAAGCACCAGGTCTTGGAACATAGACCTTCTTCCTGTCATGTGTCGCGAGCATCCAGAGTCCAGGTACCATGACATGTTGTGCTTTGTCCTTTTTGCAGTCAAGGATATCTGCAATAGGAATAATCTTATCCTTAGGTACCCACATTTTCTTGGGTCCTTTCTTGTTAGATTTTCTCAAGTTCTGATTGAACTTGGGTTTAACATTGTAAGCAATAGGAGGAACAACATGATAATTCTTAATATGAGTTTCATGATATTTCCTAGGTTGTGTCACATGCTTTTTGATGTGTGTTATGTGAAAACTTTGAGCATGTGAAGTGTGCCTAATATCATGGGAGTGGCCATACTTGAACTGATCATACAATGGCTTGTATGTGATTTTCATTTCATCAACAGGTTCAAGTTTGTATGGGGTTTCACCCTCAAAACCAATGCCGACTCTTTTGTTTCCAGACACAGCATATATCATAGAAGCTAGCTGACTTCTGCCAATACTTCTAGATAAGAACTTCCTGAAGCTTAAATCATATTCTTTCAGAATATGGTTTAGACTAGGAGTGGATTTTTCTGAATCAGAAGGAGATCCAACATTATTGGATAATTTTAAAAGTTTTTCTTTTAATTCAGAATTCTCCAACTCAAGCTTCTTTGTTTCAAATTCAAATAGCTTTTTCAGCTTTTTGTATTTGAGACTAATTTGAGACTTGAGTTCCAGAAGTTCAGTTAGACCGGAAACTAACTCATCTCTAGTAAGTTCAGAAAATACCTCTTCAGAATCTGATTCTGATGTAGATTCTGATTCGTCATCTTCTGTCGCCATCAGCGCACAGTTGGCCTGCTCATCTTCAGAGTCTGAATCATCTTCTGACTCATCCCAGGTTGCCATAAGACTTTTCTTCTTATGAAACTTCTTCTTGGGATTTTCCTTCTGAAGATTTGGACATTCATTCTTGTAGTGTCCAGGCTCATTGCATTCATAGCACATGACCTTCTTCTTGTCAAATCTTCTGTCATCGGAAGATTCTCCACGTTCAAATTTCTTTGAACTTCTGAAGCCTCTGAACTTCCTTTGCTTGGTCTTCCAGAGTTGATTTAGCCTTCTGGAGATCAAAGACAGTTCATCTTCTTCTTCAGATTCTGATTCTTCAGGATCTTCTTCTCTAGCCTGAAAAGCGTTAGTGCATTTCTTGATATTTGATTTTAATGCAATAGACTTACCTTTCTTTTGAGGCTCATTTGCGTCCAGCTCTATTTCATGACTCCTCAAGGCACTGATAAGCTCTTCCAGAGAAACTTCATTCAGATTCTTTGCAATCTTGAATGCAGTCACCATAGGACCCCATCTTCTGGGTAAGCTTCTGATGATCTTCTTTACGTGATCAGCCTTGGTGTATCCCTTGTCAAGAACTCTCAATCCAGCAGTAAGAGTTTGAAATCTTGAAAACATCTTTTCAATGTCTTCATCATCCTCCATCTTGAAGGCTTCATACTTATGGATTAACGCTAGAGCTTTAGTCTCCTTGACTTGAGCATTTCCTTCATGAGTCATTTTCAAGGACTCATATATGTCATAGGCCGTTTCCCTGTTAGATATCTTCTCATACTCAGCATGAGAGATAGCATTCAGCAAAACAGTTCTGCATTTATGATGATTCCTGAAAAGCTTCTTCTGATCATCATTCATTTCTTGCCTTGACAGCTTTACGCCACTGGCATTTACTGGATGTTTGTAACCATCCATCAGAAGATCCCATAGATCACCATCTAGACCAAGAAAGTAACTTTCCAGTTTATCTTTCCAGTATTCAAAGTTTTCACCATCAAATACCGGCGGTCTAGTATAACCATTGTTACCGTTGTATTGCTCAGCAGAGCCAGATGTAGATGCAGGTGTAGGTGTAGACTTTTCACTTTCATCAACCATCTTTTACTGAAGCGTTTTTCTCTTCCTGAATCTTTTCTAAACACTGTTAAGTGCTTGCACCTTAGAACCGGTGCTCTGATGCCAATTGAAGGATAGAAAAACACTTAGAAAGGGGGGGGGGTTTGAATAAGTGTAGCTTTAAAAACTAGACAGATAAAAATAAATTGCACAGTTATTTTTATCCTGGTTCGTTGTTAACTAAACTACTCCAGTCCACCCCCGCAGAGATGATTTACCTCAACTGAGGATTTAATCCACTAATCGCACGGATTACAATGGTTTTCCACTTAGTCAGCAACTAAGTCTTCCAGAGTCTACTGATCACACACTGATCACTCCAGGAACACTGCTTAGATACCCTCTAAGACTTTTCTAGAGTCTACTGATCCACACGATCACTCTAGTTACAATTTGCTTAGTTCACTCCTAAGACTTCCTAGAGTATTCTGATCCACACGATCACTCTAGTTCCTTACAACTTAATGTAATCAATTCTAAGAGTTTACAAATGCTTCTTACAAGCGATAATCACAACTGTGATATTTCTCTTAATCGTTTAAGCTTAATCTCACTAATATATTACAACACCAATGTAGTGAGCTTTGATGAAGATGAAGATTCTGAGTTTTGGATTTGAACAGAGTTTCAGCAAGTTAATTTGAATTATTTGTTGAGGATCGTTAACCTTGCTTCTCATCAGAACTTCATATTTATAGGCGTTGGAGAAGATGACCGTTGAATGCATTTAATGCTTTGCGTGTTCCGTACAGCATCGCATTTAATGTTATACGCTTTTGTCAACTACCTCGAGCCTTGTTCACGCTGTGTCTACTTACGTAGCCTTTAGTAGCTTTTAACGTTCCTTTTGTCAGTCAGCGTAGCCTGCCACTTGTACTTCCTTCTGATCTGATGTTTGTGAATACAACGTTTGAATATCATCAGAGTCAAACAGCTTGGTGCCTAGCATCTTCTGATCTTCTGACCTTGAAGTGCTTCTGAGCGTGATACCATCAGAACTTCAGTGCTTCTGTTCTCTTGTTCTTCTGATGCTTCCATAGACCCATGTTCTGATTCTGCTTCGACCATCTTCTGATGTCTTGCCAGACCATGTTCTGATGTTGCATGCTGAACCCTTTGAGACAAAGCTTCTGAGCGCTGAATTATGCGTACTCTTTATATATATTTCCTGAAAGGGAAATTGCATTGGATTAGAGTACCATATAATCTTAAGCAAAATTCATATTATTGTTATCATCAAAACTAAGATAATTGATCAGAACAAATCTTGTTCTAACAGATCCTATCAGAACAAGAGCATTCCTTAAAAACAATGCAGAATGTCAATTAGGACTTGTCTCTTTGATCGAGCCAACTTCCGTTGATCAAGCTCTAGAAGATGCAGACTGGGTAATTGCCATGCAAGAGGAACTAAATCAGTTTACAAGGAATGATGTATGGGATCTTGTTCCTAGACCAAAAGGATTTAACATCATTGGTACAAAGTGGGTCTTCAGAAACAAGCTAAGCGAAAAAGGAGAAGTGGTAAGAAACAAAGCCAGACTGGTGACTCAGGGCTATAGTCAACAAGAAGGTATTGACTATACTGAAACCTTTGCACCAGTGGCCAGGTTAGAATCTATTCGTCTTTTAATTTCTTTTGCCACTCAACATAACATCACTCTATATCAGATGGATGTTAAGAGTGCCTTCTTAAATGGTTATATAGATGAAGAAGTCTATGTCCACCAACCTCCTGGTTTTGAGGACGCTAAGTCTCCAGAACATATTTTTAAACTAAAGAAGTCATTATACGGATTAAAGCAAGCTCCTAGAGCTTGGTATGAAAGATTAAATTCTTTCCTTCTAGATAATGGTTTCACTAGAGGAAAAATGGATACTACTTTCTTTTGTAAAACCTTTAAAAAGGATATTTTAATTTGTCAAATTTATGTTGATGATATTATCTTTGGAACAACTAATGCTACACTTGGAAAGAAGTTTGCTAAGTCTATGCAGGCTGGGTTTGAAATGAGCATGATGGGAGAACTCAAGTACTTTCTTGGGATCCAGATCAATCAAACATCAGAAGGAACTTATGTTCACCAAACCAAGTATGTGAAAGAACTTCTGAAGAAGTTTAAGCTTTCTGAAAGCAAAGAATCAAAGACTCCTATGCATCCAACGTGTATCTTAGGTAAGGATGAGGTAAGTAAGAAGGTAGATCAGAAGTTGTACAGAGGTATGATTGGATCTCTTCTATATCTTACTGCTTCTAGGCCTGATATTTTATTCAATGTTTGTCTGTGTGCAAGATTCCAATCAGATCCTAGAGAATCTCACTTAAGAGTTGTTAAGAGAATTCTGAGGTATCTGAAAGGTACTACTAATGTTGGTTTAGTCTACAGAAGATCTAAAGAGTACAACTTAGTAGGTTATTGTGATGCTGATTATGCTGGAGATAGAATTGAAAAAAAGAGTACTTCTGGAAGTTGTCAATTCCTTGGAAGTCATCTGATCTCCTGGTATAGCAAGAAGCAAGCTACCATTGCCCTCTCTACAACAGAAGCAGAATATGTTGCTGCTGCTGGATGTAGTACCCAGATGCTCTCGATGAAGAGTCAGCTAGAAGATTATCTGATATATGAGAGTAACATTCCTATTCTCTGCGATAATACTTTTGCTATTTGTCTATCTAAGAATCCTATCTTACATTCCAAAGCTAAACATATTGAGATCAAACATCATTTCATTAGGGACTATGTTCAGAAGGGTGTTCTCTCTTTGAACTTTGTTGATACAGACCATCAATGGGCTGATATCTTTACAAAACCCCTTGCTGAAGATAGGTTTAAGTTCATTCTGAAGAATATCAGTATGGATTTTTGCCCAGAATGAGAAGATGAGAAGTTCTGATGTATGAATTAGTTCTGAAACGATCTTGTTTTATCTTCTATAAGAAGTTTTGATGATGATCAATTAGAAGTTCTGATTCAGTCATCTCTGACGTTTCATTATCTAAGTTGATTCAGAAGTTCTTTTAAAGCAAAATAGTTGTCACCAGTTTTCCAGATGCTGAACACGTGTTCACCCTATTTGAACAAGCACGCGTATAGTTGAGGAGACGCCTCCCTAGGTAACTGTGCAAATTCACCTTCAATCCTCCTGAACCTCCCTCTCATATCTACTTTGAGTTGTTCAAACTTGAATTCACCAGAAGGATGGAAATCTTGTCAGATGCCTTCTATAACAACCTAGATGATGTTTCTACTCGAAATCTTTGGAAAAGCTTTCGACAGGATTTTCAGGTTGCAGCTATGGAAGTCCAGAGAAGATTCGTGGCTGATGCACCTGGTTCTTCTGGATACTTCCTGGAAGTTGATGATGGCAGATATTATCACCCCATCAGAAGCTGGAGATCTCTTGATGAGAAGATGTATGTAGACGAGCTGGATGGTAACCCTTGTAGAGAGATTGTGGTTTTCAAGCCTCATTATTCTGTGCTGACTGGAGACTTCAAGTGGCTGTTTGACTTTCTAAGGGAGAACCCTTCTGAGAAGTCCCCAAATATAGTCATTCCAGAAGTTGTCTATCCTTCAGAAGTTGATGCTCCCACTCCTCCAAGGAATCTAGCTGCCATTCTTCAAGCCCTTGAGAATGGAGATTCTGATCTTCCTGCTCCTGTGTATGAAGAAGATGCTTCTATGGAAGAAGCTGGTGCTGAGATACATCCTGCTGAGGATATTCTTGCTGAGGAAAATAATGATGATGATCTTACAATAGATGCTGCTGTTGAGAATGTTGTTCCACTGGACAGAAGTTGTGAAGCTTCTTCTGGAGAAACCTCTCTTCTGGTGAAGACCTTAGAGGTTATTCAAAAGAATCAAGCTGACCTAGCTTCTCGCCTGGAAAAGCAAGAAGATACCAACAATGAGTTTCGCTCATTTATTCAGAAGCAGACTGAAAGCAACAATGAGATTCAAGGCCTTCTAGCAATGATAGTTTCTAAACTAGGCTAGTCGTAGTCGTTTGGTCTTAGATGTCTCCCTTTCTTGCATCTGTGTTTTGTGCATCTGCCTTCTCATCCCTTGTATCTTCTGATCAATTCTGATGAATGAAATCTTTTATCTTCTCTCATATTGTTTGTTTTTCATCTGAATCTTTTATGCTTTTTGATGTTATGACAAAAAGGGGGAGAAAATGTGATAATTGATTTGATTAACTATATCAGTTGCTGGGAGTAAGTGTCTCCACATTTCTAACAGAATTTGCAAGTTCTATGTCATTGAGTGTTTTGCAGGATTGAAGACATTCTAAAAAGCTCAACATGAGAAGCAAAGACATGTGGAAAATCAATTCTATATAGAAACAAGCTCATGGAAATTGAAGCAAGCTGAGTGCTGTGAAGCTTCAAGATCAGAAGCAAGAAGGAAGAATGTTCTGATATTCTTGTGATAGAATATGCTCTAACACATTCTTACTCCTTATATGTTCTGATACATATTTTATGTGCTCTGATACATATTTTATGTTCTGATGCATGTTTTTTTTATGCTCTGATACATACTATATGCTCTGAAACATATTTTATGTTCTGATTCATTCATGCCTTGACTCTTGTTGTCTAGTTTGTTTCTGAAACATTTCAGGATGTAGAGATGCTCTGATGACGCTCTGGTACATTCAAGAATGATTCTGATACAATCAAGCATGCAATGATTCAAGAAGAAATTCAAAGCTCTGAAGCTGTCCTGTGGAAGCAAGAAGCAGAAGCTCTGAATGTTCTGAAGTTCTAAGCTTATATGAACGTCTCAACTGAAATGGAAAATACTCAGGGAAGTCCCTTATTTATAAATTTCTTACAGTATTTATTTCAGGGGGGGATTATTCATCTCAGGGGGAGATTGTTAATCTCAGGGGGAGACATATTCACACACTATGTTTATATGCTTTTGTTAAAACTGTGTATTTGTCTTTAGCCATCTGATATTCTGATTGCAAATTCATATCAATTATATATGTTTTTGTCATCATCAAAAAGGGGGAGATTGTTAGAACAAGATTTGTTCTGATCAATATTCTTAGTTTTGATGATAACAATGTATATGAATTTTGTATGAGATAATGTGGTACTCTAATCCTATGCAATTTCCATTTCAGGAATCACATAAAGAGTATGCACAAACTCAGCGCAAGAAGCACTGACTCAGAAGGTTCAGCATGCAACATCAGAACATGCTCTGGCAAGACATCAAAAGATGGTCAAGCAGTATCAGAACGTGGTCTATTGAAGCATCAGAAGAACTTGAGATCAGAAGCAGAAGCATTGAAGTTCTCATGGTATCACGCTAGAAGCACTTCAAGGTCAGAAGACAAGAAGATGCTCTGCACCAAGCTGTTTGACTCTGATGAATTTCAAACAATGTTCATACAAACATCAGATCAGAAGCAAGTACAGGATAGCAGTCTACGCTGACTAACAAAAGGAACGTTAGAAGCTATTAACGGCAAAGTCAGTAGACGCAGCAAAAGCAAGGCTCGAGGTAGTTGAAAAAAGAGTGAAACATTAAATGCAATGTTGTATGGATCACGCAACGCATTAAATGCTCCCAACGGTCATCTTCTCAAACGCCTATAAATAGAAGTTCTGATGAGAAGCTGAATACAACACTTTGCGCAAACATACATAAACGCTGTCAAATTCAAAAAGCTCTCAAACTTCATCTTCAACCTCACTACATTACTGTTGTAATATCTTAGTGTGATTAAGCTTAAACTTAAGCGAAATATCATAGTTGTGATTATAGCTTTATAAGAAGCATTGTATAAATCTTGTAAGAATTTGTTTTCATTCATTTGTAAAGAACTAGAGGAGATCAAGTTGTGATCGGATTCTCTAGAAAGTCTTAGAGGTTATCTAAGCATTATGTTCCTAGAGTGATCAAGGTGTGATCAGAATACTCTAGAAGACTTAGAGGTTATCTAAGTGGAAAACCATTGTAATCTTGTGTGATTAGTGGATTAAATCCTCAGTTGAGGTAAATCACCTTGTCAAGGGTAGACTGGAGTAGTTTAGTTAACAACGAACCAGGATAAAAATAATTGTGCAAGTTGTTTTTAT
Source organism: Vicia villosa (assembly GCF_029867415.1). NCBI lineage: Eukaryota > Viridiplantae > Streptophyta > Magnoliopsida > Fabales > Fabaceae > Vicia > Vicia villosa. The sequence goes on from NC_081182.1 coordinate 148,962,060, forward strand.
CTTAAGAGTTTTAAAACTACACTTATTCAAACACCCTCCTTTCTAAGTGTTTTTCTATCCTTCATAACCATCCAAGACTAGATCCCATAAGTCACCATCTTGACAAAGAAAGTAACTTTCGAGTCTATCCTTCCAATACTCAATGTTTCCTCCATCAAAGATAGGAGGTCTGTTGTAACCATTGAAGTTACTGCTTCCATTGTTACTATTATTGTTGTTGTTGTGCTCAGTAGGAATAGATGTGGATGTTGTTTCAACCATTTTGACTTTGTGTTTTTCTCCCTGAATCTTTGTCTAACACGATTAAGTGCTTGCACCTAGAACCGGCGCTCTGATACCAATTAAAGGAGTGAAAAACACTTAGAAAGGGGAGGATTGAATAAGTGTAACTCAAAAACTTGGAAGATAAAAACAATCAACACAATTATTTTTATCCTGGTTCGTTGTTAACAAAACTACTCCAGTCCACCCCTGACAAGGTGATTTACCTCTACTGAGGATTTAATCCACTAATCCAACTGATTACAATGATTTTCCACTTAGATAACCTCTAAGTCTTCTAGAGTCTACAGATCACAACTTGATCACTCTAGGAATCCTTTTACAATCAATGTAAAAATACAATGTTTACAAGAGTATAGATTGCTTCTAAAAATCTGTAATCACAACTGTGATATTTCTCTTAAGTTCTATGCTTAACACTCACTAAAATATTACAAGAGTTTGTGAGGTTGAAGATGAAGTTCTTTAGCTTTTGAATTTGACAGCGTTTTTGTAAGTTTAAACAAGTGTTCTTCTTTACTTCTGATTAGAACTTCTATTTATAGGCACTGAGAGGAAATGACTGTTGGGGTGCATTTAATGCTTTGCGTGAATAGTACAACGCTGCATTTAATGTTTCACACTTTTGTCAACTACCTCGAGCCTTGCTTTTGCTGCTATTACTGACTTTGCCTTTTGTAGCTTCTAACGTTCCTTTTGTCAGTCAGAGATTTGACGTTTAGCCTTTCATCTTTGTACTTTCTTCTGGACTCAGATTTGTTGAATAACAACGTTTGAATATCAGAGTCAAGCAGCTTTGGTGCAGAGCATCTTCTGTCTTCTGACTTTGAAGAGCTTTTAGCGTGATACCATCAGAGCTTCAGAGCTTGTGCTTCTGACTTTCATTCTGCTGATGCTTTCCAGTTCATGTTCTGATTCTGCTTGATCATCTTCTGATGTCTTGCCAGAGCATGTTCTGATGAAGCCATCAAGAACCTTCTGAGTCAGTGCTTCTGAGCGTTGATTCGTGCATACTCTTTATATATTTCCTGAAATGGAAAATGCAAAGGATTAGAGTACCACATTGTCTTATACAAAATTCATACTTAATGTTATCATCAAAACATAGAATATTGATCAGAACAAATCTTGTTCTAACAATAGAGAGTTTATTTCAACGGTAAAGCAAAACTTCTGGTGATGACACTTGATCAACAATATATCTCAAGTCTCATCAGTTAGAAGATTCAAGTTTCAATTGAAGTTCTAAGTCATTGTTGTTGTATCAAGTAAAAACACTTGAAGTTCTGAAGTTCTAAAAGTCTACTTGCCTTTAGCATCTTAAAGTGATTAGTTAAAATGTAAAAGATCAATAACAAGACTTGAAGTATTGAGATCATGTCACACACACAATTTTTTTTCAAAACTCTATGGTTTCTTAAAACTTTTTGAAAACTTATCAAGGCTTATATGGAATTGATTAATAAGTATATATAATCATTTAAGAAAAAATTTACACTGTCTAATTTATTAAGAATTTAGTCCAATCGATTAAAATGAAATAAATGATCTATTAGAAAAGTTTTTAATCCATTAAATCATGTAGCTCTTTTGAGATTTTCTTTTTTAAAATGAAAATTCACCCCACCTCATAGGTATTTGGCGCACCACTGAATTGACAAAACTGTCCTCGGGCTTCCGTAGATGCATGTTCGAAAGCACCTTCTTTTTTAAAAAATTTGGTTTTTTCGTAGATGCATCTACGAAACCCCTTAAAACATAGTGAAACGTGAGATTTTCTCAATTAATTGGGAAAATCATAATGTTCCGTAGATACATCTATGGAAAGGTTTGATAGGGTTTAAAAATAGAGTGTTCCGTAGATGCATCTATGGAACTTGGGATTTTCTCAATTAATTGAGAAATTAATTTGGGATTTTCTCAATTGATTGAGAAATTAATTTAAGATTTTCCTAATTAATTAATTTGTAACTTAATTGGGATTTTCCCAATTAATTGGGAAAATCCCAACTTTCATTTACGTAGATGTCATCAAACTTAATTAATTTGGGATTTTCCCAATTAATCAAACTTAATTAATTTGGGATTTTCCCAATTAATTGGAAAAATCTCCAATTAAATTATAAATTAATTGAGAAAATCATAAATTTTTAATTAATTGGGAAAAATATTCTGTGGAAAGGTTTGATATGGTTTGATTAATTGAGAAAATCTCAAATTCACATTTAATTGGGAAAAATCTACGAAAATGTTTGATAGGGTTTGACAATAGAGTGTTCCGTAGATATGCATCTACACAACTTGAGATTTTCCCAATTAATTAAGAAATTCCCAAGATCCACTCTGGTTTATACGCTTCCGTAGATACATCTATAAAGGAATCAAAATATGGGATGTGTCCGGATGTACGTCTACCGGGATCAAAAATGAAATTTTGTGTGGTGTTTAAGAGATGCATGAGTAAGGTTGAGAAATTTTATTTAAATTAGAGTTATTGTATTTTAAAAACTCTTAATTAGTTCATTTTGTCGATGAATCACTTCGGACTGTGAAAAAGAACGCGTTGAATGGAGCATAATCCTGCAAACTGAAACTGGGTCAGTACAATCTCTTTTCTCTTCACAAATGTATCATTTTCTCATTGATAGATTTACCCGTCATAGAATCCTTCACTCTACTGTTCTATGCCGCAATGCTTATTCTATTTTCTTCAATTCTTGTTCTTTCTCTGTTTTGAACACAAACCACCATCATCAAACCGACAACTTTACGTTGTCAGCCCTCGTAAATTCATGCGGTTTGTCCCCTGAAACTGTCCTTAAACTCTCCAAAAGGTTGCAAACCATAAACCCTAATGGCCCAAATGCTGTTGTTCAACTTCTCACCAACCATGGCTTCTCTGATTCCCAGTTACGTAGCTATGTCAAGAAACAACCTTCGGTACTTTTATCAGATGCGGAAAAGACCCTTTTGCCAAAGCTCAAATTTTTGCAATCCATTGGGGTTTCAACCACTGATCTCCCCAAAATCCTAATCAGGAACACTTCCTTTTTGTCAAAAAGCTTGGACAAACACTTAATACCTCGCTATGAGATCATTAGAAGCCTAGTTTGCAATGATAAAGAGGTGGTTTCAGCTTTGAAGCATGGTTCCTGGAACCTTAACTGTGGCTGGGTTGTAAATGATGCAGCTCTGAACATTGAGGTTTTGAGGAACCTTGGTGTTCCTCAAGGTTGCATTTCCCTTTTGGTATCCAATTTTCCCGGTGTAGCATTCACCAAACACTCGGTATTTGCTGAGGCTGTTAATTCGGTCAAGGAAATGGGGTTTGATCCATCAAAGTCGAATTTTGTTTTGGCACTCCAGGTGTTTGCGAAAATGAACAAGGATATTTGGGAATCGAGATTTAAGATTTTCGAGAAATGGGGTTGGTCGAGAGATATGTGTCTTTCGGCTTTCTTAAAGCACCCGCAATATATGATGATCTCAGAAAAGAAGATAGTAAAAGCGATGAACTTCTTGGTGAATGATACTGGTCTTAGCCCCGAAGAAATTGCGAGAAGGCCTGGTATGCTGAACCGCAACTTGGAGAAGACATTTATCCCTAGATGGGCTGTTCTTAAAATTTTGAGGTCAAGGGGTTTGGTAAAGAGTGATTTACGCATAAGTAGTGTTATTTCGATAAGTGAGGAAAAGTTTTTGGAGAGATATGTAACCCGATTTCAGAAAGATCTGCCCCTGTTATTGGATGCATATAATGGTCAGGTGCTAGATTGATCATCTTGGTATACTCTAATCTTTGAAAGTTTGAATTAGTTATACATGATTGCAAAAGTTAATCATTCATTTTTTATGGTTTGCGTTACTGGTTTTTAGAACTGAATCATTGATATGTTACTTATACATACCACTCAGTAGCTATCTGCAATATGAATTTTCCCCATTTTATGAAGTTGTAAGAGCAGATTTTACCAAGAAAGCAAACCCCTACTGACATTTATTTTTTCTGTTATGATGGGATTAATTTGGCTACTACAAATAATCTTTATGATAAAAATGCAAGGTAAACTCAATGCTTATGTTAATACTATGCTGATGACCTTATTTGTTCTCTTACTGCCTTTATATGGAACCATTTTGTGATGCATGGTTAGGACTTTCTCATGGGACTACCCTTGATAAAGGGCGAACTACCTCATTTCTTTCAGTCGTAAAGAAAAAGTAAGACTCTACCATCTTCTAAAACCGCACCAAATTCATAGATTTTTCTTTGATGAGTGAAAACTATCCATCACAAACTTTGCATCCAACTCAAAATTAACATGTTTCAAATTTATCTCTATTATCCAATAACTACTTGATGTAGGCCCAAAGCTTCAAACCAGAAAGAGGACTCAAATTATTTAATAGAAAAGTCACCCATTATGATTATTTTGTGGCTCTATTAGACCAGTTTCAGAAGAGTTAGCAAATTATGTTCTTTGCATAACAATATTAAAACTAAAAGAATCAATATAGTCTTAATTTACAAAATAAATTAAACTAAAAGAATTAATACAAATTTATTTTACAAAATAAACTTTTTTGCCCAAAATTGAGTCAAACTCCGAACTTATTAGAAAACTATTCAAACAACATTAATTGAAATTAATTGTACAAACTCAATTCTCTCATAATCCATTATGTCTATCGTCAATCTTAACTAGGGATGACAATTTGGCCCATATTCTAACATTCATAACAGGTAGGGTAAATAAGCGAGGATGGGTGCAGGCACGAGTACCTTACTACCCACCCTGCCTCATACCCGTCAATCTTAACTATGACAATTTGGCCCATATCCTAACATTGGGTGGCAAAACGGGTCCGGCCCGCGGGGAAACCCGTTTTACCCGCACTTTTTCGCGGGGTGGGACAAGGTTTTATGCCCGCTCTCTTTAATGTGCCCGCCCTGCCCCGCCCCGTGTTTTTGTGGGCATTAGATTTTCATAGAATTTACTATTTCATGAGAATGAGGAAGGAAAAACTCAAAATAAGTTTTTGGTGTGTTTTGGAATGAAACAAGTGACTTCCTTATATAATGAAGTAAACTAACCAAGATTTCTAATCTAAGCGATGTGGGACTAAGGAATTTTTCCAACTAACATACAATGTGGGACTTGACTTAATGAATTTGTTCAATTCATCTCCCTATATTGGAATATATACATAATGTTCCAACAATCCCCCACTTGAATTTAAAAAAATGTTTCAGAAATAACGTCAGACGTTTCTAAGATTGGGCATAAGTAGAGGTGTCTACGACTTGAACCTTTGCGTAGCAAGTAGGATTCCGATTCAACAAGAGTGACACAATTGTCTTGAACTCTATCTCTCACATCAAACTTGCACACAACCTTTTCTTAAGGTGTATTCTTAATAGCCCGTGCTTTTAATGGCCCTGCACGTGTATCCCGGTTTAGTGAAGGCTCTAAGAATTCTGCCTCAAAATTCCATAGGAACCGGCCTCAGTTCCACAATCACATAGGTGAGTCTATCAAGAATACTCCTGTAGTATAGGTACTCCCTCATACAAAGTATAGATCTCATTAAGAGTTTTTATTATCTCATCCTCTTATTACTTCAGGATTCATGCTTCTTTTATTTACTCTAGCATGATCGCCTCATATTACTCACAACTTGTTATTACCCATTGAACCTATTTCTTGGGATCTCCAGTCAATTAGGTCGGGTTACCATCATGTGCAAATCATTTCAGTATAGGCATTAGTCCCATCTTTTTGGATGTATTATGGACTTTCTCTCTAGCTAATCCTTTCGTCAAAGAATCTGCTAAGTTTTCATCAGTGCGTACATGATCCACTCTTACAGCTCCTTTAGAGATACAATCTCTAAAGGCGTTGTGCTTTCTTCTTATTTGACGTCTTTTACCATTATAGTAACGGTTCTCAATTTTTACAATAGTCGCGGTACTATCGCAGTGGATCAACACACCTGACATAGTTTTTTCCCATAAAGGAATCTCAGCTAGCAAACATCTTAACCTGCTTGCTTCTTCACTAGTTGTGGCTAGTGTTATCACCTCAGACTCCATTGGAGACTGAGCCAGGATAGTTTGTTTCTTTGATTTCCAAGATATAGCTACTCTGGCTATACTACTAAATATATAGCCACTAGTAGATTTGGAATCATCCAATAAGGTGTTCCAATCTGCATCGTTGTACCCTTCTAGCACAACAGGAAATTTCTGATAGTGTAGGCCGAGATCTATGGTGTAACATCCTATTTTTATTAGATTTTAATTAATTAGGATTATTTGATAATTGGTATTGTTTGTGTGTTTATTTAATTATTGTTTGAGTAATAATTATTTGATTTTGTGGTAATATATTACTTAGCTAATTAATAAATGGTAGAATTTTATTAGAATTAGCTATTGGGCTTAATGGGAATTAGAAATGAGGATAATGGATGGGTTAAGCCCAATGAGATAATGAGAGTTAGAAGAGAATTTATGAGTTAACCTAAATTAGATAGAAAGATAGAAAGAAAAGTAGAGAAGAGAAAAGAGGCAAAAGAGTAGAAGAGAGAAGAGAAGAGGATTGTAGATTTCTTGAAGTTAGAAGGAGAAATTCAAGAGGTAAGGGTTTGAATCCAAGTTCTTATAGACTATATGATTGGGTAATGTGTGTTTGTGTAATCTTTCATCTCTTCATCTCATAGTTTTGGAAAATGTTAGGGTTTATGATAAAACAATGAGATTTTATGATTTGTTCATGTTTAATGTGTTGTATGAATGACCCATGGTTAGAAACATGATTAGGAACATCATATGTGTGCCAATTTTGCTTTTAATTGATGTATGGATTGTGTTTGGGTTAATGGGTGTTGTATGAGGGGAATGGGGAAGAAAATGGTGATTGTCTGTGTTTTACGCAGCATAGGTCGACCTACACAGAGGCTTGCGTCGACCTGTGCAGCCTAAAAGGCAAAAAATCTGGGTTTCTGATGAATGCGTCGACCTATTGGGTCAGCGTGCGCATACCCGAGGGTGGCAGGAGAGCAATGCGTCGACCTAATGCTTTTTTTGCGTCGACCTGCAGATTCCATTTTTGGCAGATTTTTGTAAAGGCCATAACTTTTGATCCGTAGCTCCATTTTATGCGCCGTTCGAAGCGTTAGAAAGCTATCGTGATATTCTCTATGATAGTATAGGATTTAATTGCACTTGATTGATTAATTGTGACGTTATTATATGGAATGACATGTAATTGTCTTATGTGTGTTATGTTTGTATGTGATGTATAACAATTATTGGAACACTTTGTGTAGATGTATTCATGATGTATGTGATTGAATATGTGATGGTTGTTATGCCTTGTTGCAATTGTTAATTGTGTTTATGAATGTTGTGTACAATTGGCGGATAATTCATAGAGTTGGATTATGGTGATATGCAGTAAGTTAAGATTGATGAGATAATCTTAATTGCATAAATTGTGGGTATTTGTACATACATTCATAGCATGGTCGGCTTTATGGTGGAAGCGGTGAAACTTGGGTTCACATGGTAAGAGACGTTGATCCTTGAATGGAAATAGGCGTAGAAGACGTGATCCTTAATTGGAGATAGGCGTATTGGCTTTGATCTTGTCCGGATCGGGAGCGTGGCTTGGATTCTAAACAATGAATTGGAAAGCGGTGAAACATTGGATTCACATTGGGTACCACATGCATTGAGTCACATTTGTTGCATTTCGAGTCACATTGTGTGTTATGTGATTGTCTTGTATACATGTGATTTGTTTTGGAGTGATGATTGGTATATGATATGTGAATTGCTTAATTGAGAAGTGTGATAAATAGTAAAATGAATGCTTGTTTATGTTTACATTTCCCATTATTATGTTTTCTATAAGAAGTTGAATTCTCACCCTTCTGTTTGAATGTTATCCTTCGTTGATAACGTGCAGGTTCTGACGAATAGTAGCTTGTCCGAGGATTTAGCCGAGGAGCTCCTGAGTTTGTTATTGGATTAGGTAGCGAGTCATATGCTCTGATCATGTAACACTTGGGGGGGATTTTATTTAGACTTATGCTTATGTTTGGATATTGCTATTCCCTATGTTTTGTTGGATATTCGGATGTATTTGCTTGAGATCTCGGATATGTTGTTTAAGGCTATGTGGCCAAGATTGTAGATTTAAATGTTAATTCAAATTTGGTAGATGAATATAGTATGAGATATATTCATTGAAATTTTAATAGCAATTCAATTGTTTTTCCGCAAGCGTTTATCCATAATGTATGAAAGCATGAGATATAAAATTGTGTTACAAATATGATCTTTGCGTATTAAGAGTGTTGGATGTTTTGTTTTAGGTTTTCATTGTGATGAAAATAACATGTGACGCCCTTTTTCCTTTATGCATGCTTACTCTGCTTGATTGTATGATATATTTGGGGTTAGAAAAGGGGTGTTACACTAGTGGTATCAGAGCATGGTCGACCAGTTGGTCAGAGTCGTTAATGTCTCTATTTCCGTTGTATTAGATTTGTGTATCTGACACGATCGATACTGTTTTGTCTACTTTGGTTGTTGGTTGTCGTAGGACGATGGTTGCTGGAAGGAACGATGATGCCATTGCTGATGCATTGAGGATGTTGGCTGGATCTCTTGGTCAAATTCCTCAAGCGAATGCTGGAAATCGGAATGGTGATGATGATGAGTATCGCGCTTTGGGGAAGTTCCAGAGGAACAATCCTCCTACCTCTGAAGGAGAGCATGAACCGGATAAAGCTCAAGCTTGGTTGAAGGCGATTGAGAAGATTTTTCGGGTCATGAATTGCACCGATGCTCAGAGAGTGCAGTTTGGTACTCACATGCTGGAAAAGGAAGCTGAAGATTGGTGGGGCAATATGGTTCAGAGATTTGATGAGGAGGGTACTCAAGTTACTTGGGATCTTTTCCGCGATGCGTTTTTGGAAAACTATTTTCCGGAAGATTGTCGTGGAAAGAAAGAAGTGGAATTCCTTGAGTTGAAGCAAGGAAATGGCACTGTTGCTGTATATGCTGCTAGATTTCAAGAGCTTATCAAGTATTGTCCTCACTACAATACTATGAATGCGGAGAGATCTAAGTGTTTGAAGTTTGTGAACAGTTTGAGACATGATATCAAGAAGGCGATTGGTTACCAACAAATTACTCGTTTTACGGAGTTGGTTAACAAGAGTCGTATCTATGATGAGGATAGTAGGGAGAGTGCTTCTCACTACAAGACTATGAATGAGAAGAAAGGTCAATTTCGTGGGAAACCGTATGATGACAAGAGGAAACAATTTTGTTTTGGCAAGAAGTCAAGTGGGGGAGGAACTTCGACTCCACTTAAGTGCTTCAAATGTGGTGGTGAAGGTCATCGTGCTGTTGATTGTGGTAAGGATTCCGTGACATGCTTCAAGTGTGGCAAGATTGGTCACAAGGCAAACAAGTGTGGAGTTGGTTCGAGTGTGACTTGTTACAACTGTGGTGAGCAAGGTCACATTAGCACCAAATGTGATAAGCCAAAGAAGGAACAAGCGAAAGGGAAAGTGTTTGCATTGTCTGGAGCGGAGGCTTCTATCGATGATAGGCTAATCCAAGGTACGTGCTTTATTAATGGTACACCTTTGATTGCTATTATTGATACCGGTGCGACGCATTCTTTCATTTCGTTGGATTGTGCTAAGAGATTGAATCTTGTGTTATCGGATATGCGTAGAAGTATGGTTATTGATACACCTGTTATGGGTTCTGTTTCTACTTCTTTTGTGTGTTTGAACTGTCCTTTGAGTATTTTTGATAGAGATTTTGGGATTGATTTGGTTTGTCTTCCGTTAGAGCAACTTGATGTGATTTTGGGTATGAATTGGTTGGAATTTAATCGTGTGTATATCAACTACTTTGATAAGACTGTTATCTTTCCTGAGATTGGTGTTAAGGACAATTTGTTTCTATCTGCTAAGCAAGTTGGTGAATCTGTTCAAGATGGGGCTGAATTGTTTATGTTATTGGCAACCTTGGATGTGCATGAGAAGAGAACCATTGACGAATTGCCAATAGTTTGTGATTTTGTGGAGGTATTTCCTGAAGATGTAAATGATTTACCGCCGGAACGTGAAGTTGAGTTTTCGATTGATTTAGTTCCTGGAACTAGTCCTGTATCGATGGCTCCGTATAGAATGTCTGCTTCTGAGTTAAAAGAGTTGAAGAGTCAACTTGAGGATTTGTTGGAGAAGAAGTTTATTCGTCCTAGTGTATCTCCGTGGGGTACACCTGTTTTGTTGGTTAAGAAGAAGGAAGGTTCTATGAGACTTTGTGTTGATTATAGGCAATTGAACAAAGTAACGATAAAGAACAAGTATCCACTTCCAAGGATTGATGATTTGATGGATCAGTTGGTTGGAGCTTGTGTGTTTAGCAAGATTGATTTGAGGTCTGGGTATCATCAGATTCGTGTGAAGGCGGAGGATATTCAGAAGACTGCTTTTAGGACGAGGTATGGTCATTATGAGTATTCTGTTATGCCATTTGGTGTGACAAATGCACCTGGTGTATTCATGGAGTATATGAATAGGATTTTTCATGATTATCTGTATAAGTTTGTGGTTGTGTTCATTGATGATATTTTGATCTATTCCAAGAGTTAAGATTGTAGCATCCGTATAATTTTAATATTAATTTAATTTTAAATATTGAATTAATAATTAGAATTATTAAGAATTTTATGGAAAATAATGGTTTATGGCAATTGGGCCACTGTAAGGAAATAGTAAAGAAGGGGGTGTGATATAGTAAAGTTTTTACTAACCTTAATATTATTATTTTCATAAAATAATAAAGGATTGGGGAAAAGAAAGAACGTGAAAGAACAGAAGTTTTGAGAACGAGGAACGTGAAGGAGAACTGAAGAGGAGAGACCAAAGATCAAGAATTTGGCTAAGGTAAGGGGGGACTTGTTTGATTATCATCTATTATCGGGCTAGGGGTTGATAATACTGAATAGATGTAGAATTCGGGTCGATTGAGTCATATGATAGGTTTAGGGATTGAGTCAAATAGTATGATGTTTGATCCCTATGTTTGAATCCATGATGTCTGCGTTGTTATGGTCTCAATTGATGTGTAATTGGTGTATTATGAGATGTATTTTGTGTTGTTTGTGCATTCCGTTTCCCTAGGTTCGTACTGGTATGAATTGGGTGAGTTTGGAATGTGTAGAATGCTGTTTTCTGCAGGTTAGGGTTTCTGAAATTACCGGTTCGTGCCGCGTACATAGGGTGTTTCGCGAACAGGTGGGCAGAATGCCAAGATGTGATGATACGCACAGGTCGCGCCGCATACCTGTGTTGGCGCCGCGAAGGCGTAACTTTTTCTCGCTTCGTGCCGCGTGTAGATGTTTGCGCCGCGAATAGCTTGGCAGAGAGCCAAGGATTCTTGGAACGCTCAGTTCGCGCCGCAAACTAAGATGGCGCCGCGTGCTGTTGATGTTTTGAGATATTTTTTAAAAAAAGTTCAAAGATGCATAAATTTTTAACTGTTGGTCCGTTTGATGCGCCGTTTCGAGCTAAACGAACCTTATAGAATAATCTATATGATGATGATTGATTGGTTTTTAGAATGATGAAAATACATGTATGCTATTCTTATTGAGTATGATGATTGGTGCAAATACGTGTATGTTTTGTATATGATGATGATGGAATTGTGATTGAATGATGTTAATATATATGAACATACTTGAATGATGATGGTGATGTTGATGATGATGATGATGGTATAAGTATGTTGTATATGTTGCATTCATTCATGTTCATTGATGATACTGTATCCATAAGGGTGTGTTGGATCAGTGAAGGGCATGATTCCCATTGTGTGGAATCTGTGCTGGCAGGGCCGTATCTTGGATGATGTTGGATCGGTCATGGGTTATTCCCATTTGATGATGTTGGTACCACATGCATAGTGTCAGTTCATACATATGCATAATTTATAACATGATTGGATGTATTCCAGTGTTGTAAATGTTGATGATGTGTTGATTGTTGTTTGACTTGTTTTGAATGTCTGTTTATGAAACAATTGGGTGAATGATGCAACTGTGATGTGTTATTGCTTTATAACCTTATAACATTTGTTAATTATGATGAGACTCACCCTTACATGTTGTCATTTTCAGATTGAGGATAGCGGCTGTTCGACTCGGTGAGGATTAGCTCATGAGTCAGTGTTTTAGTAGCGTCAGGTGTCATGCTCTGATAGTTGTAACACTGGGGACGCGATTGTTTAAAGTTTATGACTATGAGTCTAGTTATGTTTTGATGTTTTGAAGAATAAGTTTTAAAGATGTTAAACTTAGTCCGTTTTGATAAATTTCTGCTGTGTTAACATGAAACGTTTTAATTTATGATGATTACCTCAGTGAATGCATGACATGACTGAATGATGTTTATTTATTATGAATTGTGGCACTCTTATTTCATGTACTCTGAATAATTGTTTTAAATTGCCGCGGGGTTAGTAAGGGGTGTTACAATAGTGGTATCAGAGCATAGTCGGTCGTTATGACCAGAGTCTTAGTGTCAGTTTTGTTTTCCTGTGTATGCGACTAGTAAGAGTTAACTGTCGATACTTCTATTCTGATTAAATTGGGTGTGATTTAAGCAGAACAATGGCTGGAAGAGGAGGAAGAAACGATGATGCTATCGCTGAGGCCCTGGGCATGATTGCTGGTGTGCTGGGAGGAAATGCCAATGGAGCTGCGATTGGCGCTGATAGGCAGCTGAACAGTTTTCTGAGGAACAATCCTCCATTGTTCAAGGGCACGCATGATCCTGAAGGTGCTCAGAAGTGGCTTAAGGAGATCGAGAGAATCTTCAGAGTCATCAATTGTGCTGAGGATCTGAAGGTGAGATATGGTACTCACATGTTGTCTGAAGAAGCTGACGACTGGTGGATGGCCACCAGGACTGAGCTGGAAACTGATGGTGTGGCTATTTCTTGGGCTGTGTTCAAGAGAGAATTTTTGAGAAGGTACTTTCCTGAAGACGTAAGAGGTCGAAAGGAAATTGAATTTCTGGAACTAGTTCAAGGTAGCATGACAGTACCAGAGTATGCTTCGAAGTTCGTTGAGTTGGCGAAGTACTACGTTCACTACAACAACGATGAAGCTAGTGAATTCTCGAAATGCATCAAGTTCGAGAACGGTCTCCGTGATGAGATTAAGCAGGGTATCAGATATCAGAGAATCCGGAGATTTGTAGACATGGTAGACTGTAGTAGGATCTTCGAGGAAGATAATCTCAAGCTGAAGTCATCTCACTCTCGCGAGTTAGTTGACAGAAAAGGGAAGAAGCCTATGGATAAGGGTAAGCCATATGGTAGAGGTAATCCAAAGACTGGTGGTTGGAAGAAGCCTAGTGGGGGAGACTCCAGTGCTTTTGTCAGGTGCTATAACTGTGGTGAGGTCGGGCACCGTAGGAATGATTGCAAGCTGAATCAGAAGAAGTGCTTCAAGTGTGAAGAAGTAGGTCATGTTGCCGCTGATTGTAAGAAGAAGATTGTGACTTGTTACAATTGTGGTGAAGAGGGTCACATTAGCCCACAGTGTCCTAAACCGAAGAAGAACCAGGCTGGAGGAAAGGTCTTTGCTTTGTCTGGATCAGAAACCACTCCGGAGGATAGACTAATTAAAGGTACGTGTTTTATTCATGGCACACCTTTAGTTGCGATTATTGATACTGGAGCAACTCATTCTTTTATTTCTTTGGATTGTGCTAAGAGGTTGGATTTGGAAATATCGGAAATAAATGGAAGTATGGTTATTGATACTCCGGCGTCGGGTTCAGTAACTACTTCGTCTGCATGCTTGAATTGTCCGGTTGATATTTTTGGTAGGGAATTCGGGATGGACTTAGTGTGCCTTCCGTTGAAACAACTCGATGTGATCCTGGGGATGAACTGGTTAGAATTTAACCGTGTTTACATCAACTGTTTTTCGAAGACAGTAATCTTTCCTGAAGAAGTTCATTCTGATGATCTGGAGATGACCGCTAGACAGGTGGATGAAGCTATCAAGACTGGTGCAACGGTGTTTATGTTATTTGCATTGGCAAATTCGAAGGAAAGAGTAGTAAGTAGCGAACTACCAGTGGTATGTGAGTTTCCAGAAGTTTTTCCGGAAGAAGTGAATGAATTACCACCAGAGAGAGAAGTAGAGTTTTCAATTGAACTAATTCCGGGAACTAGTCCACTGTCAATGGCACCGTATCATATGTCACCGTCTGAGTTGACTGAACTGAAGAAGCAGTTGGAAGAATTACTTGAGAAGAAGTTCATTCGTCCTAGCGTTTCTCCGTGGGGTGCACCTGTGTTGCTAATGAAGAAGAAGGAGGGTTCAATGAGGTTGTGTGTGGATTACAGACAACTGAACAAGGTTACTATCAAGAATCGTTATCCCTTGCCGAGGATTGATGATTTGATGGATCAACTGGTTGGAGCATGTGTGTTTAGTAAGATTGATCTGAGGTCTGGGTATCACCAGATTCGTGTGAAAGACGATGATATTCAGAAGACCGCTTTCAGAAGAAGGTATGGACATTATGAGTATTCGGTAATGCCGTTTGGAGTTACTAACGCACCTGGTGTATTTATGGAGTATATGAATAGGATATTTCATCCTTATCTCGATAAGTTTGTGGTGGTGTTTATAGATGATATCCTAATATATTCTAAGAGTGAGGAAGAACATGCGGAACATCTTAGAATTGTGTTGGAGTTGTTAAAAGAGAAGCAACTTTTTGCCAAACTGTCGAAGTGTGAATTTTGGTTAGAAGAGGTTAGTTTTCTTGGACATGTAATTTCTAAGAATGGTGCTGTCGATCCTACTAAGATAGAGGCTGTATCTCAGTGGGAAGCGCCGAAGTCAGTGTCAGAGATTCGTAGTTTTCTTGGTCTTGCAGGTTATTACAGGAAGTTCATTGAAGGATTTTCAAAGTTAGCATTGCCGTTAACTAAATTAACCAGAAAGGGCCAGGCTTTTATTTGGGATGTAAAATGCGAGGAAGGATTCCAAGAGCTGAAGAAGAGGTTGACTAGTGCTCCTATTTTGATTTTGCCGAATCCGACAGAATCATTTGTGGTTTATTGTGATGCTTCGTTGATGGGTTTAGATGGTGTACTGATGCAGAACCAACAAGTGGTCGCGTACGCGTCGAGACAACTCAAAGTGCATGAAAGGAATTATCCGACTCACGATTTAGAGTTGGCAGCAGTAGTGTTTGTTTTGAAATTGTGGCGACATTATCTGTATGGTTCGAGATTTGAGGTGTTCAGTGATCATAAGAGTCTGAAATATCTCTTTGACCAGAAAGAACTGAATATGAGGCAGAGAAGGTGGTTGGAATTCCTTAAAGACTATGATTTTAGTTTGAATTACCATCCTGGTAAGGCAAACGTAGTTGCTGATGCTTTAAGTAGGAAGACCTTGCATATGTCTATGCTAATGGTGAAAGAATTGGATTTGATTGAACAATTAAGAGACTTGAGTTTGGTATGTGAAGGTACTCCTACTAGTGTTTAGTTGGGAATGCTGAAGCTGACCAGTGGTATTCTTGAAGAGATCAGAGAGGGCCAGAAGGCTGATGTCGAATTAGTCGACAAGTTGACTTTGATTAACCAAGGCAAGAGTGGTGAATTCAGGGTTGACGAGAATGGTATACTGAGGTTTGGAGACAGAGTTTGTGTTCCTGATGTTGCTGAACTTCGAAGAAATATTTTAGAAGAAGGACACCGTAGTGGATTAAGTATTCATCCTGGTGCTACCAAGATGTATCATGATTTGAGAAAGCTATTTTGGTGGCCTGGAATGAAGAAAGAAATTGCTGAGTTTGTGTATTCTTGTTTGACTTGTCAGAAGTCAAAGGTTGAACATCAGAAGCCATCTGGATTTATGCAACCGATGTTTATTCCTGAGTGGAAATGGGATAGCATATCAATGGATTTTGTTTCGGGTTTGCCGAGAACTATTAAGAATTGTGAAGCTATCTGGGTCGTGGTAGACAGGTTGACAAAGTCTGCACATTTCATACCGGTAAGAATGGATTATCCGATGGAAAAGCTGGCTCAATTATATATTGAGAAGATAGTCAGTCTACATGGTATTCCTTCGAGTATCGTGTCAGACAGAGATCCAAGATTTACGTCTAAGTTCTGGGAAGGTTTGCAGAAGGCTTTGGGTACTAAGCTGAGACTGAGTTCTGCTTATCATCCGCAGACGGATGGACAGACTGAGAGGACAATTCAGTCGTTAGAAGATTTGTTACGTTCTTGTGTGTTAGAAAAAGGAGGTGCTTGGGATAGTTATCTGCCTTTGATTGAATTTACCTACAACAACAGTTTTCATTCGAGTATAGGTATGGCTCCTATCGAGGCATTGTATGGTAGGAGATGTAGGACTCCATTGTGTTGGTACGAAGCTGGTGAGAGTGTTGTGATTGGACCAGAAATTGTACAACAGACTACGGAGAAGATTAAGATGATTCAAGAGAAGATGAAAGCTTCTCAGAGTCGTCAAAAGAGTTATTATGATAAAAGGAGGAAGACACTTGAGTTTCAAGAGGGAGATCATGTGTTTATGAAGGTTACTCCTATGACGGGTATTGGTCGAGCTTTGAAGTCAAAGAAGTTGACTCCGCGATTTATTGGACCATTCCAAATTTCGGAAAGAGTGGGAGAAGTGGCATATCGTATTGCGTTACCGCCAATGTTTGCCAACTTGCATGATGTATTTCATGTGTCTCAATTGAGGAAATACATTTCGGATCCGTCCCACGTGATTCAAGTGGATGATGTGCAGGTTAAAGACAACTTAACGGTTGAAACGTTACCTGTGAGGATTGAAGATAGAAGACTGAAGCAATTGCGGGGTAAGGAAATAGCTTTAGTCAGAGTAGCTTGGGGAGGACCAGCTGATGGAAACGTCACCTGGGAGTTAGAAAGCCAGATGAAAGATTCCTATCCGGAACTATTTGCTTGAGGTATGTTTTCGAGGACGAAAACTCTTTTAGTGGGGGAGAGTTGTAACATCCGTATAATTTTAATATTAATTTAATTTGAAATATTGAATTAATAATTAGAATTATTAAGAATTTTATGGAAAATAATGGTTTATGGCAATTGGGCCACTGTAAGGAAATAGTAAAGAAGGGGGTGTGATATAGTAAAGTTTTTACTAACCTTAATATTATTATTTTCATAAAATAATAAAGGATTGGGGAAAAGAAAGAACGTGAAAGAACAGAAGTTTTGGGAACGAGGAACGTGAAGGAGAACTGAAGAGGAGAGACCAAAGATCAAGAATTTGGCTAAGGTAAGGGGGACTTGTCTGATTATCATCTATTATCGGGCTAGGGGTTGATAATACTGAATAGATGTAGAATTCGGGTCGATTGAGTCATATGATAGGTTTAGGGATTGAGTCAAATAGTATGATGTTTGATCCCTATGTTTGAATCCATGATGTCTGCGTTGTTATGGTCTCAATTGATGTGTAATTGGTGTATTATGAGATGTATTTTGTGTTGTTTGTGCATTCCGTTTCCCTAGGTTCGTACTGGTATGAATTGGGTGAGTTTGGAATGTGTAGAATGCTGTTTTCTGCAGGTTGGGGTTTCTGAAATTACCGGTTCGCGTCGCGTACATAGGGTGCGCCGCGAACAGGTGGGCAGAATGCCAGGATGTGATGATACGCACAGGTCGCGCCGCGTACCTGTGTTGGCGCCGCGAAGGCGTAACTTTTTCTCGCTTCGCGCCGCGTGCAGATGTTTGCGTCGCGAATAGCTTGGCAGAGAGCCAAGGATTCTTGGAACGCTCAGTTCGCGCCGCGAACTAAGATGGCGCCGCGTGCTGTTGATGTTTTGAGATATTTTTTTAAAAAAGTTCAAAGATGCATAACTTTTTAACTGTTGGTCCGTTTGATGCGCCGTTTCGAGCTAAACGAACCTTATAGAATAATCTATATGATGATGATTGATTGGTTTTTAGAATGATGAAAATACATGTATGCTATTCTTATTGAGTATGATGATTGGTGCAAATACGTGTATGTTTTGTATATGATGATGATGGAATTGTGATTGAATGATGTTAATATATATGAACATACTTGAATGATGATGATGATGTTGATGATGATGATGATGATGGTATAAGTATGTTGTATATGTTGCATTCATTCATGTTCATTGATGATACTGTATCCATAAGGGTGTGTTGGATCAGTGAAGGGCATGATTCCCATTGTGTGGAATCTGTGCTGGCAGGGCCGTATCTTGGATGATGTTGGATCGGTCATGGGTTATTCCCATTTGATGATGTTGGTACCACATGCATAGTGTCAGTTCATACATATGCATAATTTATAACATGATTGGATGTATTCCAGTGTTGTAAATGTTGATGATGTGTTGATTGTTGTTTGACTTGTTTTGAATGTCTGTTTATGAAACAATTGGGTGAATGATGCAACTGTGATGTGTTATTGCTTTATAACCTTATAACATTTGTTAATTATGATGAGACTCACCCTTACATGTTGTCATTTTCAGATTGAGGATAGCGGCTGTTCGACTCGGTGATGATTAGCTCATGAGTCAGTGTTTTAGTAGCGTTAGGTGTCATGCTCTGATAGTTGTAACAATGGGGACGCGATTGTTTAGAGTTTATGACTATGACTCTAGTTATGTTTTGATGTTTTGAAGGATAAGTTTTAAAGATGTTAAACTTAGTCCGTTTTGATAAATTTCCGCTGTGTTAACGTGAAACGTTTTAATTTATGATGATTACCTCAGTGAATGCATGACATGACTGAATGATGTTTATTTATTATGAATTGTGGCACCCTTATTTCATGTACTCTAAATAATTGTTTTAAATTGCAGCGGGGTTAGTAAGGGGTGTTACAAAGATGATCATGCTGAGCATTTGAGAATTGTGTTATCAATGTTGAAAGAGAAGAAGTTGTTTGCTAAGCTTTCTAAGTGCGAATTTTGGTTAAAGGAAGTGAGTTTTCTTGGCCATGTGATCTCTAGTGGAGGTATTTCTGTTGACCCGTCGAAGATTGAAGCTATATCTCAATGGGAAGCTCCTAAGTTTGTTTCTGAGATTAGAAGTTTTCTTGGTTTGGCTGGTTATTATAGGAAGTTCATTGAGGGATTTTCTAAGTTATCTTTGCCGTTGACGCTGTTCACTAGAAAGGGTCAAGCTTTCATTTGGACTTCGCAATGTGAATCGAATTTTCAAGAGCTTAAGAGAAGATTGACTTCTGCTCCTATTTTGATTTTGCCAGATCCATTTGAACCGTTTGTGGTGTATTGTGATGCTTCATTATTGGGTTTGGGAGGTGTTTTGATGCAAAAAGGGCAAGTAGTAGCTTATGCTTCAAGGCAACTTAAAGTTCATGAGAGGAATTATCCGACACATGATTTAGAGTTGGCCGCCGTTGTGTTTGTGTTGAAACTTTGGAGGCATTACTTGTTTGGATCAAGATTTGATGTTTTCAGTGATCACAAGAGTTTAAAGTATTTGTTTGATCAGAAAGAGTTGAATATGAGGCAACGAAGATGGTTGGAATTCTTGAAAGATTATGATTTTAGTTTGAACTACCATCCTGTAAAAGCGAATGTTGTAGCCGATGCATTGAGTAGGAAATCATTGCATATGTCTATGTTGATGATTCGAGAATTGGAATTGTTGGAACAATTTAGAGATTTGAGTTTGGTTTGTGAAGCGACAACTACGTGTGTTAAGCTTGGTATGTTGAAGCTTACTAGTGGTATTTTGGATGAGATTAGAGAAGGTCAAAAATCGGATTTAAGATTGGTTGACATTATGACATTGATTAACCAAGGTAAAGGTGGTGATTTCCGGATTGACGAGAATGGTATTATGAGGTGTCAAGATCGAGTTTGTATTCCGGATGTTATGGATTTGAGAAAGAGAATTCTTGAGGAAGGGCATAGAAGTGGTTTGAGTATTCATCCCGGTGCTACTAAAATGTATCAAGACTTGAGGAAAATGTTTTGGTGGCAAGGTATGAAGAAGGATAGAGCGGAGTTTGTTTATTCGTGTTTGACTTGTCAGAAGTCAAAGATTGAACATCAAAAGCCGTCTGGTTTGATGCAACCGTTATCTATTCCCGAGTGGAAGTGGGATAGTATCTCTATGGATTTTGTTTCGGGCTTGCCGAGAACATCGAGTAATTGTGAGGCAATTTGGGTCGTTGTGGATAGATTGACGAAATGTGCTCATTTTATTCCAATGAGGATGGATTATTCGATGGAAAGACTTGCTAAGTTATACATTGAGAAGATTGTGTGTTTACATGGTATTCCGTCAAGTATCGTTTCAGATAGAGATCCAAGGTTCACTTCTAGATTTTGGGAAGGTTTGCAAAGTGCTTTGGGTACGAAGTTGCGTTTGAGTTCAGCTTGTCATCCGCAAACTGATGGTCAATCGGAGAGGACTATTCAGTCGCTCGAAGATCTTTTGAGGTCATGTGTTTTGGAACAAGGAGGAAATTGGGATATTTTCTTACCTTTGGTTGAGTTTACTTATAACAACAGTTTTCATTCGAGTATTGGGATAGCACCTTTTGAGGCTCTTTATGGTAGAAGGTGTAGAACTCCTTTGTGTTGGTATGAATCGGGAGAGAGTGCTGTGGTTGGACCCAAGTTAATTCAAGAGACTACGGATAAGATTAAGATGATTCAAGAGAAGATGAAGGCTTCTCAAAGTCGTCAGAAGAGTTACCATGATAAGAGGAGAAAGGCTCTTGAGTTTGAGAAGGATGAACATGTGTTTCTTCGAGTTACGCCAAAAACGGGTGTTGGTAGAGCATTGAAGTTGCGTAAGTTGATGCCGCGTTTCATTGCTCCTTATCAGATTTCAGAGAGAGTAGGTGAAGTGGCATATCGGATTGCATTGCCACCGTCTCTTTCTAATCTTCATGATGTCTTCCATGTGTCTCAATTGAGGAGGTACATTCCGGATCCATCGCATGTTGTTCAATTAGATGATGTTCAAGTGAGAGATAATTTGACGGTTGATACATCACCTATGCGAATTGAGGATCGAGAAGTGAAGAAGCTTCGTGGTAAGGAGATTGCTTTGGTGAAAGTGTTATGGGGTGGAGTCGCCAATGGTAATATCACTTGGGAACTCGAGGATAAGATGAAGGAATCGTATCCGGAGTTGTTTGTTTGAGGTAATTTTCGAGGACGAAAATCTTTTAAGTGGGGGAGAGTTGTAACATCCTATATTTATTAGATTTTAATTAATTAGGATTATTTGATAATTGGTATTGTTTGTGTGTTTATTTAATTATTGTTTGAGTAATAATTATTTGATTTTGTGGTAATATATTACTTAGCTAATTAATAAATGGTAGAATTTTATTAGAATTAGCTATTGGGCTTAATGGGAATTAGAAATGAGGATAATGGATGGGTTAAGCCCAATGAGATAATGAGAGTTAGAAGAGAATTTATGAGTTAACCTAAATTAGATAGAAAGATAGAAAGAAAAGTAGAGAAGAGAAAAGAGGCAAAAGAGTAGAAGAGAGAAGAGAAGAGGATTGTAGATTTCTTGAAGTTAGAAGGAGAAATTCAAGAGGTAAGGGTTTGAATCCAAGTTCTTATAGACTATATGATTGGGTAATGTGTGTTTGTGTAATCTTTCATCTCTTCATCTCATAGTTTTGGGAAATGTTAGGGTTTATGATAAAACAATGAGATTTTATGATTTGTTCATGTTTAATGTGTTGTATGAATGACCCATGGTTAGAAACATGATTAGGAACATCATATGTGTGCCAATTTTGCTTTTAATTGATGTATGGATTGTGTTTGGGTTAATGGGTGTTGTATGAGGGGAATGGGGAAGAAAATGGTGATTTTCTGAGTTTTACGCAGCATAGGTCGACCTACACAGAGGCTTGCATCGACCTGTGCAGCCTAAAAGGCAAAAAATCTGGGTTTCTGATGAATGCGTCGACCTATTGGGTCAGCGTGCGCATACCCGAGGGTGGCAGGAGAGCAATGCGTCGACCTAATGCTTTCTTTGCGTCGACCTGCAGATTCCATTTTTGGCAGAATTTTGTAAAGGCCATAACTTTTGATCCGTAGCTCCATTTTATGCGCCGTTCGAAGCGTTAGAAAGCTATCGTGATATTCTATATGATAGTATAGGATTTAATTGCACTTGATTGATTAATTGTGACGTTATTATATGGAATGACATGTAATTGTCTTATGTGTGTTATGTTTGTATGTGATGTATAACAATTGTTGGAACACTTTGTGTAGATGTATTCATGATGTATGTGATTGAATATGTGATGGTTGTTATGCCTTGTTGCAATTGTTAATTGTGTTTATGAATGTTGTGTACAATTGGCGGATAATTCATAGAGTTGGATTATGGTGATATGCGGTAAGTTAAGATTGATGAGATAATCTTAATTGCGTAAATTGTGGGTATTTGTACATACATTCATAGCATGGTCGGCTTTATGGTGGAAGCGGTGAAACATGGGTTCACATGGTAAGAGACGTTGATCCTTGAATGGAAATAGGCGTAGAAGACGTGATCCTTAATTGGAGATAGGCGTATAGGCGTATTGGAAATAGGTGTTGAAGAAATCTACATTTTCTCTTTGTCTAAAACCATTGGCTACAAGACGAGCCTTGTATTTATCAATAGTTACATCAGGTTTTAGTTTCTTTTTCAAAATCCATTTACAACCGATTGGTTTGCATCCAGGAGGCAAGTCTACTAAGTGCCAAGTCTTGTTAGACTCCATAGAATCTATCTCATCATTAATAGCTTCTTGCCATAAGTCTGCATCCAGAGATGACAAAGCTTCTTGAAGATTTATTGGATCTTCTTCTACATTATAAGCCGCATAATCAGGCCTATAGTATTTAGAAACTCTTACTCTTTTACTTTGTCGAAGTTTTGTTTCTACATTGTTGTTGCTTTCTGTGCTTCTTATCACAGGAATGTGACTCGATTGAGTGCCCCACTATTTCTCGATTTGAAGGGAAATTTGTCTTCATAGAAATCAACATCATTTGATTCTATGATCACTTTTGCATTTAGGTCATAAAACCTATATGCCTTACTGTTTGCTGCATACCCGATGAGTACACATTCATATGCTCTACTAGCGAGTTTAACTCGTTTTGGCCAGAATTCTGACATAAGCTAGACATCCCCAAGTTATCAAATAAGACAAGTTTGGTTGTCTTTTCTTTAATATCTCATAGGGATAGATATTACTTTTTAACTTGGGAACTCTATTCAAGACATAACAAACAGTCAATAAAATTCCCCCCACTAGTGAGGTGCAGCACCAGAATTCATCATAATTGCAACAACAAGTTCAGTAAAAATTCTATTCTTTCTTTCTGCTTTACCATTTATTTCAAGGGAATATGGAGCAGTCGTTTCATGTACAGTTCCATGTTTATAAAAATTATTAAATAAACTAGAATCGTACATATTACCTATTATTACAAATTCTTACTGAATTATTTTCAAATTCTTTACAAATTTTAAAAACTTATCAATTTCATTCACAAAATATCATTCTTTCTGATGATGGTGTACAAAACTACCCCAATAAACTGACTAAATTTTGCCTTATTTAGAAGAAGGGAAAAAAACATAAACATGATTCTTTTTAATCTCGGGAGCACACATGACATCCTTCAAGATTGAAGTCTTTTAACAGGTGGACCTTGTTCCACTTCTCCAATATCGACAACATTAGTGGTGTGGATATCTCCCAACAACACTTTCTTATCTTTGGTATTCGTGTATGTTTTAAACATAACACGATCATAACAAACACGACGAGAGACGCCTAAGTTTATCCACCAACCATCATATCTATCAACCATGTTGATTTCAATGATCATATGAATAAATTTTTCATTAGCCAGGTTAACCCGTGCATTACGGGCTACACCAAGTTCAAGCATTACAAGATACATTTCTTAGCCATATGACTTAGTTTTCCACAGCTGAAACAAAAGGAAAACAACGTCATTTCTTTGAGGTGGTGGTTGTTGTCTAGTTGGAGCAACTAGGGCCATAGAAGGGTTCCCATTCTTAATTCAGTTCACAATATTGCGGTTCTAATTCTTTAATGATTTGCCATATGGCTTCAGAACCACACCGAATTTCTTTTTGTTGTTTAAAACAACCAAGACTTTTCTATTTAATCATGTCTCTGATATTCTTCTTTAATGAGAATAAGCAGTCTCTCAAAAAAAATTGTTTTATTTTGTAACAAAACATAATTCTTAAAAACTTTCAAACCAGGGGCAGTTTATCAATAATACAAGAAATTCGAATTGCTTATAAATACATACCTTCAGTGATGATCTTATGAGCAATCTTTTGAAGTTCGTGACTGTGAGTTTCTACGAACCTTTCAACTGCCATCGAATACTTCACGTAGCTGCTAAAATCATTCTTTTGTTCTCCAGCTTCTTCAATGTCATACTTGTTTTTCAGAGCCTCTTAAACATATTTTGAAGTATCACAGTTACTGTAATAGTCATACAGATCATTTGTGATTCCATTCAGAATGTTATAATCATTCTTTCTATAAGGTGATTTCTTTCCTAAGCTATAAATTGTTCGCTTTAATCTGTGCAGCAGATTCAGCTTCAACACTATTACGTGTTCCTTTTGATCCTCAAATTTCTTACCGTTAGTTTGTTAGGTTGATCCAAAAGGAGCAACAAAATGTCCTCGATCAAAATGTTAGCTTTTTGAACATTAAGAAGAAAATCATCATGTGTTGCCAACATTTGAAGTGACATCTCTCAAACATGAACGGTTTGTCAAAGAAAGTATTCGCAGAACTACCAATAATTTCTTCAGTAGCCATGGCAATTCAAAACATATTAAAATTGTTGGATAACGATTTTAACAATTTTGCCACCAAAGAAATTACTGGGTCGAGTCGCGGATTGATACGCTTTCTTTAAGACGTTTCGCGGTACTGCCAAAATTATGCAAAGCAGCTCTTAATAACCACGATGCCTCCAGGATAAAACAACCCAGTTCTATACTATACGATTACTACTTGCACGGTAGATAATCAGTCTAGAAATACACCTTCAGATGGTACTAGGACCATTCAAATATAGTATCAATACCATCTTAGTATCTGGTATAACGACCAGTCGTAGTAATTTCTCAAACCAAGAGAAATTTCAATAATTCTCTAAAGAGAATCCAATAAAAATTATACTTGATAATTTCTCAACTCAAACGAGGAGAAATTAACATTATTATCTAAGGAGAATTCAAGAAAATACTCGGAAAATTCAACGAGTAGAAAGAAAGGGGGAGAAGTTGGCGCTTCGACAATTCGAAAGACGCAGAGTTATGAGAATGAGGAAGGAAAAACTCAAAATAAGTTTTTGGTGTGTTTTGGAATGAAAAAAGTGACTTCCTTATATAATGAAGTAAACTAACCAAGATTTCTAATCTAAGCGATGTGGGACTAAGGAATTTTTCCAACTACTCCCTCCGGTCTCAAATATAAGCAAATTTTCAAAAACGCTCACCCTTTAAGAAGAATGTCACAATGCATTTAATTCTTACTCTCTTTCTAATTCTACCCCCTATTTTTTCTTTGGAAATTGTTGCAAACATTTAAAATGTAAAAAATTGTAGGGGTATATTTGGAATTGTCACATTGAATGTAATAAATATTGATTTTTTTTGCTTATATTTAAGACCATAGAAATTTTTTTTGTTGCTTATATTTAAGACCGGAGGGAGTAACATACAATGTGGGACTTGACTTAATGAATTTTTTTCAATTCATCTCCCTATATTGGAATATATACATAATGTTCCAACAGAAGGCGTGTCGCCGCGTCGGACACGTGTTGGACACGGATACTCGTACATGTATCTAACACGATTTTGCAGTGTCCAACGAAAAAATAATTTAATTGCAGCGGACACGGATACAGACACCTTGTTTCAAATAAATGACACATCCAATAAAAAAAATTTTGATTTAAAAAAAATACCCAACTCAATATTAACAGATTTTTATTTATAAAAATAATAAAGTTTTTTTACCTTTCATATTTCACTTCTCCATTATAAAAATAACACAATTAGGATTCCTTATTTTTTTCTTATTCCACGATTTAGAGGTTGATTTTATGAATATGGAGTAACTACGATATGATTTGTATTATTTTATTTTGGTGGATTTATGTTTTTTTTATTGAAAGTTCTAAGTTTATATATATATATATATATATATATATATATATATATATATATATATATATATATATATATATATATATATATATATATATATATATATATATTTATGAGGAGGGGTATATTGTAACAGCGGGAGTGTAATTTTTTTATTTTAAAACAACAATGTCTTTGAAATAAAAACATTTGCATTCATTTTTAAAATAAATTAGAATAACATTTTTGTAAGACAATGATTAGAATACTAGGCCTCTTTTATAAATTATTTTCTCAATGAAATGTTTAAAAACACAAATTAAACATAATGACAATATTTATTTCATCAAATAAATAAACAGAGTTTACCACAATACATGTTACAGAGAAAAGAGTAAAGAAGAGTAAACAAGACTTCAACAACAACCCCTAAGATGATCACTGGACTTTAACTGAAGATGGTTTGGTAACGACGACCCACAAACAACTTCAAGCCTCCCGCTTATCAACACCAGACTGGTCGCCTTCCTGACATGACTCCAACTCACCCCGATTCCAGCAATTCTCACAATCTAAAAAGAACCTGGGGTCCAGCAACAGATCATGGATAACGTAAAGGATCACCATCTAAATACAACATACAAACTAAGAATACGCTATACGAGATATGCAATACATAGCAACATATAATCAACAACATATCAATTCAAATCAGTGTAATATCAAATGCATGAATATCCTACCAATGCAGACTCTATATGAGTGTGATCGCCCTAACCGGGTTTCTCACATGCATGATTCCGGAATTTCACTCCCTTCGCAAAGGGCCGTGGTATCGCTTAAAGATTTAGCACCACTAAGGTGATAGGTATCTACCCATGAATCAAACTCAATGATCCACTTAGGGATAAGGTGGTTCCCTCTTGGACACGCACCCCGTGCCACCTCTCCGGTGTGCACCTCGTGACTCCTCTCCGGTAGCCACGTAACTATGAAATGCATGAGTATATATATATGTATCACAACTTAGGTATTTCATGGTCATAACTGATCCACCTCAAATAGCCCACCTGACATACACATATCAAATATATATATACAGATGCAACATCATTATTTCTCAATAATCAATTCATATATTTATCCAAAATCATATGAAAACACATTCAAAAATTTATCATCATAATACAAACACACATCCCCAACTGGGCACTCAAGTAGCATCACACAATCAAGCAAACAACTCACAATTTCACATCAAATGCAATTACACATGCATTCAAGTATTTGGCATTTCCGGTCTACATGAGATAGTTAGAGAGTGCCCTAACCTTAGCAAGCTTTCCACACGTTCAACTTACGTTATGCGAGCACAACCTGTTTCTCGACAAAGTCTCATGTCTGGTTCACACTTTCAACCTTTTTAAAATACACAACTTAATTAAGTTAATATAAACTCAACTATATCCATAATTATGGTTTTATCTAGGCTACTTACCTAATCAATTAGGTTTAGATTTTTATTTCCGTTATATGATCTTAGTCAATTATATATATATATATATATATATATATATATATATATATATATATATATATATATATATATATATATATATTTTCAATTAGAAAATGGTTCTTCTCTTTTTTAAAAAATAGAATATAAAATAGAAATTCAAAGGAGTTTCTAAAACGCTAGTTTAAATTCATTTATTATTTAGAGCAACACTGTTAAATACTTCGATTATAGTTGATTAAAATATTAAAGATAAATTATTACTCTTAAGTCATTGTTAAATCTACAAGAGAATAATATTGATTGATTTTTTTTTTAATAAGGTTTATTATAATAATATAAACACATCGATTGAGGTTGAAGTTAAAATCAATAATTTTTATTAATCTCCAAATATTTAGTCCAAATTATGAAATCCAATATCATAAAAAAATAATAATAAAATAAGAACAGTATTTCTTATATAAAATAATAAACCATTTTGTTCTTAAAATCTTTAGACATCATAACTCTCTTTTTAAAACATATTCCAAAATAAAATTAACATTTATTTAGACTAGAATAAAACTATAAATATATTCTTTTATTCGATAGAAATGGGATAATAGTTGATATACATAGTAATAGTTCAATCTCCAGTAATCTGATACTGCTAACTAAAACGAGTTCTGACATTTTTATTTCTAAACATAATTAATTGATTATTCTTAAATTGTTAGAGTAACTATTGAATTATTACCAACCATAAATATTAAGAAATAAATTAAAATTGAATATGATAACAAGTTGATTAAATTTTGACATTCAAATCTTTTATTTAAAATGGTGACAAATTAATTTACTACTAAATATATTTGTATCTCAAACTTCATTTTATTTTTTTCTAGACGTCTTCACCTTAAAATTACATGTATAAATATAATATTACTTATAACACCTTTGAAAAATATTAATTCCCAACAACCATATTCAAATATTTATTTTTAACTTATATTGGATATATAGAAATTTGGTGATATATAGATATTCTTAAAGAGAGAAAAATGTAAGATTAAGAAACTCACCCTTTACCAGAGATGATAGAAGTGGCGGTTATGATTTTCAGCATGGTTGTGAGATTTTCGGTACAATGGTTTCCAGTAAAAGGTTGTCCGATCATGAATTTTATTTGTGGGTTTTGTATGTGTTATCCAGATAAAAAGATTTGTTGGTTTATTTTTCTCACATAGTAACAAGTTCTTAATTTCCAGTCCAAAGATCATGAAGATTTAATCAAGGTCTTTTTTTTTTTTTTTTACTTTTAAAAAGGAAATGTCACGTTACCTTAGTTATATAATTCCTACCTTCTAATTTCAAGATCAACCTTCCAATAGATAAAAATGGTGGAAAGAGGAAACTTTTGTGAAGGTTATGGTGTTGTTCAAGTCTTGGCCGAGTGACAAAAGTGAAGGAGAATAAGAATTGCCTTTTTTTCCTTCATATTTCACTAACACTTCATTTTTCTTCATAATCTCTTAACAAAATAAAAAAACATGAAAGAAAGTAGTAGGTGGAAGAGTTTTTACTCGTGAGAGGAGATAGAGGAATGAAATGGAACGAGTCTTAAGACTTGTTTAAATAGAAAGTCTAAAATAATTCTAACCATTGATTGAATTTTGGTATGTGATAAGTTTGATCATTAACTATTAGATACCTCTCTCTTACATGCCAAAGTCATGATTATTAAAAAAGAAAATATCATGATATTTTTAATTATCACTTGAAAGTGATATGAGTTTATTTACTTTTATTTTTAAATGCTGACATATGCAAATAGATTTGGAAAGGATTGTATTTTATTTGAAATATACACATAGAAAAATACCCGGAACGATTAACAGTCGAACGCGTGTTTGGTTGAAAAATAAAAATGAACATATTAAAATGATCTATACGGTACGAAGTTTATTAAAACAGATTGAAAATGATCAAAATTAAAAATAAAAATATCCAGTTAAAAAGGCTCTGACAGGTAAATTTATGACCGTAAAAGCCTTCGAAAAAATAAAATGAGCTTACCAACAGGATTTACGCGCAACATAGGTTAATAAATTATTCGGGTACAAGTCAAATCTCAAAATATTTTGCCTGCTAATTTTTCACACCGTGTCGAATCGCTTCAACCGGCCAGTCTATAAAACTCCTATTTAAATTTTGACAAAATAAAAATATTTTGCATGGATAATTAAAACTATAAGAATATGGTGCTAATATTAATAGAGTTTTGGTAGTACTTCGGCATGGTCTCAATAACTCTGTGTTATTTATAGACAATTATATAAAAAAAATCGATAAAATAAAATAGCATAATACTATTTAATATTCTCAAATTCTAATTTTATGCTAACGTACTTTTACGGGTCTTACATTACAACCCTGCTAAAAGAAGTTTTGTCCTCGAAACTTAAGGCGAGTGTAATAACTTAACTAGTTATTACTAACGTCGTCACTAGCGCGATCGTACACCTATCACAACCCTCTACAAAGTTGTATTTGACTCAGACTCTAGACGCAGTGCTAGACATCACACCATGAGTTCATCGCTCAAAATTAATCTCACAAGAGTATATTCATAAAAGATAAGTCCTCCAGTATCCTAGGTTCATGCTCAAACTTTCAAAGTCATTTTCCAGCTTCCACGTCATAGCCCATTCCACTAGGTTCATGCGAAGTGGTGACTACTTATCCTCATAATAAATTACCATTTAACTTCACACTATCTAAGTTGGCAAGTCTAGTCCATTCCATTCAACATGATCTCGTCTACTATCAACAAGAGATTAAGGGTGATCAGTTCCTCAATTTGTCAATAGGTAGCCGACAACCATGATGGTGGCTCAAACCATTCTTGCCTAACTACAATAGCGTTCTTTGCAAATTGTGCTCAAAGTCATCCAAGGCACAAGGATCCACCCATTCCTTCGACGTTTACTAAACACTTCCTTAATTTCCTGCTACTTCAATCTCGTCGATGAGACATAATTGCTCAAAACACATTACACAATCCCGTTTACGCTCACTTAGCAAGGAACATATATTGAGTGTGCTCCAAAAGAGTAAATACCAATACACCGAGTATAATCCAAATTGTTTCGCTCTAGATGAAGTCATCATCTTCCTAGAGAAATTCACAACTCCTCCAACGTCTATAAATCCTTAGTTTTTCCTTAATCTCACATTCGAATCTCATTCCTAATCACAATCTTAATAATATCATTCCAACACCCGGTTAGTGATTGAAACTCTCCTAATTTTCCTAAGAAATGCCCAAAACTATGTCATATACGACAGACAGATTCACATACCATTCTTAAGTTCTTCCATCTTACTTTAACACAAGTGCCTTATTTCCAAATTAATACTTAGCTTAACCGTGAGTTCCTTAACATTAGATGTTCCTCTTTGTTGAACATCAATATTGGCACATCACGTCTTTCGTGTTATCCCAAACATGCTTTCAATATCTCTTAAGTTTCTTTCCTCATACCATTAAATTCTCTTTTTCTCAAAAGAGCTTGTTTCCCTAACAATTCTTGACTAACATGAGTCGCATTTCCAACACCTTTTCCCTTAGAAATTTACCATATTGAGTTCGAATGTAAGTTTCTTTCTAGTTATAAATACAATACTTATTATCTTTGTGATAAAAGATTTCCAATAGCGATATTAGTCTCATTCCACTTATACCACTTCTAAAGTATCAGCTATAAATCCGAGCGTAACCACATCATCTATAGCATACATTATTGATGTAATGATCAATCTCCTTATCATTTCTATTGAGGTATCTCATTGTAGTCCTTCTCACAACTCATTTTAACTTTAACCAATTAAACAACGAGGTTGTCAACCTCTCTATTAAAATGTGAGTTATCTCCCTCGTTCCTTGATCGCGTATAACTTTAATCTTCCTTTGCGACTATATTTTCGATGTTACAAATCCAAATACCCTTATACTAGATCTTCCTAGACCATCTAGAAATTTACAACTTCAAAATTTCAGCAGCCAACCACCTAGAGTTGTTTTCCCAACATATCATGACTTCTATCTTGTCGATTGCAAACAACATCTTTAATTATCGTGACTATCCAAAGATCGTAATATACTTTTATAACACAAACCAATATTTTCCGCATAAGTTCTTGCTAATCATCTTGGCACGTCTATTCACTCATCGATTTCTTATTCCTTTCAAACCTTTACTAAGGTACGAACCAACATATTTCTATGCGATCTAAAGCTCTAAAGAATTATTTCTCCAAATTCCTACTAGACTTTTCTTTAGGAGAAAATATCTCAAAAATTATTTCCTCCGAAACTAACATATCTTACTCATCCATCTAATCATTTATCTAAAATCTTAATGCTTGATTTTTAAAGAACAATTACCAATGTATGAATCTTTCTCTACAATTCTTCTTTTCCGGGTTCGATCCCTAAGTCAAACTCCTAAATTTAATCTTCAAGAGCTCCAACTACTTATTATACCATATTATTTCATTCATTACTTCCTAATATATGATATAGGTTCTTTCCCAATATTAACTCTCAAGATCTTAGCACCCTTAAAATGAACCCTTGTCTACACGTGGTATGACACTTCTAGTAAATCCCCAAAACATTGTCGCCCATGACTTGAATAATTTAACATTTGCACATCTCAACTCCTATGGTTACTTAAATTTATGGTGCTACTCGTACCTTCATCTCATACCAACCTTTTTATTCACTATATCCCGAACTACGTATATATCATCACTTATCCATGTATTTCTTTGTCTCATACCTTCATTCGTCACAATATTAGTCCTTAATACTTTTAGTTACAAATATAACATAATTTAATCGCCAAAATTTAACCCTTCAATCACATGTCAATCGTATAATCGTTGTCTAATTTAACTAGTTTTGTTCACTCTTAACACGCGACACCCGCTTACTTCCTAGAGAAGACGCTCCATTGACATTCAAGTATCATAATTGTTTCCAATTGACATCCATATATGCTTCATAATTCCAAAACGACAACATCTTCTTAATAGCCAATAAACTTCATATAGTATCGTCCCAAACTCACCGAAATGAACATCCAATAACTTTTCTCAAAAGGTCCCCCAAATCGGATTCTTACTTGAAATCCTTTATAAGTTAGACTTCCACTTGTCCCTGCTCAGCATCTTTGGGTGACGAGAACAAACACATCTTCTAATTCATAGTTATTGCATAAATACCATGTAGTTTTTACTAGATTCAATCTCGCTCCCTCTAGAATAACACATCCAAAGAATTCAGAGACACATGTCGACCAAAGTCGACTAATGCTCTAGGATTTTAACTATCCTTCTTACTAAAGTACTATAGGGTAGATTAACCTCAGTTATGAAATAACTGGTTACCTAAGCATATATCATGCTTGACTAAAGACAAACAATACATAACAGATAGAACTCTAATTACTTAGTCCCACTAAACCCGACACTTGATCAGCTTAGAACACCTGACACATAACCCCATGGAAATCTAGACCAAAGCTCTGATACCACATTGTAACACCCCGATTTTTAACAGCGGGAGTGTAATTTTTTTTTTAAAAACAACAATGTCTTTGAAATAAAAACATTTGCATTCATTTTTAAAATAAATTAGAATAACATTTTTGTAAGACAATGATTAGAATACTAGGCCTCTTTTATAAATTATTTTCTCAATGAAATGTTTTAAAACACAAATCAAACATAATGACAATATTTATTTCAACAAATAAATAAACAGAGTTTACCACAATACAAGTTACAGAGAAAACAGTAAAGAAGAGTAAACAAGACTTCAACAACAACCCCTAAGCTGATCACTGGACTTTAACTGAAGATGGTTTGGTAACGACGACCCACAAACAACTTCAAGCCTCCCGCTAATCAACACCAGACTGGTCGCCTTCCTGACATGACTCCAAGTCACCCCGATTCCAGCAATTCTTACCATCTAAAAAGAGCCTGGGCGTCCAGCACCAGATCATGGATAACGTAGAGGGTCACCATCTAAATACAACATATAAACCAAGAATACGCTATACGAGATATGCAATACATAGCAATATATAATCAACAACATATCAATTCAAATCAGTGTAATATCAAATGCAAGAATATCCTACCAATGCAGACTCTATATTAGTGTGATCGCCCTAACCGGGTTTCTCACATGTATGATTCCGGAATTTCAATCCCTTTGCAAAGGGTCCTGGTATCGCTTCAAGATTTAGCACCACTAAGGTGATAGGTATCTACCCATCAATCAGACTCAATGATCCACTTCGGGATAAGGTGGTTCCCTCTTGGACACGCACCCCGTGCCACCTCTCCGGTGTGCACCTCGTGACTCCTCTCCGGTAGCCACGTAACTATGAAATGCATGAGTATATATATGTATCACAACTTAGGTATTTCATGGTCATAACTGATCCACCTCAAATAGCCCACCTGACATACACATATCAAATATATATACAGATGCAACATCATTATTTCTCAATAATCAATTCATATATTTATCCAAAATCATATGAAAACACATTCAAAAATTTAGCATCATAATACAAACACACATCCCCAACTAGGCACTCAAGTAGCATCACACAATCAAGCAAACAACTCACAATTTCACATCAAATGCAATTACACATGCATTCAAGTATTTGGCATTTCCGGTCTACATGAGATAGTTAGAGAGCGCCATAACCTTAGCAAGCTTTCCACACGTTCAACTTACGTTATGCGAGCACAACCTGTTTCTCGACAAAGTCTCATGTCTGGTTCACACTTTCAACCTTTTTAAAATACACAACTTAATTAAATTAATATAAACTCAACTATATCCATAATTATGGTTTTATCTAGGCTACTTACCTAATCAATTAGGTTTAGATTTTTATTTCCGTTATATGATCTTAGTCAATTTTATATATATATATATATATATATATATATATATATATATATATATATATATATATATATATATATATATATATATATATATATATATATATATATATATATATATTTTCAATTAGAAAATGGTTCTTCTCTTTTTTAAAAAATAGAATATAAAATAGAAATTCAAAGGAGTTTCTAAAACGCTAGTTTAAATTCATTTATTATTTAGAGCAACACTGTTAAATACTTCGATTATAGTTGATTAAAATTATTAAAGATAAATTATTACTCTTAAGTCATTGTTAAATCTACAAGAGAATAATATTGATTGATTTTTTTTTTAATAAGGTTTATTTATAATAATATAAACACATCGATTGAGGTTGAAGTTAAAATCAATAATTTTTATTAATCTCCAAATATTTAGTCCAAATTATGAAATCCAATATCATAAAAAAATAATAATAAAATAAGAATAGTATTTCTTATATAAAATAATAAACCATTTTGTTCTTAAAATCTTTAGACATCATAACTCTCTTTTTAAAACATATTCCAAAATAAAATTAACATTTATTTAGACTAGAATAAAACTATAAATATATTCTTTTATTCGATAGAAATGGGATAATAGTTGATATACATAGTAATAGTTCAATCTCCAGTAATCTGATACTGCTAACTAAAACGAGTTCTGACATTTTTATTTCTAAACATAATTAATTGATTATTCTTAAATTGTTAGAGTAACTATTGAATTATTTCCAACCATAAATATTAAGAAATAAATTAAAATTGAATATGATAACAAGTTGATTAAATTTTGACATTCAAATCTTTTATTTAAAATGGTGACAAATTAATTTACTACTAAATATATTTGTATCTCAAACTTCATTTTATTTTTTTCTAGTCGTCTTCACCTTAAAATCACATATATAAATATAATATTACTTATAACACCTTTGAAAAATATTAGTTCCCAACAACCATATTCAAATATTTATTTTTAACTTATATTGGATATATAGAAATTTGGTGATATATAGATATTCTTAAACAGAGAAAAATGTAAGGTTAAGAAACTCACCCTTTACCAGAGATGACAGAAGTGGCAGTTATGATTTTCAGCATGGTTGTGAGATTTTCGGTACAATAGTTTCCAGTAAAAGGTTGTCCGATCAAGAATTTTATTTGTGGGTTTTGTATGTGTTATGTAGATAAAAAGATTTGTTGGTTTATTTTTCTCACATAGTAACAAGTTCTTAATTTCCAGTCCAAAGATCATGAAGATTTAATCAAGGTCTTTTTTTTTTTACTTTTAAAAAGGATATGTCACGTTACCTTAGTTATATAATTCCTACTTTCTAATTTCAAGATCAACCTTCCAATAGATAAAAATGGTGGAAAGATGAAACTTTTGTGAAGGTTATGGTGTTGTTCAAGTCTTGGCCGAGTGACAATAGTGAAGGAGAATAAGAATTGCCTTTTTTTCCTTCATATTTCACTAACACTTCATTTTTCTTCATAATCTCTTAACAAAATAAAAAAACATGAAAGAAAGTAGTAGGTGGAAGAGTTTTTACTCGTGAGAGGAGATAGAAGAATGAAATGGAACGAGTCTTAAGACTTGTTTAAATAGAAAGTCTAAAATAATTCTAACCATTGATTGAATTTTGGTATGTGATATGTTTGATCATTAATTATTAGATACCTCTCTCTCACATGCCAAAGTCACGGTTACTAAAAAAGAAAATATCATGATATTTTTAATTATCACTTGAAAGTGATATGAGTTTATTTACTTTTATTTTTAACTGATGCTGACATATGCAAATAGATTTGGAAAGGATTGTATTTTATTTGAAATATACACATAGAAAAATACCCGGAACGATTAACAGTCGAACGTGCGTTTGGTCGAAAAATAAAAATGGACATATTAAAATGATCTATAGGGTACGAAGTTTATTAAAACAGACTGAAAATGATCAAAATCAAAAATAAAAATATCAAGTTAAAAAGGCTCTGACAGGTAAATTTATGACCGTAAAAGCCTTCAAAAAAATAAAATGAGCTTACCAACACGATTTACGCGCAACATAGGTTAATAAATTATTCGGGTACAAGTCAAATCTCAAAATATTTTGCCTGTTAATTTTTCACACCGTGTCGAATCGCTTCAACCGGCTAGTCTATAAAACTCCTATTTAAATTTTGACAAAATAAAAATATTTTGCATGGATAATTAAAGTTATAAGAATATGGTGCTAATATTAATAGAGTTTTGGTAGTACTTCGACATGGTCTCAATAACTCTGTGTTATTTATAGACAATTATATAAAAAAATCGATAAAATAAAATAGCATAATACTATTTAATATTCTCAAATTCTAATTTATGCTAACGTACTTTTACGGGTCTTACATTACTACCCTCCTAAAAGAAGTTTCGTCCTCGAAACTTAAGGCGAGTGTAATAACTTAACTAGTTACTACTAACGTCGTCACTAGCGCGATCGTACACCTATCACAACCCTCTACAAAGTTGTATTTGACTCAAACTCTAGACGCAGGGCTAGACATCACACCATGAGTTCATCGCTCAAAATTAATCTTACAAGAGTATATTCATAAAAGATAAGTCCTTCAATATCCTAGGTTCATGCTCAAACTTTCAAAGTCATTTTCCAGCTTCCACGTCATAGCCTATTCCACTAGGTTCATGCGAAGTGGTGACTAATTATCCTCATAATAAATTACCATTTAACTTCTGTCGCACGCTCGTGAAAAATGACCAGAGTCGCCACCAATATATTTATCCCATAAGAGAAAGGAATATCAGGAAACCTAACAAAGAACAAGAACAAGGTCTTACGACCAGAGAATCTAGGTACGGGAGTTGGTTACGCGAGGGGAAGGTATTAGCACCCCTCACGCCCATCGTACTCGATGGTATCCACCTATGTTTGTTTCTATCTAAAGGGTGTGTACTATGTCTATGTCTAAGTGCGAATGAATGCAGAATGTAGGGAAAATAAAGAATTATACTCGCACGGGCCCTACCCCGCTGCCTACGTATCCTTTTCAGGAATCAGAGTTACCGTAGCTCGACTCAAGATTTTCTGTTTGTTTTTGCGTTTTTTAGTTGGGCGGAGTTAACGTTCGCGCTCTTGCATAAGGGATTGACCTACGATGCGTACGAGCGGAAATAACATTGCCCTTGTAAAGAAGAAAAAGAGAGATTGGTTTGTGTCTTTTAATTGTAGGTAAGTGATGAACAGTTCCCAATACCGGGCCACTCACCACCGCTCTACTTTGTTTTAATTTTGTACCATTATTAGGTGTTTTAAGTGTTTTTGGTTGTGTATTTTTTAAGGAGAATTTGTTTGCGATTCGAATCACATAAAAGTGTATAACGGTAGAGAAACAGATTAGGGAATGAATCCCACTCATCTCTCTCCCATTATATAGTGATCGAGAAACAGATTAGGGAATGGATCCCACTCATTTCTCTCCCACTAAGTGATTGAGAAACAGATTAGGGAATAAATCCCACTCATTTCTCTCCCACTAAGTAACGTGTGATTCGCATCTCTATTTATTAAGTATTTTAAAATTCAAAAAGAAAAAGAAATGAAAGGGAGACTATCCTATCACTAGCCTAATGATTGTTATTTATGTACAAGGGGTCTAAATCTAATGGTGAACATGGTAATGAGATAGATTCTAAAAGGAGCATACAAACAAAATAGACCAAAAATATGGCCAAAGTCACACAACAAAATCATACTCAAAAACATACAAAATTTAACATGGAAATGACATCAAAGAATAAAAGAGGCAATTCAAAAATTAACCTAAAATACTACTATTTTTTATAAGCTTTTAATGAAAGTTTTATGTGGGAGAAAAATATAATTCAAGCCTAAATTGTATTAAAGAAACTTAAATTCTAATAAGCCTAAACTAGTAATTTTTTATTGTGGTTATATGCGTTTTTTAATACCTAAAAATAACATGAAGAAACTATGTGAAAAGACCTAAATCTAACATGAACAGGGGGTATGATACTGAAAATGGTGGTGTAGTAAGCGAAATGGGCGTAGACCCAATCAGGAGGCCCAAAGGGTTTTGTTGCAGATTTTCTTGTGGCCAAAAACGGTACAATGGGCCGCAGGGGGTGCACCAATGAATTCGAGTGGCCCAGCATTTTGATCCAGTTCAAGATTTGTTTTGATCCAATTAACAATTGTTCTCGGATTTTTTTTATCATGACTTTAATAAAATAAAACAATTTGATAATAAAAGAAAGGGTTAATAGTAATTCACCCCCTGTAATGTTAGCGAATTTTGTTTTTGCCCCCTCCCTACCCTTTGGCAACGATTTTTTCAAAAAAAACCGTTGCCAAAACCTGCCTTTAGCAACGGTAGGGGGTAAACCAAAACACACTCATATTACAGGGGGATAAACTACTATTAACCCTAAAAGAAAAAGAGGATATGGGAACTAGGGTTACCCTGTTTTCGTGACGATTGAACTTCCAAATGGACCTTCAACTTCTCTCTTCACGACCACAAAATAGCGCCGCGAGAAGTCCTCTTCCTCTCCGGCGAAATTATTACCCCCACTGCCATGACTCACTCAACCATCCACCATAGTATCATCTCTTGATTCCTACTTCTCCGAATTCAACGCTCCTCTCCCCGACGGACGACAACAAAGATTCCACCATCATCATCCGGTTCAAATCAACATCGCAGCTCAGTTCAGAGGAAATTGAAGAACAATACCGTCACGAAATCAATTTGCGCACCAGCCTGAAGATCGAATTGAGAGATGAGGTTTTACCTGCCGGAGTCAGTCGAGCGCTTCTTCGACGGCGTTGATTTGGTGAAATAAACGCGAGGAAGTCTTCACTTCAGGTACTCTTCCGTTATCCTTCTCCTTCTTGCGCTATATTCTTCTTCTTCTTCTTCTTTTTGTTCTTCTATTTTCTTTGATTTTTCTGTTGGACTGTTTTGTTGTTGTGCGTGAGATTGAGGAATGAAGGCCAAGATCAACCGTTCAGAGCTTCCATTGATGAAGCTCTGACAGCTATAGGTTCATGAGCTATAGTGAGGTTAGGTAAGAGATTGAGAGAAATACAGAGTGAACTGAGGGAGAAGGTGAAGGTGAATGGAGAATGGTTTGTGTTGAAGTGGTGGAGTGAAGAGGGAAATGGCGTGGAGAGATTGATGAAGATGAATGAGAGAAGAATGTGAGAGTGAAGGTGGAAAAATGATTTGAAGGTGATGATGTGTATATATAGAGATTAGGTTCGGGAGAATTTCTGGTTTGGAGTGAGGTTTGGATGGAGTTAGTTGAAGAGGTTTGGGGGAGAACGATGACTAGGTTTGGAGGAAACTGAATTAGTTATGTTAGTTGGGATTAGTTCCTTTCTGTTTTGACAGTTAGAAGAGGTTATAGGCTTTTTGTGAAGTTAGTTACAAAAGTTAGTTTTGGTTCAAAAAGTTAGTTAGGTTCTGTTATTGATGTTTGGTACTAAGTTCAGGAGCTAGTTGAGCCTAGGGAAATTAGTGATGGTTTTGTTTAAAATTGGTAAACTAACTCTGCATTGTTATTGACATTGAACTGTTTGGAGTCTAAACTAGTACTGTGACCATTTTTCCTTGAATGAACTTGTATGCCTTGATGTTGTAATACTGAACATGCTTGTTTTTGATTTGAACTGCTCAAAGGAATCCTATTGTGCCCTGGATGTGTGCTTATGCTGACTGATGGCTTGTATGTTGCTGCAAATCTGAACCTCTTTTATGATGCCAATATCTCAAATTACAGAAGGATTTTGGCGTGATGATGATTTGTGTCGATCCGCATTTCTTTTGATTTTGGCTGGCACTGCAGGTATTGTATTGAATGTATGCACATGACTTCAAGGTGATGATATGAGATGATGATATTGTTTTGATGAATGATTTATGACATGGACTGAATGTTGTTGGCTTGTTTAGACTGTGTTGCGCTGCAGGCGATCAGATTGGAACCGTGTACCTGATTTTATAGGCTTTTGAGATGGATTCCATAGGCTGAAAGTTGTCTGAACAGGTATGAACACTATGCAGTGGTCTTTTCTGAAGTAAGATTTTTTGGTCAAGTGAAGTAGGACCTCTAATTGACAGTTAGAAAATAGGTTGATTGAGTGAAGCTAGGCTAAGTGTAAGATTGGTCAGTAGATATATGGCTGACTTGAACTTGTTTATTTTTCTTTGTATTTTGATGGAGAATGTATGGACTCAAGTGAGTGTATGTGTATGTACCTGTGGTTGTGAATGGAACTGCTATGAATTGTTAGAAATTTGTTTTCTCTTTCTGTTTTTTCATTAATGAACCGGTTTTGGTTTTGCTGATTCCTTTTGTTAACCGTTAGCTTGAATCGGTTGTGAGATGGTTTCTGAACCGGTTTATTTGGGTTAATATGCAGGTGGTTATTTTTGTACGATGCAGGGATCAATTTCGGTAATGTGCTGTTGCAAGGTTCAGTTGGGGTTTTTTTGTGAGGGGTTGTGGTCGAGTTTTATTGTCACTGGTCCTTGCTGCAAGTAGTTTTTGTTGGATGCAGGACTTGGTGCGGATCATATTGTCTTCTCCATGTCGTTTTTCAAATTCCACCTTAAGAGCGACATTAAAAAGATTTCTTCTGATATGTGAATTTTCTTGTAATTTCTAATAACTCATTTCCTTGTAATTTCACTTTTAGTTTTGTAATGACCTTGGTAAAGTAGCAGGATGTTGTTTGGAATGGAACACTTTTGCAAATGGTTTTTCTTGAATGAGATTGTGATGACGTGAGCCTTGG
The DNA here is from genome assembly GCF_029867415.1 of Vicia villosa. NCBI lineage: Eukaryota > Viridiplantae > Streptophyta > Magnoliopsida > Fabales > Fabaceae > Vicia > Vicia villosa. Next base: position 149,004,028 of record NC_081182.1, read on the forward strand.
GGATGTATGAGTCAATTTAAGTCTTTCCTCCAATGCTTCAATTTTGAATTTCAATTTTCTTTCACTAAAAGGAGCCATGCCATGAGTTTTGGAACACAACCTTCTAAACTTGAAACGATCCACCAAGCCCCAAATGAATAGTGCATCAATTTAAATGAAACCACTTAATTGCCTTTAATGAACTCCACAATATTCACAATACTTCTGCCAAAGTCCTTCACTGAGAAACCCAAGGAAACATTAATTGAACTCAAACAACTTATACCACAGGTGAACACAACAAAACCCTAACTTATGAAGATAATGAGATCCTGGCTCAATAGCGTCTAATTGAGAAGAGGAAAACCCAACATCTTGTGTTATAAGTAGCAATAGAGAATCGTTAATAAACAAGACCCTTGATCCCAAGCCAAATTTATTGATTAATGATGCATGGTATGTTGATGTCCTAATGGAGAGTATGTACATGAATGCAAAGCCTAAGCCAATTAGAAATTAAAGGGGTAGGACAAATTTGGGATATGACAACTTCACACTATCTAAGTTGGCAAGTCTAGTCCATTCCATTTAACATGATCTCGTCTACTATCAACAAGAGATTAAGGGTGATCAGTTCCTCAATTTTTCAATAGATAGCCGACAACCATGATGGTGGCTCAAACCATTCTTGCCTAACTACAATGGCGTTCTTTGCAAATTATGCTCAAAGTCATCCAAGGCACAAGGATCCACCCATTCCTTCGACGTTTACTAAACACTTCCTTAATTTCCTGCTACTTCAATCTCGTCGATGAGACACAATTGCTCAAAACATATTACACAATCCCGTTTACGCTCACTTAGCAAAGAACAAATATTGAGTGTGCTCCAAAAGAGTAAATACCAATACATCGAGTATAATCCAAATTGTTTCGCTCTAGATGAAGTCATCATCTTCCTAGAGAAATTCACAACTCCTCCAACGTCTATAAATCCTTAGTTTTTCCTTAATCTCACAATTTATGGCGATCTGTATATGTTCACATTCGAATCTCATTCCTAATCACATTCTTAATAATATCATTCCAACACCCGGTTAGTTATCGAAACTCTCCTAATTTTCCTAAGACATGCCCAAAACTATGTCATATACGACAGACAGATTCACATACCAGTCTTAAGTTCTTCCATCTTACTTTAACACAAGTGCCTTATTTCCAAATTAATATTTAGCTTAACCTTGAGTTCCTTAACATTAGATGTTCCTCTTTGTTGAACATCAATATTGGCACATCACGTCTTTCGTGTTATCCCAAACATGCTTTCAATCTCTCTTAAGTTTCTTTCCTCATACCATTAAATTCTCTTTTTCTCAAAAGAGCTTGTTTCCCTAACAATTCTTGACTAACATGAGTCGCATTTCCAACACTTTTTCCCTTAGAAATTTACCATATTGAGTTCGAATGTAAGTTTCTTTCTAGTTATAAATACAATACTCATTATCTTTGTGATAAAAGATTTCCAATAGAGATATTAGTCTCTTTCAACTTATACCACTTCTTAAGTATCTGCTATAAATCCGAGCGTAACCACATCATCTATAGCATACATTATTGATGTAATGATCAATCTCCTTATCATTTCTATTGAGGTATCTCATTGTAGTCCTTCTTACAACTCCTTTTAACTTTAACCAAATAAACAACGAGGTTGTCAACCTCTCTATTAGAATGTGAGTTATCTCCCTCGTTCCTTGATCGCGTATAACTTTAATCTTCCTTTGCGACTATATTTTCGAAGTTAAAAATCCAAATACCCTTATACTAGATCTTCCTAGACCATCTAGAAATTTACAACTTCAAAATTTCAGCAACCAACCACCTAGAGTTGTTTCCCCAACATTTCATGACTTCTATATTGTCGATTGCAAACAACATCTTTAATTATCGTGACTATCCAAAGATCGTAATATACTTTTATAACACAAACCAATATTTTACGCATAAGTTCTTGCTAATCATCTTGGCACGTCTAGTCACTCATCGATTTCTTATTCCTTTCAAACCTTTACTAAGGTACCAACCAACATATTTCTATGCGATCTAAAGCTCTAAAGAATTATTTCTCCAACTTCCTACTAGACTTTTCTTTAGGAGAAAATATCTCAAAAATTATTTCCTCCGAAACTAACATATCTTACTCATCCATCTAATCATTTATCTAAAATCTTAATGCTTGATTTTTAAAGAACAATTACCAATGTATGAATCTTTCACTACAATTCTTCTTTTTCGGGTTCGATCCCTAAGTCAAACTTCTAAATTTAATCTTCAAGAGCTCCAACTACTTATTATACCCTATTATTTCATTCATTAGTTCCTAATATATGATATAGGTTCTTTCCTAATATTAACTCTCAAGATCTTAGCACCCTTAAAATGAACCCTTGTCTACACGTGGTATGACACTTCTAGTAAATCCCCAAAACATTGTCGCCCATGACTTGAATAATTTAAAATTTGCACATCTCAACTCCTATGGTTACTTAAATTTATGGTGCTACTCGTACCTTCATCTCATACCAACCTTTTTATTCACTATATCCCGAAATACGTATATATCATCACTTATCCATGTATTTCTTTGTCTCATACCTTCATTCGTCACAATATTAGTCCTTAATACTTTTAGTTACAAATATAACATAATTTAATCACCAAAATTTAACCCTTCAAGCACATGTCAATCGTATAATCGTTGTCTAATTTAACTAGTTTTGATCACTCTTAACACGTGACACCCGCTTACTTCCTAGAGAAGACGCTCCATTGACATTCAAGTATCATAATTGTTTCCAATTGACATCCATATATGCTTCATAATTCCAAAACGACAACATCTTCTTAATAGCCAATAAACTTCATATAGTATCGTCCCAAACTCACCGAAATGAACATCCAATAACTTTTTTCAAAAGGTCCCCCAAATCGGATTCTTACTTGAAATCCTTTATAAGTTAGACTTCCACTTGTCCCTTCTCAGCATCTTTGGGTGACGAGAACAAACACATCTTCTAATTCATAGTTATTGCATAAATACCATGTAGTTTTTACTAGATTCAATCTCGCTCCCTCTAGAACAACACATCCAAAGAATTCAGAGACACATGTCCACCAAAGTCGACTAATGCTTTAGGGTTTTAACTATCCTTCTTACTAAAGTACTATAGGGTAGATTAACCTCAGTTATGAAATAACTGGTTACCTAAGCATATATCATGCTTGACTAAAGACAAACAACACATAACAGATAGAACTCTAATTACTTAGTCTCACTAAACCCGACACTTGATCAGCTTAGAACACCCGACACATAACCCCATGGAAATCTAGACCAAAGCTCTGATACCACATTGTAACACCCTGATTTTTAACAGCGGGAGTGTAATTTTTTTTTTAAAACAACAATGTCTTTGAAATAAAAACATTTGCATTCATTTTTAAAATAAATTAGAATAACATTTTTGTAAGACAATGATTAGAATACTAGGCCTCTTTTATAAATTATTTTCTCAATGAAATGTTTAAAAACACAAATTAAACATAATGACAATATTTATTTCAACAAATAAATAAACAGAGTTTACCACAATACAAGTTACAGAGAAAACAGTAAAGAAGAGTAAACAAGACTTCAACAATAACCCCTAAGATGATCACTGGACTTTAACTGAAGATGGTTTGGTAACGACGACCCACAAACAACTTCAAGCCTCCCGCTTATCAACACCAGACTGGTCGCCTTCCTGACATGACTCCAAGTCACCCCGATTCCAGCAATTCTTACCATCTAAAAAGAACCTGGGCGTCCAGCACCAGATCATGGATAACGTAGAGGGTCACCATCTAAATACAACATATAAACCAAGAATACGCTATACGAGATATGCAATACATAGCAACATATAATCAACAATATATCAATTCAAATCAGTGTAATATCAAATGCATGAATATCCTACCAATGCAGACTCTATATGAGTGTGATCGCCCTAACCGGGTTTCTCACTTGCATGATTGCGGAATTTCAATCCCTTCGCAAAGGGTCGTGGTATCGCTTCAAGATTTAGCACCACTAAGGTGATAGGTATCTACCCATCAATCAGACTCAATGATCCACTTCGGGATAAGGTGGTTCCCTCTTGGACACGCACCCCGTGCCACCTCTCCGGTGTGCACCTCGTGACTCCTCTCCGGTAGCCACGTAACTATGAAATGCATGAGTATATATATGTATCACAACTTAGGTATTTCATGCTCATAACTGATCCACCTCAAATAGCCCACCTGACATACACATATCACATATATATACAGATGCAACATCATTATTTATCAATAATCAATTCATATATTTATCCAAAATCATATGAAAACACATTCAAAAATTTAGCATCATAATACAAACACACATCCCCAACTGGGCACACAAGCAGCATCACACAATCAAGCAAACAACTCACAATTTAACATCAAAAGCAATTACACATGCATTCAAGTATTTGACATTTCCTGTCTACATGAGATAGTTAGAGAGCGCCCTAACCTTAGCAAGCTTTCCACACGTTCAACTTACGTTATGCGAGCACAACCTGTTTCTCGACAAAGTCTCATGTCTCACACATTCAACCTTTTTAAAATACACAACTTAATTAAGTTAATATAAACCCAACTATATCCATAATTATGGTTTTATCTGGGCTACTTACCTAATCAATTAGGTTTAAATTTTTATTTCCGTTATATGATCTTAGTCATTTATATATATATATAAAAAAAATCTTTTCAATTAGAAAATGGTTCTTTTCTTTTTTAAAAAATAGAATATAAAATAGAAATTCAAAGGAGTTTCTAAAACGCTACTTTAAATTCATTTATTATTTAGAGCAACACTGTTAAATACTTTGATTATAGTTGATTAAAATTATTAAAAATAAATTATTACTCTTAAGTCATTGTTAAATCTACAAAATAATATTGATTGATTTTTTTTAATAAGGTTTATTTATAATAATATAAACACATCGATTGAGGTTGAAGTTAAAATCAATAATTTTTATTAATCTCCAAATATTTAGTCCAAATTATGAAATCAAATATCATAAAAAATAATAATAAAATAAGAACAGTATTTCTTATATAAAATAATTAACCATTTTGTTCTTAAAATCTTTAGACATCATAACTCTCTTTTTAAAACATATTCCAAAATAAAATTAACATTTATTTAGACTAGAATAAAACTATAAATATATTCTTTTATTTGATAGAAATGAGATAATAGTTGATATACAAAGTAATAGTTCAATCTCCAGTAATCTGATACTGCTAACTAAAACGAGTTCTGACATTTTTATTTCTAAACATAATTAATTGATTATTCTTAAATTGTTAGAGTAACTATTGAATTATTACCAACCATAAATATTAAGAAATAAATTAAAATTGAATATGATAACAAGTTGATTAAATTTTGACATTCAAATATTTTATTTAAAATGGTGACAAATTAATTTACTACTAAATATATTTGTATCTCAAACTTCATTTTATTTTTTTCTAGACGTCTTCACCTTAAAATCACATATATAAATATAATATTACTTATAACACCTTTGAAAAATATTAATTCCCAACAACCATATTCAAATATTTATTTTTAACTTATATTGGATATATAGAAATTTGATGATATATAGATATTCTTAAAGAGAGAAAAATGTAAGATTAAGAAACTCACCCTTTACCAGAGATGAAAGAAGTGGCGGTTATGATTTTCAGCATGGTCGTGAGATTTTCGGTACAATGGTTTCTAGTAAAAGGTTGTGCAATCATGAATTTTATTTGTGGCGCGCTATTATAGGATACGAACAATATGATTTTGATAGCACTTTATGAAAAAATGCTATTATTAAACTTCAATAAGATAGCGCTTTTTACAAAACGCTATTAATACTATACACTAAGATAGCACTTTCGTCAAATCGCTATTAATATTATTCATTACAATAACACTTTTAGAAAACGCTATTATTGTATAATTCTATAGTAGCGCTTATACAAAAGTGCTATTGTTTTTATAATATATAATTAATAAAATAAATAAATAAATAAATAAATAAGTAAAAGAAAAAGATTTCGTTTCCCCCCTGAAATTTTGGTTCCCACTTATTTTTTTTAACTTTCTTAAATCAAAATTAAAAAAAAAAACAGAAACAGAAGCTCGTGAAAATCAAAACCCCATTGAAAATCTTCTCCAAACTAAACCATCTTCTCTTCGGTGTACAACAGTTGATTATCTTCAAATCATCAAAATCGCCTTCAAATCAGTTTCATTCAAATCATCTTCTCAATCAATTTCATCTTAGGGCTTCAAATAACCTTCTCAAATCAATTTCATCTTAGGGCTTCAAATCATCTTCTGAAAAAGATTTAGGGTTTCAGCTCGTGAGTAGCCCAGAGCGAACAAAGGAACGTAGAACTTTCAATGAACGCAACTTTTAGATCGTGATTCGGTATTGGATTCGCGTATTTCAGAAGGTAAATGTTACTGATAAGTCAATTTTGATGTTTTCAATGCTTATGATTAGCAATAGATTATTGTTTATGATTCGGTACTTCGATTTAACATTTCGATTCAAAGTTTTGATTCAGTGTTTTGATTTGGCGTTTTGATTTGGTATTTCAATTCGGCGTTTCAATTTTGTATTTTGATTCGGCATTTCGGTTGAGCACTTCAACTATTTGTGTCATGTTTTCTGTGTTTAGTGATGTATAAATTTTCATATAGGAAGTAGACAATTCAGCAATTTGATCAGTTTTCTATTAAAGGTTGATGTATAAGTTATTTCTATAAGCATGCAAAAATAGAGAAGAAACCTGATGAAGACTTGTTCTGCCTATTACCATTCCCCATGATGATAAATAGCTAAGTTTTTTTTGCTATAACTCACTGTCTTGGTTTTCAAATGACAATGTAATATCACCTATTTATATATAAAAGAAACTGTGGAAGAAGTTTGAAATTGCACAGGGTGAAAATAAGAACCTGATAAAGTAGTGGTAAAGAGTAACGTAAATGGTTCAAATCATCCACCTAAACTATGTATCCCCTTAATGAAACTTTTGGCTAAAGTGTGTTAACCTTTGAAATCCTAACTCATAGTGAGATAACAATTACAAAATACTCATTCTCAAAATGACAGGGACTGCTTTCTACATCTATTGGTAACTCCTCTTCTACACTTTAATTTTTCCATAACATGTTCATTTGTTAGAAAATCAACATTAAAATCTATGTTGTTAATTTTTATTTGAATATGATTGGGACTGCTTTCAATGGTTATACTTATGAGATCTCAGTTTACCTTTTCAATGTTTTTAGTTTATAGTTTCTTTTTACAGGCTGTTATATCTTTAGGTTTATTGAAATATTTTCTTTACTATATCAATTTTCTATGCATAGTTTCTGTTGGTATATATAATTATGGTTAATCATGTTAATTTTAGTTATTATTGTAATATATTAAGTGTTCTTTCTAGTTATGAAGCATTGTCCTTGTTTTGATTCATCAATAAACAAACAGTGTGATAATTTTTTGTTAATATCAAGTTATAAGTATTTTGTTAATATGAATGTTTTATTGCTGCCATATTTTGTTCTCTGTCATATTATTTGTTATTGTGAAAGATCATTTTGAAATTGAAAATGTGAGGACCAGAACTTGAAAGTAAAGAAAAATTATTTGGTTATAGTTCCTTTCGGTGCATTTGAATGAGACTATGAATCATGATGTTCTTACTTGGAGACATCCTTCTAGCATTATTATGAGATTATTCACAAGTTAATTTATTGTCTGAGACTATTCATATCACTGGCACTTATTCATCAATCCTATCATACTTACAATGAATGTTTTTATTGGTGCATAAGAGTCTATGAACACAGCGGAAGCACAAAGTGTTGAGATGCAAGTGAAAGGCAACCATGCACTAGGTATCTGCTACTTATTTCTACTTGTGGTGAATGACTCCGATTTTCTCTCGATATGCCTAGAATTGTACATGGCATCTCATACATGTAATATTATTTTAACGGTCCATAATCGATGGTCTTTTTTATTATATATTTCACTAACCAGTGATCAAATTTCAGGTACTGAAATTAAACAATTTGTTTCTTTATACCCATTTTATCTTAATGTAAAAAAACTTTTTATGCCAGGGACTAAGAAAGTAAAAAAGAATTTCCTTGGACACTTCAACAAATTGATCTTTGAAAAAGGAAAATGAACTCCACATGAAAATTATGGAGCTTGAGACCAACATGAAGGAGTTAAGTTGGAATAGGTATGTTTTTGTATTTCTTTGGAAGTGATTTTCAAATGGATTAAAATGTGTTTTATAAGAGTCCATTATGAATTTAAAAATATAAATGTACTAAATGAATTATGGCTCAGTGGACAAGAACAATATTCATAGTTATTCTTCTACTACTTAATTTTGAAATGTGTACCTCAAAACTCAACTCATGCTTTTGTTCTTATTTTATATTAACCATTTTTAGTTGACATGGCGAAGAGATTGCCGTGTGGGCATGAGTATCATGGAGATTGCATTGTTCCATGGTTGAGTAGTAGAAATTCTTGTCCTGTTTCCAGGTTTTAGCTTCCAACAGATGATAAAGAGTATGAAGAAGAGAGAGCTTCAGGTTCTGGGCGCGGTGGAGCTTCCACCGTGTGAGTATGCTCTGTTAAATCATTGTAATATATTCCATGCTTTCTATCTATCCTTTATGGAGTTCCTTTTTAAATTTTTTGTTCCCTGAAGAGAGGTATATGCAAATAATTGAGGCCCAAGATTTACAATCAACCGAGTCTCAAGCTTATATTCAATTGGCACTGTTGAGGTCCAAAGATTTACATTGGACCATTCTCGAGCAGACGTTCAATTGGCACTGTTGGATTAAGTTTGAGTCGTTAGACCTGCTTGGATTGTGCTTTCCTATTAAGCATCTTATTTCATAATGATCATGGCTCTATGAAGCTAGAGTTAGAATCTTGTTCATGTATGAACCTTCAATTCAGTGATCTCTTAAAATAGAGGCGCTAGTATTGCTTTAGAGGAAGATAGTGATGGTTACTTATCATACACACAGCAGCAGTGTTGGCTAGTAATGGTGGTGTATTGCAGGCACTAAAAGTTCAAGTTCGGATATGTAGAGACCTCTTTTATATTAACCATTTAGATTTGAACATCTTTGTAGGAATTTCTTTTACATTAACCATTTTGAGTTAGAACATCTATTCAGGGACCTCTCTTATAATAATATAAGTGGCTTCTTCCCGATAATTAATCATAGTTTAAGTCTCTGAGAGACGTTTACTAATTTCAACTTATGTCATAATATATTGGTATATGAGTTTGTAGGACTAATAGAACTCAATTTTGCTAGTACCCATGGAGTGAACATGTCATGGTTGTAAAGTACTTTTTTAAACCTTGTTGTGATATTTGTAAACAAGTGGATTTGATTTAAAATATTTGGTATTGATGGATCATAGTATGTATGTAATGAGTAACTTAAAGTGTTATTTGGTATTGAATCGAATTTAGCTTTTTGATATTTGCACACCAAAAGAATAATTTTGTGTAAAAAAATAAATTATAAAATGTACTACAATAGCATTTTGTAAAGAGTGCTATTAATGAAACATCCTATAATAGCACTTTTAAGAAAAAGTGCTATCAAATATGTGCCATATATTAGCGCTTTCTTTGAAAATGCTATTAAACATGTGACATATATTAGCACTTTGTTTGAAAGTGCTATCAAACATGCGCCCTATAATAGCGCTTAAGTTGAAAGTGCTATCAAAAGCAAATAAAAAAATGTGCAAAATGTCCACTTCAGTAGCGCTTAAGCAAAAACGCTATTAAAAAGCAGTACTTTAATAGCGCTTTTAAAGAGCTATTAAAAAAAATATATTTAGAATAGCGGCGCGGTTAATAGCACTTTTAAGTGCTATCAAAAACAAAAAAAAAAAAACGCTATTAAATAGCTTATTTGGCGTAGTGACCCTTTACCAGAGATGACAGAAGTGGCGGTTATGATTTTCAGCATGGTTGTGAGATTTTCGGTACAATGGTTTCCAGTAAAAGGTTGTCCGATCATGAATTTTATTTTTGGGTTTTGTATGTGTTATCCAGATAAAAAGATTTGTTGGTTTATTTTTCTCACATAGTAACAAGTTCTTAATTTTCAGTCCAAAGATCATGAAGATTTAATCAAGGTCTTCTTTTTTTTTTTACTTTTAAAAAGGAAATGTCACATTACCTTAGTTATATAATTCCTACCTTCTAATTTCAAGATCAACCTTCCAATAGATAAAAATGGTGGAAAGAGGAAACTTTTGTGAAGGTTATGGTGTTGTTCAAGTCTTGGCCGAGTGACAAAAGTGAAGGAGAATAAGAATTGCCTTTTTTTCCTTCATATTTCACTAACACTTCATTTTTCTTCATAATCTCTTAACAAAATAAAAAAAAATGAAAGAAAGTAGTAGGTGGAAGAGTTTTTACTCGTGAGAGGAGATAGAGGAATGAAATGGAACGAGTCTTAAGACTTGTTTAAATAGAAAGTCTAAAATAATTCTAACCATCGATTGAATTTTGATATGTGATAAGTTTGATCATTAACTATTAGATACCTCTCTCTCACATGCCAAAGTCATGATTACTAAAAAAGAAAATATCATGATATTTTTAATTACAACTCCTTTTAACTTTAACCAAATAAACAACGAGGTTGTCAACCTCTCTATTAGAATGTGAGTTATCTCCCTCGTTCCTTGATCGCGTATAACTTTAATCTTCCTTTGCGACTATATTTTCGAAGTTACAAATCCAAATACCCTTATACTAGATCTTCCTAGACCATCAAGAAATTTACAACTTCAAAATTTCAGCAACCAACCACCTAGAGTTGTTTCCCCAACATTTCATGACTTCTATCTTGTCGATTGCAAACAACATCTTTAATTATCGTGACTATCCAAAGATCGTAATATACTTTTATAACACAAACCAATATTTTACGCATAAGTTCTTGCTAATCATCTTGGCACGTCTAGTCACTCATCGATTTCTTATTCCTTTCAAACCTTTACTAAGGTACCAACCAACATATTTCTATGCGATCTAAAGCTCTAAAGAATTATTTCTCCAACTTCCTACTAGACTTTTCTTTAGGAGAAAATATCTCAAAAATTATTTCCTCCGAAACTAACATATCTTACTCATCCATCTAATCATTTATCTAAAATCTTAATGCTTGATTTTTAAAGAACAATTACCAATGTATGAATCTTTCACTACAATTCTTCTTTTTCGGGTTCGATCCCTAAGTCAAACTTCTAAATTTAATCTTCAAGAGCTCCAACTACTTATTATACCATATTATTTCATTCATTACTTCCTAATATATGATATAGGTTCTTTCCTAATATTAACTCTCAAGATCTTAGCACCCTTAAAATGAACCCTTGTCTACACGTGGTATGACACTTCTAGTAAATCCCCAAAACATTGTCGCCCATGACTTGAATAATTTAACATTTGCACATCTCAACTCCTATGGTTACTTAAATTTATGGTGCTACTCATACCTTCATCTCATACCAACCTTTTTATTCACTATATCCCGAACTACGTATATATCATCACTTATCCATGTATTTCTTTGTCTCATACCTTCATTCGTCACAATATTAGTCCTGAATACTTTTAGTTACAAATATAACATAATTTAATCACCAAACTTTAACCCTTCAAGCACATGTCAATCGTATAATCGTTGTCTAATTTAACTAGTTTTGATCACTCTTAACACGCGACACCCGCTTACTTCCTAGAGAAGACGCTCCATTGACATTCAAGTATCATAATTGTTTCCAATTGACATCCATATATGCTTCATAATTCCAAAACGACAACATCTTCTTAATAGCCAATAAACTTCATATAGTATCGTCCCAAACTCACCGAAATGAACATCCAATAACTTTTTTCAAAAGGTCCCCCAAATCAGATTCTTACTTGAAATCCTTTATAAGTTAGACTTCCACTTGTCCCTTCTCAGCATCTTTGGGTGACGAGAACAAACACATCTTCTAATTCATAGTTATTGCATAAATACCATGTATTTTTTACTAGATTCAATCTCGCTCCCTCTAGAACAACACATCCAAAGAATTCAGAGACACATGTCCACCAAAGTCGACTAATGCTCTAGGGTTTTAACTATCCTTCTTACTAAAGTACTATAGGGTAGATTAACCTCAGTTATGAAATAACTGGTTACCTAAGCATATATTGTAACACCCCAATTCTACCCAAAGCATTTAGGCAAGAAAATATCAGAGTATTTAAAATTTCATACAACACAATTAGGATGTTACACTAAGTAACCAAACAAACACCTTGAAAACAAACGGACATCACCGATGTCAAAAGCATACACACCTGCCAATAACATGATACATAACACACGGAAGATATGAACATATATATATACGTATAGCTCTCACTCTCAAAGAGGAGTTTTCCAAAATAAAGTGTTTACAATATACAATGGCACGTTATCACATATACATGTTCAAAAGAGTCATATACAAATAAATAACAACAGACTCCCGACTACCCAGTGTTACATATCAGAGCGACCGACAAGACCAACTGGAGAACTACCTCTTCCAAAAGACTTCCAAAGCGGCTAATCTGCAGGATGCCACTCAATTATAGTAATGCCAACAAGTATCATCAAGAATCATACAACAAAGTAATCCACTCATTCAACCACAATCAATATATAAGTAATGTGACACATGAATGCTAACATAAATTATACAGACAGACAATGATGAATGAGACTCGAATATGCATATGCATGTGGTACCAAATCCGGAGTAAAACTCCCCTTGTCATTATGACAAATACACCTTTGCCGAGCATTATGCTGGGACTTCTTTCCCTCAGGAAAATACACCTTTGTCGAGCATCAAGCTACGACTAAACGTCATCGAGCATTTAGCCCCCACTGATGACCTCTTGCCACTCGGGCAAATACACCTTTTTACCGAGCATTAAGCCCCCACTGGTAATAATTGCCAATTCAGGCCACCTGCTAATAGCATTCCGCCATTAACGTAATGAAATGTTATGCTGTGCAAATATATGACTCTATTACACGACAACAACATCATCAACAATATAACATGGTCACATACCCACGTTACACCGTTTATATTTTATCCAAAAGGATACATCACCAATTAATAACATCGTTATCAATTACATCACACCATAATTACCACACAGGCATTAGTAAGCACACAGCACACATTCACCGTTCAAACATACTGGCCACATCGGCATAGATGAACGTATAACCCACTTATACACATCAAATTAATATTGGCCATCGGCCCACAACTTCATCAATACATAACACATATGAACATGATCTCATGTTATCGACAACTAATCACATACCTCGTACCATTACGATAACATTCACACAACACATCATTATCAATTACAACCAAGCACTATGATTATTTACCAATCATATCGCGCATATAAACAATTATGTGTTTTCATCAACAACACCTCATAACCAATTAATAACAAGCTAACCAAGCCTATACTATCATATAGAACATCCAACTAGCTTCCTAACACTTCGAACGGAGTACGAAACGGAGCTAAGGATCAAAAGTTACGAGGTTTCAAAGTTTGGATAATTGAACATACTACACAACTCATCACTTGATCCTAATAAAAATAATGGGATACTACATCCTATGAATCATTTAATTAGATAATAATATAGGTTATTGCGTTAGCTTTCCGACGCTTCGAACGACGACAAAATCGGAGTTACGGTTCAAGAGTTATGAAGTTTCAAAGTTTTGGAAAAACAGAAAAAGCTGTCATCCGCTTCAGCTCCGCTCAGCGGACCTTCACAGAGAATTTTCTGCAACAGAACCTCCGCTCAGCGGACCCACCTCCGCTCAGCGGACCTGCGTAAACCCAGAAAAAACCAGAACGCACCAGAACTGTTCCAAGCCCCTTATACCCACTAAAACCACTCCCAAACATCATTATAACACTAATACAACACATACAAACCATAGAAACAACCTAACATCAAACTTTTCATGGTTGATTCATCAATCTATCTCAAAACCTAACTTTTTATACAAACTCAATCAAGCCATAGAAAAGGAAAACAAACATGATCAATCACCACAACACAACAAGGATATCATTTATTCATCATACAATCATTCTCAAACAAACTTAGATCAAACAAAGATCACACAAGAAAATTGTGGAAATTGGAACAAGAAGAACAAGAACAAGAACAAGACTATAAGAATCATACATCCAAGATAAATTAGATTCACCCCCTTACCTTGCTATTGTGACGATCGGCAATCGATTCGGTTGAGAATCCACCAATCTCCACTTTTCCTCCTCTTTTCCTTCTTCTCCTTTCTCTCTTCTCTTTCTTTCTTTCCTTTTTCTTTCCATCCTTTTTCCTTTCTCACAAATATCTCTTTCTTATAAAGAAAATATTTATCCCGCGGAAATGACCAAAATGCCCCTACGCTCAAATATCGTTCAAACGCCCCAAAACGCGGAATATTACCTTAATAATATTTCCGGTACCAAAAATATGAAAACCTTCAATTAAATATTAGTCCGCCATCCCGAACTAATACCGACTGAAACGACTCCAAAAACGGTAAAATTCCAATAGACGTCACAAACGTCCAAATTAAGCATATACTTATTTTCCGGGCGTTACAACTCTCCCCCACTTAGAAGATTTCCGTCCTCGGAAATATCCCAAACACAAACGAACTTGGATACGCCCTTGCCTCCGACTAACCAACTATCAAGCCACGAAAGCAACGACACAATCAGCGCCAAACAACGAATTACTCTCGCTAAAAGCAAAACAACCAAAACACAACAACGACAACGAGATGCAATGCCCATACAATGCACTCATCGACTAACACCAAAACACAAGAAATAACCAAGACACAGACAACAACCCGGTCGCACAACATCCAAATAACCATGCCAAGACATAGCAGTCAAACATGTAACCAAAACATCTGGTGGTCTTATAATTCCTACCACATCCACTGTCCATAATTTGAACTCTAACAATTCATACACATACGAACCGCGTCATTTCACGCTCCCGATGCGCACTCTGATTTCCCACAACAAACAGATTTACCAATTCCATAACCATCTTCCAGCTCCTTCTAGTATTCACCAGAAACTCATTGTTCTCTCTTAACATACTCAACCTCTTAATCTGCTGTGTCAGGTTGCACACCAGACAAAAGTCTTTGTATTATCCAATCAAAGGCAAAAGCTAATCCAAACACATCCTTGTTTCACAACACAAGCCCTCATAGATCCTTAAGTGACCAAACCGTCCTCTCAGTCTGACCATCCGTTTGAGGATGATACGCCAAATTCAAACGCAACTTCGTACCCAAAGTACCTTGTGAACCCTCTCAAAATTTCAAAAATAAACCTCGGATCTCAATCTGAACAATACATTTCGAAACACCATGCAAACAAACAAACCAACAAACATCTTTATCAACATACCACTCGCCAGTACTCCCATCGGTTAATCCATTCTTATCGAAATAACATGAGCAGATTTCGTTAATATATCCACAATGACCCAAATCGCCTCACAATTACTCAACGTCCTCGGCAAACCAGAAACAAAATCCATAGAAACGCTATTCCACTTCTACTCAGGAATGGATAACAGTTACATGAAACCAGACGACTCCTGACAAGTCAAACACAAATAAACAAATCCCTTCATATCCTTCTTCATTACCTTGCCACTAAAAATGACCTTCTCAAATCTTGATATCTCTTAGTAGCATCAGGATGAATACTCAAATCACTACGACGCACTTCATCCAAAGTCCTCTTTTCAAATCCGAACATTAGGAATACAAACTTGATCATGACATCCCATGACATTGCTCTTATCAATCCGAAGATCACCATCTTTACCTTTGACTAATAAATGTCATCTTATCAACCCATTCAAATCCGATTTCCGACCTTTTCTAATCTCATCAAGAATACCATAAGTAAGCTTCCACATATAAAGCTCAACACTTGAAGAAGTCTCTTTACACACCCAACTCAAATCTTACAACTGTTTCAACAATCACAATACTCGAATCATCCACATAGACGTATGCAATGGTTCTCATATTCAACTCGTTCTGATCAAACGAATGCTTCAAACTCTTGTAGTCACTTACACACACAAATCTCGATCCGAATAATTAGTGCCTTCAAATTTCCCAAACAGAAATAACAACTTCCAACTCTAAATCTTGTGACAGATAAATCCTTTCAAAAATCTTAACTTGCATAAAAGCATAAACCTCCACTTACCCCTTGAACATTCACTTCACTCAACCAAAAACTCACACAAGGAAACTTAGCAAACAACTTCTTCTTCCCAACACGGACAAAACAATTCTCAAATACTTAGCATGATCATCTTCACACTGATGATACCCATACCTCAAATCAAACTTGCAAAACAAACAAGCTCCAACCAACTTGATCCGTCAAAATATCAATCCTCGAAAGTGGATACTTTTCCTTAATTGTCACTTTCTCAATTGTCTAAAATCGACACAAAGCCTCATAGAACCTTCCTTCTTAACCAACAAAACACGTGCACCCTACGGCGACACACTCAGAACGAACAAACCTCTTCTCAAGAAAATCCTTAAGTTGACTCCTCAACTCTTCCAACTCAGAAGTTGGCATCCGATACGGAGCCCTCGACACAACAATAGTTCTAGGAACTAAAATCCATCAAAACAGAACTCCAAGACAGAAATTCCTCTTTCCAAAGATGAATCACTTAAACCTTCAAGAAACACTTATACAAATGCACAACTATCCGCAATTCCCAGAATTGTTCTTCCTCAAGAACATCCAAAGTCGTCGACAACATAAACAAAGTCGTACCACCTTGCACCGACTCATTCACTTCCAATATTATCAAACTAACCAGATAAGCCTATCACGTCCAATACGATTCCGTCTACTATCAACAAGAGATTAAGGGTGATCAAGTCCTCAATTTGTCAATAGGTAGCCGATAATCATAATAGAGTATAAACTATCAGTACCAACAATAATAATATTCTTTTCCAACTTTTGCTCATAGCACAGAAGCACTATGATTCCATAATTCACAAATCTCTCAAGATCATCTGAACCAGCTAACACCGACGTCCGGTAGCTACGTACCAAAACACTTCTAACAATATCTCAAAACAAAATACCTGAGATCCTACTCAACTCTTCATACTCCTAATTCTTACTCGAGTTCCAAAACGTTTCCAACAACCTCAATAACTCCTACAACAAAGTCTACCACAATACTTTCCTTAATCATTGATCCAACAACGACACCTCACACAAGGCTACTCAAACAACAACTTCATAGTCCATCAGTAGCGTTAGAGCATCACAACTCTCTAAATTCCATTCCCTAGAAATAACCAAAAATCTACTCCGAGACACTCCAACTCGATTAACAACCGAAGTCTTAAGTCCAAGTCGCCTTCACTTCAGAAAACAACAAATTCCAACAACACTAGTACTGCTGCCCTCAATAGCATACTAACATCTTGCAACTGAAACATATCCGAGAAGCATATGTTCTCCCCCCACTTAGCTTCAAACCATACCTGCATACAACCGGCTAGAGGCACAACAAGTACTGACAGGTGCTCCACACACTTATCACGTACTGAGGAATTAAACAACATTAGACAACACTGGCCCGGACAGACCGACCTGCTCTGTTACCACTAATGTAACACCCCAATTCTACCCAAAGCATTTAGGCAAGAAAATATCAGAGTATTTAAAAATTTCATACAACACAATTAGGATGTTACACTAAGTAACCAAACAAACCACCTTGAAAACAAACGGACATCACCGATGTCAAAAGCATACACACCTGCCAATAACACGATACATAACACACGGAAGATATGAATATATATATATATATATATATATATACATATATATATATACGTATAGCTCTCACTCTCAAAGAGGAGTTTTCCAAAATAAAATGTTTACAATATACAATGGCACGTTATCACATATACATGTTCAAAAGAGTCATATACAAATAAATAACAACAGACTCCCGACTACCCAGTGTTACATATCAGAGCGACCGACAAGACCAACTGGAGAACTACCTCTTCCAAAAGACTTCCAAAGCGGCTAATCTGCAGGATGCCACTCAAGCATCAAATCAGCAGAAGGGTGAGAATATAATTCATAATGAAAGCATGACAATTATAGTAATGCCAACAAGTATCATCAAGAATCATACAACAAAGTAATCCACTCATTCAACCACAATCAATATATAAGTAATGTGACACATGAATGCTAACATAAATTATACAGACAGACAATGATGAATGAGACTCGACTATGCATATGCATGTGGTACCAAATCCGGAGTAAAACTCCCCTTGTCATTATGACAAATACACCTTTGCCGAGCATTATGCTGGGACTTCTTTCCCTCAGGAAAATACACCTTTGTCGAGCATCAAGCTACGACTAAACGTCATCGAGCATTTAGCCCCCACTAATGACCTCTTGCCACTCGGGAAAATACACCTATTTACCGAGCATTAAGCCCCCACTGGTAATAATTGCCAATTCAGGCCACCTGCTAATAGCATTCCGCCATTAACGTAATGAAATGTTATGCTGTGTGTGGTGGTCGTTTTCTTTACCTCCCCGTTTCACTTGGGAGGACGGCACGCTAAACCCTTCACGCGAAATTTGGAAGGAGAATGCGCCCGTGGTGGGATGAATTTTGTTTCAGTTCTTCCTACGATATCACACGAACTTTCTTATTGGTCCTACGAGTAGGAAAGGGAAAAAAAGATCTCAACTAAACCCTAGGAGTTTGCTAAGTGTGGGGATTTCACCTAGACTAGAAATTCTGGAGTCCGGGGGGTCGGTTATACATAGGGAAGTGTTTAAACACCCTACATATCTGTAGTACTCTACAGGAACCTTCTCTGTGTCATTTGTGATTGTGTTTGCTGCTAATGATTGGGAAAGTTTCTCCTTTGTATTAGGAGAAGGAATTGAATTGATTAAAGAAAAACAGACAGATAGACAGACTGACTATTTTTGGTATTTTATTAGCTCGCTGAGATTCCTTGTGAACCTCATGCCTACATATCCCTAGTGGAAGTCAGAGCTTAATGTAGTTCGGGGAACTAACTAGGGAAATTAATTATTTTTGGTGCCTTGCTTGAAGCTCAATGTTGAAGCTTGGAATTAAATCTCTGTTTACAGTAAAGAGACATGAAATCATCTTTACAGAGAGGTATTTGTACTATTCTACCACAAACATTTAAAGGAGTGACAGAATAACTGAATTCATTTCATTCAAGAGGGGGACCTTACTTGTGTATGTGCAAGTATACCAGTCAAATGCCTCTTAAATGAAAGAAAGATGCTCATCCAAATTAGGGAAAGTTACCACATGTATGGGTTTTACTGCCAGCTCATGCCTTTCAAAATCCTAAATGGGAGACTTGATTAAAATTGAAATTGAAATGGAAATGTTTGTTTGTTTGAATGTGGTAGAGTAGTAAAAATATCTCTCTATAGAGATAAGCTATGTCTATCTACTGTATAAAAGATTTGTCTTTAGCTGGCTTGTATGAGGCCCAAGCTTGAGGCTTTTTGATTGATTAATTAATATTATTGACTCTGGGAGATGACTCCACTGGGGATTAATTACAGGGTATTTTTGTGTTCTGTACAAAGCCCAGAATTGAGGCTGACTCTACTTAGGGAGACTCTATTTATGTGCCTTGTACAAAGCCCAAGGTTGTGGCTAACTGTTGAGGATAATTGAATGAATGACTCTATTTTATGTGCCTTGTACAAAGCCCAAGGTTGTAGCTGACTCTAGCTAGGGAAAACATTATTTTCTGCCTTGTACAAAGCCCAAGGTTGTGGCAGACTCTTAAATAAACTGAGTATGGATGACTCTATGGGGAAAAGATCCTAGGTGTTAGGAATCTTTGACACATGAAAATATGGTTTATCTGCCTTGTACAAAGCCCAAGGTTGTGGCTACTGAATGATGAAGAACTCACTGGGGAAACTCTATTATCTGCCTTGTACAATGCCCAAGGTTGAGGCTGACTCTTGACAGGGGAGTTTTATTATTTGGTGCCTTGTATGAAGCCCAAGGTTGAGGCTAACTGTTTTTGTTGGTTTTGACTCTACTGAGGAGATTTTATTTATTGAAAGACTGTTTTTCTTTGGAAGCTAACCCTTTCCAGGGATTTTGACTCAGCTGGAGAAATTATTTGGTAAAAGACTGACTTTATCATGTTTTTTGGAGGCTGACCCTTTCCAGGGGTTTTGACTCTTTTTGGGGAAATTATCTCCTAAGAGAATGAATCCTTATTTATTTTGACATTTAATAATTGACTTTGGAGGCTAACCCTTTCCAGGGGATTTTATTAACATGAAGGATTGATTTTGGAGGCTAACCCTTTCCAGGGAAATTTATTGAAATGGAGGATTGACTTTAATTTGACTTTGGAGGCTAACCCTTTCCAGGGATTTTGATTGAAATGGATGGCAGAAAGATTATCTAATGGAGACTTCTTGTTTAAAGCCCAAGATAAAGGCTGACTCATGCTGAGGAGAAAATAAACATAGATCCTAGACTCTGCTAAGGAAGATTGATGAAGATAAGGGTGACAGAGACTGTCCATGTCTCTCATTCCAAAAGGTGTACTCAATGTAAAATTGAGACAAACTTAGCTTGTTTAAAGTCTGGTTTAAATTGGAAGAAACTCACCAGGGTAGGCTAAAAGGTGACTAAAGACCTGTTCCTATGTTTATAAGAAACCTGATGGGTCCTTGTATACAAGCTCAAGAGGAAGCTGGAAATGCTTTTAAGAAGCCTGTGGGTCCTTGTACAAAGCCCAAGAGGAGGTTAATCGAGGGTCCTTGTTATAGCACAAGAGAAAGCTATGTAGTTTTGAACTTATTTTGGCTCTAAGCAAATGGGTAAGAGGTTTCACCGGGAATAATTCCTCTTTGGGTGGATGTGTCCTATTATTTGGATTCTAAGGTTTTTACCAAGATGTTTCACCGGGAATAATTCATCTTGGGGGTTTGAACTACAGATCTCTAATTAGGAAAGAGCCTTCACCGGGAAGACATTCTCAATCCTAGGCCATATTCCTATAATATATATATAGTTTAACTGTCCTAGGGATTATACTCAAACGTAGTTCTAAACTAATATATATGCACAATTTATATTTGACAGTAATTTAAATAAAGACTGTAAATTGAAAGCTTGTAAAGCCTAACCTGGATGGAGTGGAGGCCATTGAAGAAGTATGTACAGAGCCTCAACAGTAATTTTTGTTGTTTTGTTGATAACAGTTGAATATATGATAAACAGTTAATGGTTTTTGAAAACAGAAGAAGTGAAGATGGACAAAGGTCACATAGGTATCTGAAGAGTTTCACCGGGAATAATGCCCTTCATATACCAGAAGAATGTTTTGAAAACAGAAAGAAGATTTTGAAAATACAGTTTTGAAAACAAGCTAAGAAGAGAAGGTTTTTGGGACTTACACTCTATTAGAGGCCCAGTACTTTACAGTACTGGTGTAAAAGCAATTTGAAAAATGATTTGGAATGATACAAGGTTTTGTTGTTTGAAAACCCTAATCATTTAATTTATTCGGAGATTGAAAACAGTTTTGAAAATTGACAAAAGTCAACTTAATTAAGGTAAAAATAAAGACTTTTAACTAATTAAGACCTAAACAATTAGGGTTTTATCATAAAATTATTTACAAAGTGATTAGGTTAAAATAAAGTAACAATATATATTTAAAGTATTTAAGAAAACACTTAAAAACATACTATTTTAAACCTAATTAAAATTCATGAAATAAATAATATTTTTATGATTTTTTTGACTATTCACAAAATAGATATATTAAATAATAGGTGTATGAAAAATGAAGTGAAAATGATTTAATTTGATAGGTGAATTAATTGTGTGAAGTTGTGAAGAAAATAGGTGTGACAAGTGATAAAAAATTAGGAATGTCTCCACCAAGGCTTGAACTCACGCCCTTTAGGTCACATACCCAAAACCAAACCACTGGGCCAGCGCGCGCATGGTGATAGTGATACACATCCAACACATTATATTTTCAGATAAACGTGTAAATCATGAAAAAAAATAAAAGGAATAAAAAGTCTGGGGCGAGGGGGGATTCGAACCCCAGACTTGAGGCATGAGGAGACTAAGAGTGCATGTGAGGCCACTAGGGCAAACGATGTATTCGTTTAAAACACGCTTTCAGTTAAATATATTTTAAACCCTCCCCTGAGAATCCAAAAATGGCGCCACCCACCATCTTCATCTTCAACCTCAAGCTCTTCAAATTTGAACTTCTGAACTTACTCGTTTCTCAACCAAACGTGATGATGTAAAGATGAATTTCACTCCAAATTTCCTCACGAATCTAAATATGTAACTAATATCTATTTATATTAACTACATCTAACTAATTTACCAGAAATCGTGAAGAACCCTAATTTTAAAAATCAAATTAAATGACTATACTGAAAGATAAATGAATGATGATAGAGGGTTTTCAATCCTCTGATGATGCTGAACAAGATAGAATCGAGCTTTATCACAAAGAGTGCTTAAATTAAAGAGGTGAGGTTCAGAAACTTACCTCTGAAAATGGAGGTCGTGAGGATGATAGAGAGCACCTGAGCTTGAATGAATGATCTCAATAGCTTCCCTGAGACTCAATGATGCTAACTGAATGCTTATTGGAGCTTGAATCCTCCTGAATTGCTCTATGGACCTCCCTCGATTTCAGCTTCAAGTGAACATGGAGGTTGTTGAATTTGGAGTTACAGATGAGCTGCAGCCATCTGGTTAGCTTCACTATGACCTGAGGAGTGTGCCTGGATGATTGGCTTGGCTTGAAACCTCCTGAATTGTTCTATGGACCTCCAACTGCAAGTGCTCCAAATGAGAGGTGGAGATGATGATACTCCACGCCCAGCAGTGTTCCAGAGGTTTGGATCACCTCCAAATGCCTCCCTCAATGTGTTTGAATACTTATTTTCAAAGAGAGAGCTTTGGTTTGAAGAATCCGAGTCTTCTTGCCAAAGGACCTTTGAAAAAACTAAGTATGAAGAAAGAAAAGAGAAAGCAAGAATTCTGTTGCTTTGGTGTGTTTTTTGAATGAGAATGAGGCCTCTATTTATAGGCAATTGGTTCAGTATAGTTGCAGAAGAGTGAGCTTGCTTAATGAAAGAAGTTTGGTTTCTTAAGCATGAAGGAAGTTTGCAAATATCTCTTATGCAATGATGAGAATTTTGATTCCATTTGATCAATCCCCTAGCCCTCGATTTTGCTTGATCTTAGGGGACAATTCTGAGCCAAAAATGAGCTCTAATTGGTTGGTGAGAAGATTCCTTGGGTGATTCATCAATTTGCCATAAATTCACAAATGTAATCATTACATAATCACATGTTCTTGTTTTTTTAGAATCTTCTTCAATCCTTATGGCATGGTGAAAATGAATGCATGGCATTGTTTCAGATATGTTATGGGTCGTGTAGCATCCATAATTGAGGTCATGTGCACAAAATTTCAAAGTTCAAAAATGATGCATGACCTATAATTTTACTTCATGAGGCCAACTTTGAACAAGCATAACTCTTAGCTCAAATTGAATTTGGAGAAGGTTGAACACAATTTGGAAAGCCCTAAACATCTACTTCAAATCATTAGTTTATGTCTTCTTCAGAATCATTTGGGAAATTTGTGAAAAATGAGCCCAAAGTTAGATGAAAACTAGGTTAAAACACTTAGAAAAAAGTTCTTATGTGAGATGTTGTTTTATTTTGAAAAATCTACGACTTTCATGTTGGAAGTTTTTTGAGTTGTGTAGGTGAAATATTGAGTTCTCACTATGCCCTCAAAAACCCTAATTCCCGACTTTTTGCTCCTTGATGAATTTCTTTGAATTTCTTTGGTCAAATGACTTTGACATCCATATATTGATGATATTGATCTTTGAAAGTCATTTTTTGACCAAAAACCTTAAAAGTCAATGATGATCCCACACAGTTGACTTTTCCTGACAAAGTGAATTTTTGGGCTTTTGTGTAGAAACAAGATCTTCTCCTCAAATGAATGATGTAAATGGATTATATTGAGGTAGTAGAGATTCTTGAATCATGTCTTGAGTTTTGGATCCATGCCCTGATTAAAAGTCAACTATCTTGGTGAATTAGGTCAAAAACCCTAATTGTCGACCAGAGGACAATGATGAGTGTAGACTTTGAATTGAGGTGTAATGTCCAGTGGATCTTGTCATAAGAGTTATTTGAAGATGATTAATGTCTTTGAATGGTTTCCTGGGGCTTTTTAGGGTTTCTCAAAGGTGATCCCTGATTTTAGTCCTTGATAGGCTCCAAACCCTAGTCTGTTGATCTGAGTAATCCTGTACTTAGATGACTGGGTGTCTTAATCAATCATAGGTGTAATAATGAGGCTTTTGAGTCTTATGATTGTATTAGAGACTAATCCCTCTATTGATTGATCCTTTGCCTGAGTTATCTTGTCTTTGAACACCCTCGATTGAATGCCAGACTGCCCTGGGTACTTACTTTGACTTGATGAAAATCCTGAAGATATGTCATCTCAGGGGGGTCAAAAATTAGGGTATGACACTGTGCAAATATATGACTCTATTACACGACAACAACATCATCAACAATATAACACGGTCACATACCCACGTTACACCGTTTATATTCTATCCAAAAGGATACATCACCAATTAATAACATCGTTATCAATTACATCACACCATAATTACCACACAGGCATTAATAAGCACACAGCACACATTCACCGTTCAAACATACTGGCCACATCGGCATAGATGAACGTATAACACACTTATACACATCAAATTAATATTGGCCATCGGCCCACAACTTCATCAATACATAACACATATGAACATGATCTCATGTTATCGACAACTAATCACATACCTCGTACCATTACGATAACATTCACACAACACATCATTATCAATTACAACCAAGCACTATGATTATTTACCAATCATATCGCGCATATAAACAATTATGTGTTTTCATCAACAACACCTCATAACCAATTAATAACAAGCTAACCAAGCCTATACTATCATATAGAACATCCAACTAGCTTCCTAACACTTCGAACAGCGTACGAAACGGAGCTACGGATCAAAAGTTACAAGGTTTCAAAGTTTGGATAATTGAACATACTACACAACTCATCACTTGATCCTAATAAAAATAATGGGATACTACATCCTATGAATCATTTAATTAGATAATAATATAGGTTATTGCATTAGCTTTCCGACGCTTCGAACGGAGACAAAATCGGAGTTACGGTTCAAGAGTTATGAAGTTTCAAAGTTTTGGAAAAACAGAAAAAGCTGTCATCCGCTTCAGCTCCGCTCAGCGGACCTTCGCAGAGAATTTTCTGCAACAGAACCTCCGCTCAGCGGACCTGCGTAAACCCAGAAAAAACCAGAACGCACCAGAACTGTTCCAAGGCCCTTATACCCACTAAAACCACTCCCAAACATCATTATAACACTAATACAACACATACAAACCATAGAAACAACCTAACATCAAACTTTTCATGGTTGATTCATCAATCTATCTCAAAACCTAACCTTTTATACAAACTCAATCAAGCCATAGAAAAGGAAAACAAACATGATCAATCACCACAACACAACAAGGATATCATTTATTCATCATACAATCATTCTCAAACAAACTTAGATCAAACAAAGATCACACAAGAAAATTGTGGAAATTGGAACAAGAAGAACAAGAACAAGAACAAGACTATAAGAATCATACATCCAAGATAAATTAGATTCACCCCCTTACCTTGCTATTGTGATGATCGGCAATCGATTCGGTTGAGAATCCACCAATCTCCACTTTTCCTCCTCTTTTCCTTCTTCTCCTTTCTCTCTTCTCTTTCTTTCTCTTCTTTCTTTCCATCCCTTTCCCTTCTCACAATATTTCTTTCTTATAAAGAAAATATCTATCCCGCGGAAATGACCAAAATGCCCTTACGCTCAAATATCGTTCAAACGCCCCAAAACGCGGAATATTACCTTAATAATATTTCCGGTACCAAAAATATGAAAACCTTCAATTAAATATTAGTCCTCCATCCCGAACTAATACCGACTGAAACAACTCCAAAAACGGTACAATTCCAATAAACGTCACAAACGTCCAAATCAAGTATATACTTATTTTCCGGGCATTACAATTTTGGCCTTATTCTGATGCAAATGAAATGTTCTCTGATGAACAAGAAGTCTTCAGGCTTCACAGGTGGAAGGTTCCCCCATGAGGAGGCATGGATGTTTCTGATAGTAGATTAATCTTGTTTGTAATTCCCCATGATTCTTTGTCTGTTGTCTCATGTCAAATATCAATGTCGAGGAATCGTCTTGACGGATCTTGGTGGAGAGGAATAAGGTAAGAGTCTTGGTAAGCATGGATGCATATGCATGGATGCAAAATGTTAATGATGATGCTAATGCAGCCGGAATCAGGATCAAGGATCAAGGCCTCTTGGATAACAACTTCTCATGATCAATAAGATATGGTCAAATCCTCCAGATTCAGAGGTTCGACGTTGCTTTCTGGATAAATAGCTTGTGCATAAGTCAAAGATGGTCGAACCCTCCAGATTCAGAGGTTCGACGTTGATTCTGATATATAACTGATGTAGAGCTTCTGTATAAGTCAAATGTTCCAGGATCAAAGGTTCGACGTCCTTTTGAGTACCAAGAGAACCAATAGTCACCAACAGAACATGTACCTGCACCTGTAAAGAATATGATTCCCTCCCCACTCACGGGTGTAGTCTAGGTCAGGGTAAGGTTATGAAACGCAGTATACGGTCCACCCGAAGGTAAGCACCATCACAGCGCAAATGCGGGTGACGATAATACCTCCGTTTGAAACCACTACTCTGCTCGTAGTCACATAATCCATCCCGAGACGTACACCTCGAGACAAACTATGCTCCCACTCTATCCTAGGGTTCCTATGGTTCACACATAGCCTGGGTATTGGGCCTTTTACCTCATAGAACATCCCACCCAACCTGCAAACAGAGAAAATATGTGGTCCCCATGGGGACCCATAATATAGTCCAGATGCATGCAGAAAGTAAATATGATATGCAAACAAGAATAAACATGATATACAAACATATATACGCAGGATGTAAACATATAAACAAACAAAGAAAAGCACCCAAAGAAAAGAAACAAACAAAGGCTAGGATCCTCTCGCTAAGAATGGACCAGCACGGGTCTAACATCCTTTATCCCCAGCAGAGTCGCCAGCTGTCGCACGCTCGCGAAATGTGAACAGAGTCGCCACCAATATATTTATCCCATAAGCGAAAGGAATATCAGAAAACCTAAGATGAATAAGAACGAGGTGTTTCGACCAAAGATAGGGTATGGGAGTCGGTTACGCGAGGGGAAGGTACTAGCACCCCTCACGCCCATCGTACTCGATGGTATCCACCTATGTTTGTTCTATTCTAAGGGTGTATAAATCTAAAGCTTAATTACTAAGGGAATTACTAAGAGAATGTATGCAAATGAAAGAAAAGAAACACGAGGAAAACAGGGTTTATAAATAATTGTCCTCGCTTAGGCCCCGCGACCCAATGCCTACATATCCTTTTCAAGAATCAGAGCGCCGTAGTTCGGCTCATATGTTTTTGTTTGTTTTTATGTTTTTTAGTTGAACAGTTACATTCGCACTCCGCTGCTCGACCTCTGGAGTCTTAAGCTGGGAATGGAGCGGAAATAACGTGTCCGATTAGGAGAAAGAATGCCTCGGAGGCAAGAGAGAGAAGAAAGAAGATTGGTTTGTATTTTTTAGGGTAATTCCATGATGAACAAAACCCAATACAAGGTTTCGCACCACTTCATTACTTTGTTTAGGTCTGAGCCTTTATTAGATATTTTAGATGTTTTTGGTGGAGTGTTTTTTAAGGGAATTTACTTTGCGATTCGAATCACATAAAAATGTATAATGATCGAGAAGCAGATTAGGGAAT